>NC_045558.1:71773014-72095514 GCF_009769535.1 Thamnophis elegans
CATTTTGAGATTCGCGAAAATTTGGACTCTCGCAGACAGCGGAATCGTGTTCAGTACCTGGTTGCTTGGAAGCATGTTCCCCCGTCTCATGCCGAGTGGGTGGACAAATCACATGTCCGGGCCCCTGAGTTTCTCCGCCAGTTCTATTCTGCTTATCCTGACAAGCCTTAGTTTTCCCATATTTCCTGACTCTCTCTCTCTCCCCCCCCCGTTTTTCGCTTTCCGTTTCTTGTTGTTCGTCTGTTTGTTTGTGCTTTGTCATTTTCCAGGTCTGACAACCTTTTTCCGGAGGAGGGCCGGATGTCAGCCTCCGCTTTGCTGCTGCTTCAGCTGCCATTGAAATGGGGGGAGGCATGGTATTTGGGAGGGGACCGATTGTTGTGCTGGAGGAAGATTCAGAAGTTTGAACTGTCCACCTTACTGCCCATGTGGAGGAGGAGTGTTTCCCGCCAATGCCAACGGCATCAGCATTCCATCCTAGTGATGCCTTTCGAAGTTATCTCACACCTGACAAAATTGACAATTAAAATCAAGAAGGCTTCAAATACTTTTTCACGTCAGATTTGTTTTATCAATTGCTAACTAACAGAAACAGCAATTAGAAATCTAAAAGTATGAAAGAAAACACCAATTATGTAAGGAAAGGTCACTAAAATGTATAAGGAAATATTATTAGTACACACAAACACACACACACACACACAAACTATGACACTGTGAAGAAAACACAAAAAAATAACGATCCCCCCCAAAGACTGCAGATGAAATCAGTTTTTTCCCTAATCCTAAAGACAGGAAAGACAAAGTCACTGGAATAAAAACCATCAAGGCATTGTGGGAAATTATAAAGGACAGTGCCAGGAAGCTCATAGAACCAGCAACCACCTCACAATTACCTAAACAACCAGGTAGCACACAGAAACACACAAAATCTGGCAAAGCTGCCTTGCACCAACTTGGCCTGCCCATAGAAAAACAGCCACCTTGAGACAAATAAACCATGCACCAACCTGTACACTTAAAAGCAACATCTTACATCACAAATAAAACATTTGCAAAAAGGAATAACATTTCTTGTAATAAACATATTCTATAAACAATAAATAAATAAAAAATCCCCTAAAATAATTTTTTAAAAAGATTCTACGCACAATAAATTAAAATAAAACCATTAAAAATATTCTATACATAATAAGTTAAAATAAAACCATTAAAAATATTCTATACATAATAAATACATTTGAGATTGTGGAGATGTAATTATGAGGCCCGTCATTGTGGAAGATCCTGATGAGGAGTTTGTGATGACCACGAGGTAGGAGGCATATAAATTTAATAAATGAAGAAATAAATGCCCTGTGGTCTCGATGGTTTGCTTGCAGATGTTTTATTGTGTGAGATACCTAGCTAGGTCATGAAATGTCTTCAAGAAAACCACCAAGCTCAGGGAACACCAAGGACCCCGGTGTCGTCTCTCCCCTCCCCCTCACTCCTCTTCCTCCTCTCAATATATCCCACTCTTTCTAGCACTGATGATGATGATAATACCTGGTTTGGGTAATGAAACATCTGCAAGAAAACAAGCAAACTCAGAGAGCACCAAGGACCACACAGTTGTTGCCCTCCTCCTCCTCCTCCCTGCATACCCCATTTTTTCTAGCACTGATGATGACACCTGGTTGGGTAATGAGATGCATGCAAGAACACCACCAAGTTCAGAGAACACCAAAGGACCCCACAGTCCTCACCCTCCTTATCTTTTTCCTTTTTGTCCTACTTCTCCTCCTCCTCCTTTCCCCACAACCCCATTCCCTTATAGCACTGATGATGTTACTTAGTTTGGTAATGAAAAAGAAAACCACCAAGTTCAGAAAGCAGCAAGGATCCCACTATCCTCCACCTCCTCTTTCTCCTTCTATCTTTCTCCTTTTTGTCCTTCTATCTTTCTCCTCCTTCCCCCCCCAACCCATGCAAGTCCTTTGCTAGCAGGCAGGTTCTAGGATGCCTGCCGCCACCAAAGGACCTCCCCGGAGTTGCTTTTCTGAGCACGGGGAGACGGACGGCACAAACTACCATCTGTCTCTCCGTGCAAGTCCTTTGCTAGCAGGCAGGTTCTAGGATGCCTGCCGCCACCAAAGGACCTCCCTGGAGTTGCTTTTCTGAGCACGGGGAGACGGACAGTGCAAACTACCGTCCATCGCCCCGTGCAAGTCCTTTGCTAGCAGGCAGGTTCTAGGATGCCTGCCGCCACCAAAGGACCTTCCCAGAGTTGCTTTTCTGAGCACTGGGAGACAGACAGCACAAAGTACCATCCATCTCCCCGTGCTCAGAAAAGGAAGCCCATGCAAGTTCTTTGCTAGCTGGCAGGTTCTAGGACGTCTGCCACCACTAAAGGACCTCCCCAGTTGCTTTTCTGAGCACGAGGAGACAGATGGTAGTTTGCATGGTGTAGTCGGCACCTAGGAGGTCCTAGGAGACCGGCCGCATTGTGTAAGCTCCCGCCACCTTTCCCACCTTCGCGCCCATGCTTTCTGGTGGCCAGGTATCTTAGGCAAGTTCGGGGACCTTGCAAAGGCCTTGCGAGATCCCCAAACTTGTCAAAGACGCCGGTTGCGCCACATAAGCTCCCACCGCCATCTCCACCCCCATGCCCGTGCTTGCTGATGGCCATGCGACCCTGTGCTATAAGTGAGCCCGCAATCCTTGCAAGGTCACCGGACTCATAGTGCAGAGCTGCAGCACGCCACTCCAGATGGCCTGCCACCGCCCCCCCGCCCCGCGCTTAGTTTCAGCTTACTTACCTCCTCGGAGTCAGCAGGCAGCAATAGAGAACCAAGGAGGAAAAATGTAAGTGGGTTTAGATAGGGTTCTTAGAGGTGGGCTGGGCGATTGGTGAGTCAACCAATCAGTGAGTGGTGGGCGGGGCTAGGATAGTGCAGACGGGCAGGGGAAACGAGTGATGGAGCTGCTTCTGGACAAGCAGATGTGAATGAGCGAGCGACAGGGCCAGGGCAGGCATTCCGGAACTTACTTCCGGGTCCACCGGTGGAACCTATTCTAACCAGTTTGGTAGATTTGACAAACCAGTTCTACTGAACCGGTGAGAACCGGAAGGAATCCACCTCTGGTATAGAGTCTCCTGCCTGAGCAAGGATTGGACTGGAAGATCTCCAAGGTCCTTTCCAACTCTGTTAATCTGTTAATTCAGAAAGATATATCTCTAGTTTCACAGGAAATTAAAATGAAGGTGTGACATAATCAAATTTGCAAAATTCTTTAACAATAGTTCATTTTAGTAAAAGTAATTTTAGATTTCCCTAGACTCTGTTCCTAATTTGAATCATATTATTGGGGGTTCCAATACAAGCAAAATACAATAGTGTGCCTGTGACTTTTGGAAGCAGCTTGTTGCAGCCTATCGCCCTCTCTTTAATTAAAAAATGCATTTTCTGAGATTGTAATTGATGTGCAACTCCAGGAAATGATGCAACTTCAATTAGGTGATAGCACATGTGACCATCCTATTTCATGCCTATTGTACACCTATTTCAGAGTACCTTTCTTGCTTTGGAACCAAATCCAATACATCATATATATTTTATAAAGTTATTAACAGATTAGATGATAATTAGGATAAAGATATATAGGTGTCAGTGTGCATATATTTATTATGCAGTAAATTTTCAGTAGTATTAAGAATGACTTCATTGTATTATTGAAGATGTAACCAATGAAAAAGGTGAAGGAACCAATAATTACCAGGCAAGATAAACCATTACATCAGTGTTACTCAGGTTCCTCTCAGCTTCACAATGATGAAGAGAATGGCTATATATCTCTGGACTCAAAAGGACGGGAGAAAATAGCATGAAAATTAAATATTGGTGAAAAGATAAAAATATTGTTTCATTTCTATGTATTATAGTAGGCTGCTCTTCTGCTTTAACCAAATACTTGATATTTAAGAGTCATGTCTTATATGGGAAATTTATTTATTTATTTGTCAAACATACAAGAAAACAAATATTTATGAATATGAGCAAAGGAAGTAAATACAGATAAATGGGGACAGTAAGACAGGGACAGTAGGCACACTGGTGCGCTTATGCACACCCTCTTTACGGACCTCTTAAGAATGGGATGAGGTCCATGGTAGACAGTTTGGGATTGAAGCTGTGAGGGTTTGAGGCTGTAACAATGGAGTCGGGTAGAGCATTCCAGGCATGTTGCTGAAGTTGTATTTTCTGCAATTGAGTTTGAAGTGGCTTACCTTCACTCTCATCGATTGTTTGCCCACGTATTATTGTGGTTGAAACTGAGGAAGTTGTTGACAGGCAAGATGTTGTAGCAGACAATTTTGTGTACTATCTTAGTTTGGACCGCAGGCGGCACAATCCCAGATTGTCCAAAATACAAAGGCTTGTGGCATAGGGAATTCTATTGTGAGTATAGGAGTGGAGCAGGGGTGTGTTTCAATTTTTTTTTACTACTGGTTCTGTGGGCATGACTAGGTGTGGGTGGGGCATGTGACTGAGTGAGCGTAGCCAACTTGACATCATTTATGCCCACTCAGTCACACCCACAGAACTGGCAAAAAATTCTGTTTTGCCAGCTGGGAGGCTGATAAAGAAGCCTTGCTTTCCCCATCTCCATGGCTCTTGGAGGAAGAGGAAGGGATGCCAGCCTGGGGCTCACTTCCCTTACTGCTCACCGCCCATTCCAGATGGAGCATTGAAAGCCAGGCTGGTCCTAGCCGCTCACTCGCTGCTTTCCCAGCCAGCCGCCCAGCTGACCAGGTGGAACCCGGGCTGCTGCCAGTGGGAAGAGGGTGTGCATGAGGTGAAATGGGAGGTGCCCTGCCAGCAGATGCTCTATGTGGATGGCAAGGAAAAGGCGGAGCGGCGGGGGAGTCTGGCTGTCCCCCAAGCCAGCTCTCAGAGGAAGAAAGCAGGGATGCTGACCTGGGGCTTACTTCCCTTACTGTCCGCCACTGCCATTGGAGGCCAGGCTACTCTGGGCCATCCGCTCGCTCACTTGCTGCTTTTCCAGCCAGCCACCTAGTTGAACAGGTGGGGCCTGGGTTGCAGCCTGCAGGGTTAACATGAATGCTGCTTACCTGTATGTAGACAGGAGGGGGCAGTTCTGTGGATCCACATGGTGAAGGTGAGGCAGGGCGAGTGTCCAAGTGGGCCGGTTTGGGGGCATGGCCAACCAGCTGTCATTACTGGTTCGGCAATCCACACCCAATTTCCACTACCGGTTTGCCCGAACCGGTCTGAACCGGAGCAACCCATCTCTGGAGTGGAGTACTCTTCTCATGAAATACCTCTGAACCCGCTCAATCATGTTAATGTACAGTGTGGGTTCCAGGCAGACGAGCTGTACTCAAGAATTGGCCTGGTGAAAATTTTGTATGCCTAGTTAGCAATGTTACCAGAGAAGAAGTTTCGCAAAATTATGTTAACAACTCATAATGCCTTTTTGGCTATCCTGTTACAGTGAGCTTTGGGGCTTAGATCATCTGAGATCAGTACTCCTAGGTCCTTGACAGAGTGAGGGTTGTTTCCACCCAATTTGTATTTGGAGGTGGAATTTGGACATTTTGTTTGCAAGGCTTATTGTGTTAACTATAAAGTGACCAGATTTTAAAATTGGTTAAGCGGGACACCATTGGGGGGGGGGCAGTGTGTTCTTGATTAAAAATTTTGCTGCCCGGCACTGCGGCTGAGGTGAAGCCGCCAAAGCTCCCACTGGCACCCCCGCTCGTGGCACGGTCTGCTCTGGGCTGGAGAGGGCGAACCAAGAAGTTTAGATGGGACTTCGCTGGCGGTTGCAAAGCAGCCTTTCCCCAATTGCCTTCCCCCAATGCCCCCCAACCCTTTCAAAAGCCACCCCCATCACCAGCCTCTCCCAACCGGATCCCCGCCTGCCTCCCCTCGGCTCACCCAGACCAGGTTGCTGACAGCGGCTTGCATGGCATGGCTGCAGGGAGAGTGGCGCCCGAGAGAAGCGGGCAAAAAAAAAACTTCCAACAGCTGAGCCGCTTGGCCTGGGACCGAGTCTCCTCCTCACTGCGCTGCCGCCGCAGCCAGAAAGCTATCGCTCTCCCTGCAGAAAAACATCACGCACGGCGCGCGCACGCACAGGAGGGGAAGGAGCCACTGCCCTCTAAAGGCCACATCGGGAACACTTCAGAAAAATAAAAACTTTTTTTAAAACGGCGTCCTTTTTAAAATTGATGATTCAGCGTCTTTTCTTTCTTTTGGAAAATCAGGACTTTTTGAACATGCCGCAGGACATGGGATAAATTATTAAAAATCGTGACTGTCCCGCCAAAAGTGGGACGTCTGGTCACCTTAGTTAAGTAGCTTGCATTTTAAGTCTATGGGGTGGACCTGAAAGAAATTGGGATAGTGCATGCCTAGTTTAAGTTATTGGGGGGAGGTTGTTTAAGTTATTGGGGGGGGAGGTTGTTGGGATGCAGGCCACTGGTCTTGCGTTTAATACAATTAGCATGGTAGTCTATGTAGTCAGTCTCTCCTTGGTCCTGGTGTCTTTTGAGCTTCGAGCAAAGCTCGTGGGTGCAGGCACATTGTGGTATAGACAGGTCGGGTCGTGAACAAAGTTTCTTATGATTTGTGTAATTGGGTAAAGGTGATTTTTCTTATACAAGCCATTATCAACCATAACAGGGACATTTCAATTTTCTTAAGCATTTTATCCAGATTTGATAACAACGATTTCTAATGGGTGGTTTTGAGTAATGAAGGAAAATCTTTCATTTAAATGATTTAAAATAAATGAATTTTGATTTAAAACAAAAACACAAATACTTGCAACAAAAAAATAGAGCTACAAACAAATATGACCAAATGTGAATCAAAGAACCCTCAAATTCTATGTAATACATATATATATATATATATATATATATATATATATATATATATATATATATATATATATATATATATATATATATATATAATTTATTTATTATGGTGGCACTAGGGATACTTCTAAAGCAGAGCCATAGTCAACAGCAATGTGGACAACTCAAAGTATTAAAAGCATTGCTGGATATGATATAACTCTTGAACTCTTTTCATTAATTTGTACTAATTTTCTTAGAGTAAAAGAACAGTAAAGATAAAAGTTCCCCTCGCACATATGTACTAGTCATTCCTGTTAGGAATGTAATCCTAGTCTTGAGTTGGCAATGTATGTATGTATGTATGTATGTATGTATGTATGTATATATACATGATTGAAATAAAGTATCTGTCACTATAAGTGCTTAAGTGAGATACGATTAGATGCTGTTGCTTTAATCAGCCATAAGAGGAAGTAGGAACTACTACTGGTACTCTAGTCTCCAAAAGGAGATATACTTAACATTGTTTATGGGCCCAGAATACCGTTAGTAGCGATAGGGGAGCTGGAGTCGCTGCATGCCACCGTATCCAGATAGTTGTTCGTGATCACACCTATCAAAGAAGATGGCGCATGAACAAGCAACGAATTTGTGGTTGGTCACCTGATTGGATGGCACAAACCATGTTTCCTGGTCCACGAAGTGCAGTCTGCTCTTGCATAGAGAAGGGCTATGAGATGTTGTGCGGAACCCACCAGATGTATCTGTCTGGGATCCACAGGATGATGATGACACCAAGAAGATAGCGGAGTTTCACCGTGCCAATGAACGAGTGATGTGTATCACTGGACTAACATTAGCTGACCAACAACTGGTTCATATTCATGGTGAAGATTCAGCTGTAAGGTGTTGGGGTACTTTAAAGAGGATTTATGTCCATGACACTGTGGGTGCACATATTTATATTACACGTAAACTGTTCAGAACATGGCTCCAGAAAGGTGGAGATATGTTAGTTTATTTGAACTTTATGAAAGCAGTTTTCCAGGAGTTACATGAAAAGGAGTTGATTTTTTTCTGAGCTATATCGGGTCTATATTATTCTTTCTTCACTGGATGAAAGGTATGATGAGTTTGTATCTTCTCTTTTATGTTTTAACCTGACAGGACCTAACATTAACTGATGTGACTTTGCAACTGTTGGAAGAGTCAAGACGGGTGGAAAGAGAACAAATGAGAGAGAAACAACCTGACAACATGGGTTTAGCTCCATCTGCATATACTGTTAAAAAATGTTTTGCTTGTGGTGCTAGGGGCCATATAGCTAGGTTCTGCAAAAAGGCAAAATCACAGAACACCAGAGAAACTAGGAAGTATACTAACCTTCATTTGGCTAAGTTGGGAAATGTACCAGTAACCCACGATTTATGGATAATTGATAGTGGAGCATCACTGTGCATCACTAGAAATAGACGAAATCTCATCAAAATGTCCGCCAGAAGATAACATGTGTCTTTGCGTGGAAGCTAAAGGCCTCTGGTGAAGGTACTGCACACTGTGCATGTGTAAAGGAGCAGTTACATATGTTATATGTGCCAAGACTTAAGTTTAATTTACTTTCCGTAAGAGCTTTAGTCAATATTGGCTACACAATAACATTTAGGGGAGATACATGTATTATAGAAAAAGCAGGTACAAAGGTTACTGCTAATTTGAAAAATGGTTTGTATGTAATGCCTGATGCACATGTAGTTAATTCGGTGTATACAAATGTTAAACCGCATGATGAATGTGTACATTTTTTACATAGGCGTCTGGAGCATATTAATTTTAAAGCATTACATCAAACTGCTAAATTAGCAGAAGGAGTCAAATTAAAGCCATGTAATAAATATTTCAATTGTAATGTTTGCAATAAGGAAAAAAGTAAGGCTACTCCTGCACACAGGCTAAACGGTTTTAAAACTAAGAAATCTTTAGAGGTTGTATTTGCTGATTTAATTGGTTCTATGAAACAAAGTTTTGGAAGTGCTCGCTATGTATTAAGTATTATGGAGCACTATTCTAGATATGGTTTCTGCTATTTACTAAAGGACAAAACAGAAATGTTCCAGCAATTTTATAACTGGATGAATTTGCTGAGAGGAAAACAAAACTTAAAGTAGTTACCATTGTAATTGATAATGGAATTGAATTTATAAACCAGAGTTTTCAAACTATGGTTAAGCAAACTGGAATTGAGCATAAACATGCCGCTCCTTATAGGCCACAACATAATGCGTTTATGGAATGGAGTGGACAGTCATTACAGGCAATGGTATGGACAATGTTGTCAGATTCAGGTTTACCGGACAAACTATGGGGGAGGCAATGATGTGTGGTAATCATATTCTTAACAATGTAGTTAATGCATCTACTGGTGAATTAGAGCCGAGGTGGCGCAGTGGTTAGGGTGCAGTACTGCAGGCCACTTTAGCTGACTGTGATCTGCAGTTCAGCGGTTCAAATCTCACCGGCTCAAGGTTGGCTCAGCCTTCCATCCTTCCGAGGTGGGTGAAATGAGGACCCGGATTGTGGGGGCAAGTTGCTGACTCAATTTGCTAAAAAAAAATTGTAAACCGCTTAGAGAGGGCTGAAAGCCCTATGAAGTGGTATATAAGTCTAATAAATAAATAAATAAATAAATAAATAAATAAATAAATAAATAAATAAATAAATAAATAAATAAATAAATAAATAACCATTTACTAGGTGACATGGCAAGAAACCTGACCTTAGCTACCTACACACATTTGGAGCTCCTCCATGGGTTCATATTCCTGCACAAGTTAGACCAAAAGGACAACATTGAGCTTGACAATTAATATTCAAGAGTTATACTCTAACCACCGATCATATAGGTTTGGGAGCAAGGCACAACTAAGGTGTTCCATAGTGCTAACGCTAAATTTCTAGAAAATGTTGGGTGGAATAGACTAGAAACCAATGATGAAGTAGTCATTGACGCCCAAATAGACCATGAGAGTAGGACAGAAATACCACAATCAAGCGATTAAGGGAAGGTGTCTACTCAGGAGGAGGAGGTAATAAAGCAGGAGGTTCAACAGGATAGTCCACGTATAAGCCCTGAGTTACCCAGATGTTCAACTCGAGTAACTCGGCCACCTGACAGATATCACGCATCTATTGCATGTCAGGTGTACAAGGTGCCTGCTACCTACCATGAAATGACTACATATCCCACTGAGGATCAAAAGGTATGGCAATCTGCAATGTCTAGGGAATTTAAGTCATTGCAGGATCTAGGAGTGTTTGAAAATGCTCAATTACCTTGCAATAGGCTAATTAGCACGCAATAGGCTGCAAATGGATATATAAACTTAAAACTGGATTGGATGGGACTGTAACGTATAAAACTAGGTTGGTTGCTCAGGGATTTGATCAGTCGGCTAATGACTACGACAAAGTTTTTGCTCCTAGTTTGAAAGCAACCACATTGTGCGCAGCATTAGTATGGGCAATGAAGTATGTAGTGTACCATTTGGATGTGGAAACTGCATATCTGCATGCACCGCTGCAGAATACCATATACATAAAAAAGCCATTGGGGTTGAAAGCCGAAGAAATCACTGATTGCTGGAGATTGAAAAAGAGTCTTTATGGCTTTCAGCAATCAGGATTCGAGTGGAATCAGTGTATAGTTAAAGCATTGACTAAAATAAGATTTAAGGCTGGTATGGCTGATCCTTGTTTGTTTAAAAATGATAACAATGGCATAGTTTCATTATTACTATTATTTACTGACGATATAGCCATAATAACGAAAACTGAACAAGAGGCTATTAGAATCATTTCACTATTGCAGAAGCAATTTAATATTAAAAATCTTGGAGAGATTTGGCAGTATCTCAGATTGAGAATAGTAAAAACAAGGGGAGGATTTAAAATATCACAAGCAGAGAAGATTAATCAATTACTTAAGAATTTTAGGATGGAATTATGTAAACCATCAAAAACCCTGATGAGTTAGGAGTTTGGCAATGTTGATGTAAAGAGTCCTATTTTTGATAAAGGATTGTATCAATTGTTGATTGGTAGTTTGTCCTATCTCAGCAACTGGTCGAGACCTGATATATCATATAGTGTGAACCAGCTAGCCAGGTTCAACACAGAACCAACTGAAAGATACGTGCAAGCTGTGAAAAGAATATTAAGATATTTGAAACACACAATGCATTATGTGTTGTATCTAGAACCTACCAATGATTTTAGGTTGTCAGCCTATGCTGATGGAAGTTTCGCCACAGATGTTAATACACGGAAGTCAACTTCTGGTATTGCTGTGTTTTTAGGTAAAGCACTAATTGGATGGAGGTCTATTAGGCAAAAACATCTTAGCCTATCAACAATGGAGGCTGAATTTTCCTGTTTATCATTATTATGTACAGACATAATATGTTATAAATAATTGTTAATAGATATGAGAATCACTGAAATAGAGCCGATCATTGTTTATGAGGACAACCAGGCAGCTATACAGCTGGCTACAAATCTTGCAGTAAAAAGCAGAATTAAACATACGGACTTGCGATATCTGAATGTGCGACAGAGTATTCAGAGTAAAATGATTGTATTGGAATATTGAATGTCTGAACACAATATAACTGACCATTTCACTAAGGCACAAGGTGCTATAAGACACAAAAAGTGTTGTGATGACTAAGAATGTGAGGTATGTGTATATACATTGGCAACCCAAGGGGGAGAATGTTAGGGATATAATCCTAGTCTTGGGTTGTATGTATGTATGTATGTATGTATGTATGTATGTATGTATGTATGTATGTATGTATGTGTCTGTCTGTCACTTTAAATGCTCAAGTGAGATACGATTGGATGCTGTTGCTTTAATCAGCCATAAGAGGGAGTAGGAACTACTACTAGTTGTTCCTGGTTGTTCCTGTATGTTCTCCGTGCTTGTTATTGGAGTTGAATACTGTATATTGAATGGGGCTACTCTGTATGTTAGTTACCTGTCTACATGGTGAATTGTGAGTTGAGCATCTGTAAACCAACGTGTTGTATCATAGACTATGTATATAATTCAAGACTACTTATCGCTTGTTTTGAAGAATGTTTATCCTACCTTATTTTTGTTAATGCAAGTAAAGTTATCCTTGTTTTAACTTCGGCAGCTGTGATTGATAGTGTGACTATTCAGCGGCACATTCCTTGCTACCTTCTGCTAATCAACTCTAGTTTCCAAAAGGAGATATACTTAACAATTCCCGACTCTAGGGTGGGGTGCTCATCTCCATTTCAAAGCCGAAGAGCCTGCACTGTCCGAAGATGTCTCCATGATGGTGCGGCTGGCATGACTCAACACTGAAGCCGCACAGAACGCTGTTACCTTCCCACCAAAGTGGTCCCTATTTTTCTACTTGCATTTTTTACATTCAAACTGCTAGGTTGGCAGAAGCTGGGACAAGTAATGGGAGCTCACCCCGTTATGCACACTAGGTTGAACCATCAAACTGCCAACCTTTCAATTGACAAACTCAGTGTCTTAGCCACTGAGCCACCATGTCCCCTTAAAAAAGAACAGCACCAGTACTTTAAAATGGGAAATATTTTCCTCATATTGTAGCACAATTCTTTTCTGAACGTCAGGTATCTATCCAGTTAGTGGAACAGAACTCTAAGGTGATGTAGAATGCAATTCTATGCAAACTAATTTGAGAATAAGTCCCTTTGGGTTTAGTGAGTTGTTTCTAAATATAATAATGTAATGTTCAAGCCTCATTAAAATGTTAATTATTTTCTTGCTTCAGAATCCTAAAGGAGCACTTCTGTTGTGGAGGTGAAAGTGTTGCCATTAAAAAGTCATCATTGGTTTAAAATTAGAATGTGCTACTTAAAATTTACTATGTGCACTGCAATAAGGGAAATAGCAGTTATTTACACCTAAGTTTCTCTTTGTGGCTATAGAAAGTGAAGTACAAACATTTTTGGAAAACCCAAATCAAACAAATATATAATAGAAACAATATCTAAAAAAACCAGTGGAAATGATTTTATTAGAAATATGAGAAGTGTGAGGAGAAATTTACAAATCAATGTTTGGCTGTAATTAAATGCTCCTTAAGTGAGTTGTGTCCCATTTTACAACCTTTTGTGAAGTGAACAGATCACTTCAGTCAAGTATGGTTATTAAGCAAATCTAGCTTAATGATACGTAATGATATTATTTCCTGATATTCAAGTAGGTGGAATTACATGGAAATAAGTGCATATGCAATAGCAAATTTAATACAGTCCTCTGTAGGCTTTGGAAGAAAGCCCATATGAGCCGAGAAACCTCTCACATGTTGCACCCTTCTCCCAACGTTCTCCCGCACCTCTGCACCATTTTCAAGAGCCCAGCTTGCTGGGCTGCCCCTGTCCCCACCATGGCTGCAACAGCGGCAGCTTCAGGAGACACTAACCAAGCAGGGAGGTGGGGGCAGCCCAGCAAGATTCACAGCCACATAGCAAACTCCCATGGGGCCATGCAGGGGTAACTTTGCAGGTGGTCTTTGTCAGGATTTGTTGCAGCAATCACATCCAGAAAACACACACGGGTAACTAATTCAGCAGGATTCATTAACTTCTCTTTATATATAATATAAAACATGAAATACATTTACAATACCAAAAACAGGTTTTGCAACGTTGTAGCAAATACAAGCAAACACAGGCAGAAGAGATAAAGGGCATTGGGACTTACCTGATACGCCGCTTCACATAGGGTGGAGATAGCAGCCAGACATGGGTTGACATTGTCTGCTTTCGGATTGGACTGAGTGTGATTAAAGATATTTAAGACATGCCCCTGTTGCCAGATATTCCCAGCTTTCAGCGAAGAAACACACAGACTCGATGTGTCATCAATTGGAAAATAGCCAAAATTTTAATGTTCAATAAACAGAGGCCCAGTCATAAGAGTTGTTACACCACATTTTCAAATTTCTGATAAGATAGATACATAGATAAAGTCAGCCAAGATCTCCCTACTGCCTTATAGAGAAGCACTGACATACTAGGGGTGTGTGTGTGCTCTCTCCACCCTATGAGAAGAGATGTATCAGGTAAGTACCAGAGCTCTTTCTCCATAGAGGTGGAGATAGCATCCAGACATGGAACATACCAAAGCTGTATTGTCCTTACGGGTGGGCTGATGACTGGGCCAAAGCTCCCCCTGCCGAATGAACTGCCTGCAACACCCTGTGACTAAAGGCCACTTCAACTGATGCAAATCTATCTAATTTGTAATTGATGATGAATGGGGAGAGTGATGACCAAGTGGCGGTCCTGCAAATCTCCTCCATAGAAACTTGCATTGCCCAAGCTGCGGTTGTGGTCCCGCTTCTTGTAGAGTGGGCCATAATGCACCCTGGTGCTGTCCAAATGGACTCATATACCCTAGCTATACAGCTTCTTAACCATCTGCCAATGGTCGATGCCAAGACCTTCCTGCCCATAAAAGTGGGTTGGAATGAGATAAAAAGTGTATCAGACTTTCTAAAGGTGGCAGTACGTGTAATGTACACTTTTAGAGCCCTTTGCACATCTAATGTGTGCCACTTTTTCTCCAATGGGTGGACTGGGATGGACAAAAATTAGGGAGAATAACTTCTTGAGCCTGGTGAAACCAAGAACAAACCTTGGGCACAAAGGACAGATCTAATCTTAGTACCACCTTGTCAGCATGAAAGGTGCAGAGATCTTCCCTGACCAATAGAGCCTGAAGCTCCGAGATCCTCTAGGTGGAGGTTATAGCTACCAGGAATGCCACCTTTAAAGTGAGAAACTGCAAAGAGACACTGCAGACGGGTTCAAATGGGGGACCAGTGAGAGCATTAAGAACTTTTGCCAAATCCCAAGTGAGGTATTGGAGGACTACCAGTGGTCTCAGGTTCACTGCCCCTTTTAAAAACTGTCATACCATCATACTGTGGGGTGATGGGATAACAACTGCCTGCCCCCCCTCCCCAGGTCAACACAGTTGTTAAAGCCTCTACCTGTCTTCTGATTGTGTATGGGGCCAGACCCTTCTCCAGTCCGTGCTGAAGAAAGTCCAGGACTTGCGGGACCAATGCTACCATGAGGGCAATGTCCTTGTCTACACACCAAACACAAAATGTTCACCAGGTGGCATTATATATTCGGTCCTAGAGCCCTGGATGGTGGCAATGACCTTGGAGGAGACGTTGTCCTCCCTCAGAGTACCCTGTTCAAATGCTAGGTGGTCAACTGGAGCCACTGAGGGTCTGGATGCTCCACCACCCCGTGTCTGAGGGAGACTATCTCGAGGGATCCTCCAGGGTTTGTCCACCAATATGGTCTGCTGATCAGCAAACCACGGTCTCCGTGGCCAGTGGGAGGGGGGACGAGAAGAATAACTTCTGCCCTGCTGGTGATGATCTTGCGGATGACTCGGGAAAGCAGGGGAAGAGGTGGAAATGCATAAAGGAGTCCATGTATAGGGGTGGGTGGAGGGACTACAGACACGGGAGTGGGCCGGAGCATTACAGTCTTAACAGGGAGGGGCAGATATGGCGGGGACTTTAGGGCTGGCCATTACTGGGGAAGGAGGGCTCGCTACGTTACAGAGATCCCTCCTTCCGGCCCTATGAGTCCCACTCCAAGGCCAGATGGCACGAGTAATCAGGACCCTGGTCTCAGGCTGCTGTCGCTAAATGCCAGGTCTGTAGTTCATAAGGCTCCCCTCGTCCGGGACCTAATTTTAGACGAGAGGGCACACCTGGCATGTATTACTGAAACCTGGCTGGGCCCGGAGGGAGGAGTCCCCCTCGTAGAGATGTGCCCAGAGGGTTTTCAGGTGCTTCATCAGCCACGATCCCAGAGAAGGAGTGGGGGTGTGGCCATTGTTCTCCGAGAGTCTCTAGTACCTCGTAGGATCCCTGCTCCGGAGCTTGTCAGGTGTGAGTCCCTGCTGGTGAAGTTGGACCTCAAGGGTCAAGTGGGCTTGCTGTTAACGTACCTGCCTCCCAACAGCGTTGCAGCAGCCCTCCCCTCGCTCCTCGAGTCAGTAGCCGAGCTGGCAATTGAGTTTCCCAGGCTTATGGTTCTGGGGGATTTCAATTTGCCTTCACTCGGTCAACACTCTGATGGAGCGCAGGAGTTCATGGCTTCCATGACAGCCATGGGCTTGACCCAAGTAATTCGGGGCCCGACTCACTCGGCGGGTCACATGCTCGACCTCGTATTCCTCTTGGAACAGTGGAGTTGTGATCTTGGTTTGAGGGGTAGTGAGATCTTACCCCTGTCATGGTCGGACCACTACCTACTGAGGCTTGACTTTCGGAGACCAAACCCCCACTGTAGGGAGGAGGAACCGATTAGGTGGTTCCACCCCAGGCGACTTATGGAGCCTTTGGGCTTTCAGACGGAGCTTGGCGTTGTTCCTGATACCCTCGCCCGCAGTACGGCGGAGACTCTGGTTGCTGCTTGGAATTCAGCAGCGGCAGGGGCTCTTAACCGGATTGCGCCTTTACGGCCGATCCGAGGCAGTGGATCCAGGAGGGTTCCTTGGTTTACTGAGGAACTCCGGGAGATGAAGCGCCGAAAGAGACGCCTAGAGCAACGATGGAGATCCAGTAAGTCTGAGTCAGACCGAGCGCTTTTAACATCCAGCATCAGAGCTTACCTCCGGGCAATTAGGACGACTAAAAGAACACACATTGCCTCTCTGATTGCTTCCGCTGAGTCGCGCCCAGCCGCCTTGTTCAGGATAACCCGTTCCCTCCTAAATAGGAGGGATACAAGCGATCCTTTGCAAGGCAGAGCTGAGGATTACGTCCAATTCCTTGCGGATAAAGTTGCTCGGCTTCGGGCGGACCTGGACTCCAATTGCGCAGAGCCAGCTGAGGCACCAGGGGAGAATCTGGCAGGACATCACTGGATTGATTTTCAGGCTGTTACCCCTGAGGACGTGGACAAGGCCATGGGAGCTGTAAGTGCCTCCACATGTGTACAGGACCCGTGCCCCTCCTGGCTGGTCGCTAACAGCAGGGAGGTGACACGGGGCTGGATCCAGGCGGTTGTTACCGCCTCCCTTCGGGAGGGGTTCTTTCCCCCCGCTCTAAAGGCAGCGGTGGTGAGACCCCTTCTGAAGAAGCCATCTTTGGATCCAGCCATCTTAAACAATTAGCGTCCAGTCTCCAACCTCCCCTTTGTAGGGAAGGTTGTTGAGAAGGTGGTAGCCTTTCAGCTCTGGCGGTCCTTGGAGGAAACAGATTATCTAGATCCCTTCCAGTCAGGATTTAGGCCTGGCTACAGCACGGAAACCGCTTTGGTCGCATTGATCGATGATCTCTGGAGAGCCAGGGATGGAGGTTATGCCTCCGTCCTAGTGCTCCTTGACCTCTCAGCAGCTTTCAATACCATCGACCATGGTATCCTTCTGCGACGACTGCGGGAGGTGGGGGTGGGAGGAACTGTGGTTCTCCTCTTACCTCTCAGACAGGTCGCAGTCGGTGTTGGAGGGCAGAGATTGACCCCTAGGCCCCTGAATTATGGGGTGCCTCAGGGTTCGGTCCTGTCCCACCTCCTGTTTAATATCTACATGAAGCCGCTGGGTGAGATCATTCGACGGCATGGGATAAAATACCATCAGTATGCGGACGATACGCAGCTGTATCTGTCCACCCCGTGCCAACTCAGTGAAGCGGTTGACATGATGTGCCAGGGCCTCGAGGCTGTTAGGGACTGGATGGGGGTTAACAAGCTTGTACTCAATCCAGATAAGACCGAGTGGCTGGTGTGTTTCCCTCCTACTAATTGGCCAAGTGTTCCATCTCTCAGGCTGGGGGGTCAAACAGTACGCCCCTCAGACAGGGTTCGCAATTTGGGAGTCCTCCTGGACCCACAGCTGACTTTTGAACACCACTTGTCAGCTGTGACCAGGGGGGCATTTGCCCAGGTTCGCCTGGTGCACCAGTTGCGTCCCTACCTGAACCGGGAGGCCCTCACAACAGTTACTCGCGCCCTTGTGACCTCTAGACTGGACTACTGCAACGTGCTCTACATGGGGCAGCCCTTGAAGAGCATTCGGCGACTCCAGCTTGTCCAGAATGCAGTCGCGCGAGTGATCGTGGGTGCACCTTGGTTCACCCACGTAACACCTATCCTCCGCGAGCTGCACTGGCTGCCTATTGGTCTCTGGATACGCTTCAAGGCGCTAGTCGTCACTTATAAAGCCCTTCATGGTATTGGAACTGGGTACTTGAGAGACCGCCTGCTGCCAATTACCTCCACTAGACCGATTAGATCCCACAGATTAGGCCTCCTCCGAATTCCATCCGCCGGCCAGTGTTGACTGGCGACTACCCGGAGGAGAGCCTTCTCTCTGGCTGCTCTGACCCTCTGGAACGAACTCCCCGTGGAGATTCGAACCCTCACCACCCTCCAGGCCTTCCGCAAAGCCCTTAAAACCTGGCTGTTCCGACAGGCCTGGGGCTAAAGAACCGTTGCCCCCGTCTCGAATGGTATGACTGTTGTGTGTTTTAAATCATGCATTGTTTTGTGTCGTTTTAATTTTGTCTGTATCCCTCCTTCCCTGGTTTGAGTTGTGAGCCGCCCTGAGTCCCCTTTAGGGGAAAAGGGCGGCATATAAATAAAATAAACATTCAACATTCAACATAAATAAATATGTGGCCAAGGGCACCGTAGAGCATCCACCCCCTCTGCTTGTTGCATGCTGAACCATGTGAAATACCTGTGGAGCTGAGAATTGCTTGGGGTTGCAAATAGTTTCAAGTTTCAAGTTTATTGACATTTGTATGCCGCCCACTCCCTTGGCACTCTGGGCGGCTCACAACAAGACAGAAAACATATATAAAAATTAAAATAAGAATACAATTATTAAAATTTCAAACCATGCATACTGTTAGCGTGGGGCTGGATACTAATCAACAGCCCCAGGCCTGCCGGAACAGCCAGGTCTTGGTAGCTTTACGGAAGGCCAGAAGAGTAGTAAGGGTCCGGATGTCTACGGGAAGATCGTTCCATAGGGCCAGCGCAGCTACAGAGAAGGCCCTCCCCCAGGAAGCCATCAACCGACATTGACCGGCCAATGGCACCCGGAGGAGGCCCAATCTGTGTGATCTTATTGGTCTTTGGGAGGTAAATGGCAGTTTCAGTTTCAGTTTTATTAAACTTCTATGCCGCCCTATTCCCAAAGGGACTCAGGGCGGCTAACAAACCGATAGGGAAAGGGGGCAATACAAAGAAAACAAACAAGACAACAACAAAATACAAAAAAACAGATTAAAAAACTCTTCAGCAGTCACAACAAATTCGAGTGGGGCTGGGAACTCATCAGCCCCAGGCCTGCCGGAACAGCCAGGTCTTGACGGCTTTGCAGAAAGCCTGAAGGGTGGTGAGGGTCCGAATCTCCACAGGGAGATTGTTCCAGAGGGCTGGAGCAGCCACAGAGAAGGCCCTCCTCCGGGTGGTCAACAGTCGACACTGGCTAGCTGATGGAATCCGGAGGAAGCCTAATCTGTGGGATCTAATTGGTTGAAGGGAGGTAATTGGCAGGAGGCGATCTCTCAAGTACCCATGTCCGATACCATGTAGGGCTTTAAAAGTAATGACTAGCACCTTGAAGCGCATCCAATAGGCAGCCAGTGCAGCTCGTGGAGGATACGTGTAACCTGAGTATAGCCCACAATCGCTCGCGCGGCTGCATTCTGGACAAGCTGAAGTCTCCGAATGCTCTTCAAGGGCTGCCCCATGTAGAGCCATTAGTCCAGTCTTGAGGTCACAAGGGCGTGAGTGACTGTCCTGAGGGCCTCCCGGTTCAGGTAGGACCGCAATTGGTGCACCAGGCGAACCTGGGCAAATGTCCCCCTGGTCACAGCCGACAAATGGTGTTCTAAAGTCAGCTGTGGATCCAGGAGGACTCCCAAATTGCGAACCCTGTCTGAGGGGCATATAATTTCACCCCCCAACTGAGAGTTGAAATACAATGCCAATTATTGGGAGGGAAAAACACAAGCCACTCGGTCTTGTCGGGATTGAGTGCAAGCTTGTTCACACCCATCCAGACCTTAACAGCCTCCAGGCACTGACACATCACATCAACCGCTTCACTGAGTTGGCACGGGGTGGACAGATACAACTGTGTACATGTATCCGCATATTGGTGGTATTTTATCCCGTGCCGCCGAATGATCTCACCCAGTGGCTTCATGTAGATGTTAAACAGAAGGGGGGACAGGACCGAACCCTGTGGCACCCTATACTTAAGGGGCCTAGGGGTTGATCTCTGCCCTCCAACCAACACCGACTGCGACCTGCCCAAGAGGTAGGAGGAGAACCACCAAAGAATAGTGCCTCCCACTCCCACCTACCGCAACCGCCGCAGAAGGATACCATGGTCGATGGTATCAAAGGCCGCTGAGAGGTCAAGGAGCACTAGGATGGAGGCATGACCCCCGTCCCTGGCTCTCCAGAGATCATCAATCAGTGCAACCAAAGCAGTTTCCATGCTGTAGCCAGGCCTGAATTCCGACTGAATCCTGACTGAAAGGCGTCTAGATAATCGGTTTCATCCAAGGACCGCCGGAGCTGAGAGGCCACCACTCTCTCAACAACCTTCCCAACGAAGGGGAGGTTGGAGACGATAGTTGGAGATGATAGTTACTTAGGATGGCTGGATCCAGAGACGGCTTCTTCAGGAGGGGTCTCACCACCACCTCCTTTAGGAGAGGCGGTAAGGACCCCTCCCGAAGAGAGGCGGTAACTATCGTCTGGATCCAGCCCCATGTCACCTCCCTGCTGTTCGCGACCAGCCAGGAGGGGCAAGGGTCCAGCACAGAAGTGGAGGTGCTCACTGCTCCCATGGCCTTGTCCACTTCCTCAGGTGTGACAAGTTGAAAATCAATCCATAAATTCCACTCAAGACCCTCGGCTGGCTCTGAGCAATTGGAGTCCAGGTCTGTCCGAAGCTGAGCAACTTTATCCGTGAGAAATTGGACAAATTCCTCAGCTCTACCTTGTAAAGGGTTACCCTCATCCCTCCCTTTCAAGAGGGAGCGGATTATTCTGAACAAGGCGGCTGGGCGTGACATCAGAGCGGCAAAATATACGTTCTTTGATGTCCGAATTGCCAGGAGGTAGGCTCTGATGCAGGCTTTCAACAGTGCTCAGTCTGACTTAGACTTACTGGACCTCCAGCGGCGCTCTAGGCGTCTCTTTTGGCGTTTCATCTCCCGGAGATCCACAGTAAACCAAGGGGCCCTCCTGGATCCGCTACCACGGAGAGGCCATAAAGGCGCAATCCGGTTTAGAGCCTCCACAGCCGCTGAGTTCCAAGCAGCCACCAAGACCTTCACCGGACTGTGGACGAGAGTATCAGGTATAACACCAAGCGCCGTCTGAAAGCCACGAGGATCCATAAGTCGCCTGGGGTGGAACCACCTAATCGGTTCCTCCTCCCTACAGTGGGGGATTGGCCTCCGAAAGTCAAGCCTCAGTAGGAAGTGGTCCAACCATGACAGGGGCAAGGTCTCAATACCCCTCAAACCAAGATCACAACTCCACTGCTCCGAGAGAAATATGAGGTCGAGTGTGTGACCCACTGAGTGGGTCAGACCCCGGATTACTTGGGTCAAGCCCATGGCTGTCATGGAAGCCATGAACTCCTGCGCTCCATCAGAGTGTTCACTGAGTGAAGGCATATTGAAATTCCCCAGCACCATAAGCCTGGGGAACTCAACTGCCAGCTCGGCTACTGACTCGAGGAGCGAGGGGAGGGCTGTTGTAACACTGTTGGGAGACAGGTACGTTAACAACAAGCCCACTTGACCCCTAAGATCCAACTTCACCAGCAAGGACTCACACCCAACAAGCTCCGGAGCAGGGATCCTACGAGGAACTAGAGACCCTTGGATAACGATAGCCACTCCCCCACCCCTTCTCTGGAGTCGCGGCTGATGAAGCACCTGAAAACCTCTGGGCACATCTCAGTGAGTGGGACACCTCCCTCTAGGCCCAGCCAGGTTTCAGTAATACATGCCAGGTCTGCCCCCTCATCTAAAATTAGGTCCCAGATGAGGGGAGCCTTGTGAACCACAGACCTGGCATTTAGCAACAGCAGCCTGAGACCAGGGTCCTGATTACTCGTGCCATCTGGCCTTGGAGTTGAACTAGTAGGGCCGGAAAGAGGGATCTCTGAGACGTAGTGAACCCTCCTTCCCCGGTAATGGCTAGCCCTAAAGTTCCCGCCATATCTGCCCCTCCCTGTTATGACTGTAATGTTCTGGCCCACTCCCGGGTCCATGGTCCCCCCATTGTTCCATCTGGCTACCGCATTCTTCGGCAGGCCCTTCGAATCAAACATCCTAGGCTGGGATTAGGCCTAGGCCCCTCTGATACTTCTGAAGTGCACTCAATGCAGAGGGTACTACTCAGTACCTACTCAGTCTACTCAGCCTACTCAGACATACAACACATCCATTCACCCAAGCAATCCCCACGTAGCAGTTAAAAACAAAAAAATACAACAATAATGGATTAGTAAAAAAGTGGGCTCATTCATGCAATCATACAATCATACCCATATCACATGCACTCCCCATACAAGTTAAAAATTGCGTAGCGGTGCAAGAAGTTCGTATAAAGCTTATGCTAATATGGAAGAGGGAATCCTAGTATTCCTGGACTTCTCCTCTGTGAAGTCCTGTAGAGAGGGCAGAGTCCAAAAGTCTGGAGCGATAGGGAAGCTAATGTCAGTAGGAGGAATGTGCGGAGCAAGCTCCCCGCCCACATCCTCTTCATCCACTGCTTAAGTGGGAGTCTCAGCGAGGCCGGGGATGGATTCAAAAGACCCAGTTCGCTCCAAGGTGATGGTCCAGAGAACGAAAGCAGGGGCGGGGATAACCGGGAGGCAGAAAGGCCATGGTTGGTCTTGGGTACAGCAGCGAAAACCGAAAGGCCGGTCATGATCGAACGGCCAGGAGTTGCAGCAGCCAAAGCACAGCCCCCCCGGCAGTCTGGATACAGCTGAAAAGGACTGTGCCCCCGATGGAAGGGGGGTAGAAGAGGGGGGCGGACACCCCTCACAGCAGCTGAGCCGCGGTGTTCACAAGGTGGCATCAGCAAGCCAGCGGTCCATCAGGCTATCAACCCCAACCCTACCCCTAGCCCTAACCCTGGCCCTACCACTAACCCTGACCCAGATCCTAACCCTAACCCTAACCCTAACCTAACCTAACCCTAACTCTAGCCTTAACCCTGGCCCTCACCCTGATCCTAGCCCTCTCCAGGAACAGCACAGTAACAGTTGTAGCAGTCAGGGCAGTAATAGCCGGGTCAGGGCCCCCCCAGGACGGACCTCCGGGCTGCCGAGACCAAAGCACGACAGCCGCAGTTAGTGTTATGCTTGATGTCACAGAGGGAGGTCCTCCCCCTCAAAAGCCAGAAGCCGGAATCTTGCCATCCCAAAGTCGTCGCTTCCCCCAGAGTTTAGTTTAGAAATGCGCCGTATTCAAGGCACCGCTGCCATTTTCCGCAGTCAGCCTGAGGGATGGGCAGGTCTCTGGAGCGTTCAAATGTCCAGGGGCCACTAAAGCAGTCCCCCTTACAGCGCTCCCTCAATCCCTCACTCTTCCCTCCAAAGTTTAGTAGTCAGGAGTCTGCCGCCGCTGCCGAGTGCAAAAAGCCGCTCTGCAGCTGATCTAAAGCCGATCTACCGCTGATCTTCAGCGCTGTCTTTGTTGCAAGCCAGCATAAGGTGAGAAGATTTGGTGTGTTCAAGGCGCCTGGGGAGCATTTACACAACCCACCTCTGGTCAAAAATGCACCCCTGGACTGCCTGCTCAGTCACCTCCAAGAGGGAACTTCTCCCCCTGAATTTCCAGGGGCTCTGTCCCTCCGTTCCTCTCAATTCCGCTCAGAGAGCGGCTCTACAGCTGGTCTGAAGCCGCTCTACAGCTGATCTTCAGCGCCGTCTTTGCTGCAGACCAGCATAGGTGGGAAGATTTGGCGCGTTCAGGGCGGCTGGGGAGCGTTTACGCAGCCCCCCTCCAGTCCAAAAATGCACCCCCGGACTGCCTGCTCGATCATCTCCATGGGGGACTTCTTCCAAAATTCCAGGGGCTCTGTCCCTCTCAATTCTGCTCCTCTCTTTTCGTAAAACTCAAGCATCTCACTCGAGCAGCCATCTTCCGCTTTGCACATGTGCAGGAGGCGGTCTCTCAGGTAGCCAGGTCCTAAACTATGTAGGGCTTTAAAAGTAATGACTAGCACCTTGAAGCGTGTCCGGAGACCAATGGGGAGCCAATGCAGCTCTTGGAGGATAGGTGTAACGTGGGTGTATCTAGGTACACCCAGTATCGCTCACACGACTGCATTCTGGACCAACTGCAGTCTTCGAACACTCTTCAGGGGCAGCCCCATGTAGAGCGCGTTACAGTAATAAGTCCAAGGCTGGCATGCCAAAGAGCTGCGTGATCTCCCAGAAGAGACGAGGATGCAGGCACCATTCTGCAGGGTCTACTGTGGCCTGACTGAGCCAGTCTGCCTGAACATTTGCCACACCTGAGATATGCTCCGCTGTTATGGAAAGGAGGTGTCTCTCCACCCAGATTCCTAGCCTCTTGGCTTCCATCATGAGATGCTTGGATCTGGTCTCTCCCTGACTTTGGTGGCCACGTTGTCCATCAGGATGAGGACATGCTGACCTGCTATAGACTGTCTGAAACTTTGCAGGGATTGCTCTGAGTTCCAGCCAGTTGATGCTGTGAGATCTGTTCACCTGGTCCCACTGGCCCTTTGCCATCTATGATTGCAGATGGACCCCCAGCCAAATAGGCAGGTGTCAGTAGTAATAGTCAGTCTGGTGGACACTTGGAAGTGGCATCCCTGGGAGATGGCTGGAAATCTCCATGAATGGAGAGAATGCCAAACCTTCAGGGGCATGCTGACCTTTGCCAGGGACATGCTGGTGCATTTCGTCTGAATTGGTAAAAGGAACCATTGGAGGTCTCTGATGTACAGCCATGCCCAGGGCACGATGGCAATAGCTGATACCATCTTACCAAGCAATTGGGACAGCTTGGCTAGGGAGACATTAGCCAAGGTCACCACTTCTGCAACTAGTTGTCAAAGGCTGGTCTGTCTGTCTTGGGCTAGGAATACCTGGCAAGCGATCGTATCTATCCATGACCCCAAATGGAGAATTCTGGTGGTGGGCTGTTGGAATTCATTCCGGGTGTTTGTGTGCAGGGCAGTTTCTGCTGTCTGAAACACACATACACAGGGATGCAAAAACATCGCACCAGAAACATCTTTCTGGCCTAACGGTCATAACTCACTATGCAGCCTCATGTAACAAAACTATGTGAGCCAGCTACTCCCACACATGCCCTTTCTCCCCCCTATGCTGTGCTGTAACTTTCTATTCTCCCTCTCCCCCTCCCAATGCCATGCAGCTTGTAACCTTCTGCTTCCCCTTTGCCCACCCTTTGCCATGATGTGATTTTCTATTGATTTATTTGTAGAATACTGTGAACTTTTCATTAGTTTACTTGTGCCATGTGTGATTATATATGCCTTTTGATACGCTCCTTTTTGATGATGCTGTAACTAACTTTTTCTAATAAAAGAGCCCTTCGGTGATCATTCGAAGCTTTTGCTTATCCCAAGGAATTTCGTCTGGTGTTTTCCTTTTGATTAGGCAAGGACACATGAGCAGTCCACCAGTGTGGCGACAACGCGGCAACCCCGACGTGATCTTGCTGATCAAGCACGTCGCCTCCTACGTCTCATTTGGCACCCCCATTGCTTACCGGCGAAGGAACGCCCCTTGCATACCAGGACCGGCCGTCGCAGACGGAGCATCCTCCCAGAATTGTGAGTTATAGGGGCAGAATTCTCTAAGCCCCAGGTTGCACATCTTTTTGAACTTAGAGAATTGGCCAAATCCTCAATATTAATCTTAAAAAACAATGGGGACGTTCTCCCCATCCCTTCGAAAAAAGATCTTACTAACCTTCTCAGGTACACCTTCTCAGGGACAAAGAGCGCTAAGCTCTCTTCTACCTTATGGCCAGATGCCTTATGGCCCCGATCAATGAGGGCAGGCTAGTGGGCGCAAGGCCCTTCAGCCTTGTGTGGTGTTCCATCCCAGCAATCTGGCACCACAATTATGCAAAACCTCTGTCAGCGAAAATACAGGTACTCACAACCACATTTAAGATGAAATGTCCAAAAAAACAGGTATTAGAGTTAGTCCAACAACTATATAATTGAGGAGAAGCTAGATGACACATCCTGTCCTTTCGGAGTGGACTGAGTCGAAAGCTGGATATATCTGGCAACAGGGGTGTGTCTTAACTATCTTTAATCAGACTCAGGCCAATCCGAGAGCAGACAATGTCAACCCATGTCTGAATGCTATCTCCACCTCTATGGAAAAGTTTCAGTTTCAATTCAGAGCAGCAGACTAGCTTTGAGCTCAGCACAGCGTGCAGCTTTAGTATAGAACATTTGAGCTAAGCCATACCCAAGCCCCTTGCTGTCTCCTTGTTACTCACATAGCAAATACTGTTTCAGTTTCCGAACAGCCCCCATTGGCTGAGCCAGTTGCCATATCTCTTCATTGGCTGACCTTGTTACCATGTCTCAGCCAGTCAATACACACTGACAGTCTTGAGTCCCAGGCTTGGTTGAATCTTGCTGGGTGATGTAATCTTCCCAGGTGCCACGTGGTGAAGTGGGTAGAAGGCTAATTCTATTATGCCCTGCTGGTGAAGGTCTTTTGTGTTGTAGATAAGCTGGCCCAGCCTTTCTGGGGCTATTAACAAAGGTGAGAGCTGCTTTCCAAGAGCATATATCTGCTTTTCTCATCCAGGGAGGTATAATATTTCGCCTTTTTAATATTTCCTAGAATATTTTATTCTTCTAGGAGAACGGTGGGTGCTAACTTCCTACACACTCTTACAAGCTTCCAGCAGCTTCTTCATGACAGTAGAGGGACCCCAAGTGTGGCCAGTTCCCAGAGTACTCATTGCTAGATTCCATGCAGAAGCCTTTGAAAACCTACAGCTACATGATAATTCCCTCACCTTTATTTAGTAAGCAAGAGTAAAATAAAAATCCCAAGGAGGTAGCTCAGAATGACTTGTAAACTTCTAGACTTCTCTTATGAAGGAGAAATCAAATATGTCATTCCTCAAAATAATATGGTCTACACTCCATCCCTGACATATTTTAATATCTCTTTATATTTTTCCTTGCATGAATTTCAAGTCTCCAAGTAATAATCTCAGCCTCTGTTTTGCTTGCTCGCTTATGGCTGCTTTGCTATGCTTGCTTGCTATTGGCTGCCATATGAAAGTGGGAGGAAATGGTATTGGGGAAGGGAATTATATTGTACCGGAGGAGTCTTGTTCTCACCATCTTCTGTGCATGCTGGTGGCTGATGTTTGGACTTGGTCAAGGCCAACCTTCTCACATACCAACTTGATGAGGCTGTTTGAAGATGCACCCCACCTGACACCTTAGGAAGTTGCAGATTGGACACCGGGTTGGGGAATTGAGGGGAGGATGCTGGGTAAACATTTGATATGTATATGTTCCTGCCTTTCTGGCTCAGATCTTACTTTCCTTTTAACTGCTTTTACTTCATATCTAGTAAAAGTACTTTATCTCTATTAACATGGAGTTGAGGTTTTTCTTTCTTGGATTTTGAAGGAGGCATGCCTGACAAATACATTGTAAATTTGCAATCATTTAACTTTAACATATTTATTTAAAATAGACACCATTATAGCTATTTAAAATGGTTGTCATAGTTATACTCCATCCTGAAAACACTAAATTTCTCCAGCAACTTCTTGGTGTACTATGACCCTGCTCTGTTTCCTTAAGTTGTGAATGCAGGATAAACACATAGCTATCTTGCTTAATGGCACACTTTAATCCTTAAGCAGCACCCCTAATAGGTGGAGGAGCTGTGATTGCATTGATTTCCTCTCTATGTTGTGGTATATAGTAAACTATCAGCAATATTTTGAACAGCTGTGATCAGACTCCTATAGGCCACTTTTTTTTATTAGAGTCAATTCATGACAGAATTATTGCCTTCATTGCATTCTCTGGTTAGGTAATGACATTATATAATTCAACTACAAAAATACTCTAATTCCCAATAACTTTCTAAAATTAAAAATTGTAAAGCTGGGAAGAAGAAAAACTATATATATTCTGTGCTTGAACTACTTCTATAGTCAAAAGCTGCTTAATTTTTTTTTCAGATAAACCATACCAGTCCTTGGAGGCTCCATTTTCTTTTTCATTTTATTCATTGTGTGCCATGTTGAGGGGCAAATTAAATCCCATAAATTTCTTCTTATAATCCATATAGCTTTTAAAAGCTAAAACACATGAAGCTATTACCCCTCCTTTTTTCCTGATTTACTTTCATTCATCAATGAGAATTTTCCTTTCTCTTCTTTTCAAAACACTATGGCAGCTGCATGTCTGTGACCCCTACACTCGGATAAGATTGCTGACCTCTGCTCTAAACTATGCTGTAGCACAAAGATGGTCCTGGAAATGAATAGGAACTGCCCAGCTGATTTTCTTTGGAAAAGCAATGTGATATGAGTTGTCAGTCTCAATGAAATGAAATAAAGTTGTTATGTTTCTGTGGAATTTGTTTTCTAGCAGTCAACCTGATTTTTTTAAAAGAACTACTTGTAATAATTAGACCTCTATAGAAACGATTCCTAAGCCTGGCCCTTGCCTAGATAAAACCAGAATGAGTGCATGGACTGGGATTGGGAAAGGTGGTTATTTAAAAGCCCAGCCATAGATCAACTGAAGGCACTACCACTGGTACCTTAGTAGTCACCATTCTGTACAAGAAAGTCATTTTATAATTTCAGCGGAAGTAAAATTGTGACAGAAAATTGGTAAAATAGTATTCCTGAAACCCTCAGCAAAATGTTCGGGGAGAGTGGCTGTAGTGATGGCATTTGGCTGTGCTTTCCAGCACTGACTGTCCTTGCACCAGGGGCGCAATAGGTTAGCTGTGAAAACGAGTCTATAGTGAAATCTTTATGAATGTTAAATTGAACTAGTTGCTAGTGATTTTTCTCTTAAGATGGGAGGGGTTACTCGCTTTCTTAATTTAAAGATTATACTGAATTTCTCAGGGTCATTCCCAGCTGAAAACAATTGCCTTTCCTTCAATCCCAGGTGAGAACAATCACTTCGAAGAATTATCGATTCCGAAATTACTCTTGCACTGTTGAGTATAAGGCATTCACCATAGAGATGAGCGAGAAAGAATGACATCACCATGTTCTCAGGATGTATAACCAATGGAGGCTTCTTAATTTAAAAAGCACTTGGTGGCCTTCGCGCAGTACCACTCCCTTCTACATTTGCACCCTTGATCTTCCTTCTCTCTCTTCGGAAAACACATGAAACCCATTTCAGGCTCCGCCCACCTCCCTTCCCCCTTATCTTTCTCCTCTGGAGGAGGAGTCGACTGGCTGGCGAGACGCGTCTGCCAGCAAGCGGTTGTGGTCAGTGTCGCCCTTAATCCACCCGTCCCGGTCTCGCCCTAGCGGATCTGGAGCTAAAGAGAGAAGCGGAGATAGTATCTATAAGCCCCGTACTTCCATCTCCTACCTTAGGTGGGCCTGACAAATCCCTTGCAGGTAAGTATGTGCTCTCTTTCATACCGCAGTCAGTTGTAGGCTGCCTAGAACTGGGCGGGTGCGACCTGCTGAGCCTTTCAGCTTCTGAGTGGGGAATGGGAGGACGACGCTTCTAAACCCAGGGCAGTTTTAGGGGAAGAAGGGGGCCTGCCTAGGGCAAGTGTGGTGTGGAATGCCTTTGGAGCCCGACGGCGGAGCCCTTGCTTTAGGGAGAGCTTTCCCTTTTCCGGAACTCTTGCCTTTCTTTCCTGATCGCTTGTCCTCGCTTTTTCTCTTCTGAATGGGCCGCTGTGGCGCTCCCTTTTCCCATGTCTTGAACGCAATGGGCGCGCCACGCTGCTTGTGTGGGCGGGTAGCTGGTTGGTTGGTTAAGGCGATTTCAGGGCTGCTGTAACGCCGAAAAAAAGTGATGGAGGCTTTTCCGTGTAAGGCGCTCGTTTCCCCCTGCAGTGTTAAACTTATTCCAAGCGAGATATGCTGGGCCTACCTGGAACTCCGTCTTATTGCTTGAGTCCAGACAGACCTGAAGTTGGCTTTAGCTGGGAAAGGGTGGCAAATCCAGTAAAGAGAAAAACTTATCTCACCTTTATTGAGGTGAAGCACTAAGCAAATCGTTCTGGAACACTATCTCCAGATTTCTGAAGTCCGCAGCTTTCTTCTGTTACTTATGCTGCCTCTAAATAAGGTTCTATTGTTGATAATGATGGATGTTTATATACATTGGTAGACTTGTTCACCACTTGAGAGCCAGTGGGGAATAGCTGTTAAGGCACCAAGCTAGAAACTGGGAGACCCTGAGTTACTTCTGTCTTACTCAAAGCCAGCTGGGTAATTGAGCCAGTCCCTGTCAGCCTAAAAAAACAAAGGTAATTCACTTCTGAAAATTGTAGGGATTTGTTCAGGTGTTCACCCAGAATACTTAACTTGAAAGTGCACACACCCACCCACACACCCAAATATTCTCTACTTATTTATTTCTTTAAGGGTTATTTAGTTGTGCTATTTATACAATATATTTAGGAGTTAAAACTCAATAAAAGCAACAATTCTTCAGGAAAGTATTTATTCTGCTTGTGTATTGTTTTACTAATTTGGAAGTCCATATGAAGTTCTTTTATGACTGTCATTCTGAGTTGTTGAACAGAAAAAAACCTGAATATTTTAAATCCTATTAATGCAAACAATTTCTTTTGTTCTAGGTCTTTGTGTGAAATATCTGCAGGTAAAAATGGCAACAAATAAGCCTAAAAGTCAAAATTCTTTGGCTCTGCATAAAGTAATTATGGTAGGCAGTGGGGGAGTAGGAAAATCTGCATTGACTTTACAATTCATGTATGATGAGGTAAGAATTTAGAATGTTTTTCTTTAAATTTCTATATGTATTTTCAAAGTATATGAGAGCAACTGAAACAATATTACATTACAGTACATTAATCAGTACTTAATACATTTCACTCATCAGTGGTTGAAACAGTTCAGATACAATCTGAAAATTACTTGATAAGTAATTAAAAATAGATGAGGGAATGTTTTAGTTATATTTGGAAGAGTCAAAATTTGATTCTTAAGTTTAAACAAAAAAATTGTGTGATTAAAAACTTTTTTGCATACATTTACAGGATTTGATTTAAGATTAGCTGAGGGTTTTAAGTCCTCCCTTTAAGGAACAGGTGGCAGCTGTGGCTAACAACTTGCAGTCTTTGGAAGCTGCCAGTGATCCAGAATACAGTGGTGCAGGTAGTTTTTTGCTTCTGTCATTAAGTCTAATAAGACAGCTGCTCTGCAAGTTGCATTGGCTCCTTGTAGGCTTTGGGATGAAATTCAAGGTGCTGGTTGTCATTTTAAAGCCCTGCATGTAGGCCAAACTTTTATGCCTTTCTCCCATTGTTTCTGTTTGCCCTATCAGATCTTATAGAATAGGTTTTTTCCCCATTATTTGTTGGACTTAGGAGTCCTGCTTTTTCTGTAACTGCCTCCCTTTTTGAACAACATCCCACAGATTACCTTGGCTCTTTTGGTCTTTTATAAGACTCTGGCTACTTCCTTAGGTGTTTGGGTCTGTTGAGATTTGGATTATTGGAACTGGAACACATTACCTCTCATGTGATGAGTTATTTTCAACTGACAATTTTTTAACACTTGTATACATTCTGGGTCACTTCTATAAGATAAATGGCCTTAGGTGATTTTTTGAAATCATTATTAAAATTTTGTTGTTTAGAATGGAATTGACTATTTCGTTAACAGTTTGTAGAAGATTATGAACCTACCAAAGCCGATAGCTACAGAAAAAGAGTGGTCCTTGATGGAGAAGAAGTTCAGATTGATATATTGGATACAGCTGGACAGGAAGATTATGCTGCAATTCGTGATAACTATTTTAGAAGCGGAGAAGGTTTTCTCTGTGTATTTTCAATTACAGAGCTTGAATCTTTTGCTGCTACAGCTGACTTCAGGTAATTGGATGAGTGTTTTAATATTTTGAATGTTGATAATTTTTGTTTTATAAGTTCCTTGCCTTTTTATAATGGCAATTCTATAAACATCCACCAACTGATAAAATGGTACAAGAAAACTACAAATAACTGAAATGTCTGATTATTGCTCCAGATAACCATGTGTAACAGGCTATATCATTTCATAGATCCAGGGAAAAATTTACATGTGGCAAAGCATCCTGAGGCTATCCTAATTCCAGATTGTTTAACAATCTGGAATTAGGATAGCCTCAGGATGCTTTGCCACATGTAAAGCTTTTCTGGCAGGGGCAAAACATTGCAAACCCACCCCTACCCCCATGGTCACATGATGATAATCTACATGTTTGGCAGCTTGTTTACATTTACAACAGTATATTTAGTTCAAAATATCACAGATAAATAATTGTATTTTTCATGAGTTTATAGATCAAAAGTGTGGTATTTTTTCTTCTCCAGAGAGCAGATTTTAAGAGTAAAGGAAGATGACAATGTGCCATTTTTGCTTGTTGGCAACAAATCTGATTTAGAGGATCGAAGACAGGTTTCTGTAGAAGAAGCAAAAACTAGAGCTGATCAGTGGAATGTTAACTATGTGGAAACATCTGCTAAAACACGAGCTAATGTTGACAAGGTAAAAGCAATTTCCCATTTTGGGTAATCCTCTTCACATAAGATTTGCCAACTATTATTTTTAAGTAACTGTATTCTCATACTGACTATAAAAATCCCAGTACAGGTTAGAAAATTTTAAATCTGAAAGATAGGTTTTAAAAAGCGGGTAGAAGTAATGAAAATCTTTATTCCACTTTTCAATATTACAATTTGCTTTATTTTCTGCTGCAATTGTTTCCATCTGGAGCAGAGTTTGGGAAATAAAAAAGGAACTGTTGTGGCCTGTCCGGCACCAGCGTGGAAGTCAGGGTCAGCATTAGGATAACCTGGGAGCTCCAAGGTGGAAGAGGGAATGGAGCTGGCCGAGAGAAACAGAGACAGAGCCTGGGCCCTCTGTCAGCCCTCAGATGGAGAGTCAATAGCCCCCAAGTTTGGAGGTGGTTGATGAAGAAGAGGAAAAGCGCAGAAGGCAGAGAAGGGGAGAGAAATGGAAAGCCGTGGGCCGATCCTGGGGAAGAAAGAGCCACTGCTGCTAACAAGGCCTCACCCTAGCTCTGGGGATAAAAGGCAGGGAGCGGAGATGAATAGTTGTGGCAGCCTGCGAGATAAAATTTTTGCCAGGGATATTGGCATTCCTAATAAAGGAATCTTTTGAGTTCACATCAGAGGGTTTGTCATGTTTGGGGAGCTGGGTCAGAACACAACTTTGGCATGGAGGAGAATAAAATTAATGGTGCAGATGGTCCCTTCTCCCCCCCCCCCCCCCCGCCACATCTGACTTTCTGGGTCACTCTGTTCTTCATTGTCCTTTGCAGTTAGTTCAAAGCAATTTCTGTCCTATGCTCATATGGAAGAGAAGAGAATATTGGAAATGGGAGATGGACAAGTATGGCCCTTTCTCTTTCTGACAGGATGTGGTAGCCCATTTTCTGATTTTCTTCTCATTAGCAATTTTTTATCACAAGGAAAAAAATTAGGACAAAGAGGAATAAAGGAGCATAGTTTCTACAACCAAGGGTATGGTGACTTACATAAAAACGTGACTGTAGCAAAGAATTCTGTTAAAGTCAGATACTAGAGTCTGAGTCAGCAAACAGAATGGTTGAAGTATATGTGATGGCCAATGAGTTCTTTAAAAGTTTATTGACTGTTAGCTTGAAAGACTAGTTCTGTATTCTTTGGTTGTATTTTTCATGTGTTAAATTTTAAACGTAAATTATTTCATTAACCTATAGTCAATTGTGCAAGATCTTTGTTTTTGCTGTTGAGACATAGCAAAAAATTTTCAGGTTTCAGCATATAATTTAGAATTAAAAAGATACATCGTGGCTTAATTAATAGCTAAATGAAATTAAGTACATGTTATATTTAAGCATTCAATCAAATGTATTGATTCTGATATTTCTCCTAGGTATTTTTTGACTTAATGAGAGAAATCAGAGCAAGAAAAATGGAAGACAGCAAAGAAAAGAATGGAAAAAAGAAAAGGAAAAGTCTAGCCAAGAGGATCAGAGAAAGATGTTGCATTTTATAATCAAAGTTTCAAACTCTTTTCCTAGTTCAACCACAATAAAATCCATTAACATAGAACATGCTATTTGGAGGCTGTTATGGCAGAAATCACTCTTAATAATTGGGGAATTCTAATATACCACTTAAGATATGGTTTGGACACCACTGAAAATCTTAATTGAAAAAAAAATAGTTTCAAGAAAAGCAGAATTTAATCCACGTAACTTGTTTTCTTTTGCCATGGTTCTTCTGAATGTATACATTTTTTTTCTTCCAAGGCAGTTTCTTGAACTGAATGAAAAAGCATTACTGTTTTTCTTTAAAGCATATACTTTTATATCAGATTTTTACTTTATATCTTACTGCCTTGAAAATTAAGTGGTAATGAAAACTAAACAAAGATAGTAAATAATCTTTCTTTTTTGCTGTTAAAATTATGCAAATTAGAGAAGAGACTATCTTCTCTGCTTCTATTGGAATCATTTGTATATGGAGCTAGACTAATGGTATAAATTTAGGACAATATTTGAATATGCCTTAATTTAAAAGTATATCTTCCTTGCAACACACTACATTTATGTGTGCATCATTGTGAAATAATATCTTGTAATGCAGTTTTTGAGCATTTTTACTAGCTAACAGTACAGTTGATCAGAAAAATGTGCCATACTCTGGATCTTGAATTATCCAGAATACTGTGTTTCCTTGCTTTAGTGAAAATTGCTTTAGTAAAAGTCAACTGATACATTGAATTTAAAAATGAAGTGGGTGCAGTGCATTTCAATTAGAAGTGTTTACTTGCTTCTTAATTCAGAGATACTGACATTTACTTTTCTAAGTATTTTATGTTTGCCTATTTGAGAAGAATATTTTCCTCGGGTAGCACTATGGATTTCAAAAGCACAAATAAGGTTCCATTCTGAAAAATATGTAAGTTGTTAGAATTTTTTTCTAGATTTGAGAACATTTACTATATGTTATTTAATGGAAACGTACTCTTCTGGTTTATATCAGTCAACTGACTTATCTTCTTTTGCAATATCAAAATACTGATGATATGCTTCCAAAATTGTCATTAAAATATTAAAAACAGATTGTCTTCAATTCTTTATTGTAAGGAATATTATTACACTGTTAACATGTGTAACTGAGCTAAAGATAAAGCTCCAACTCAGAGACTTTTGGGAATTTGGGGTTTCACTATAAAAGATGACTTCCAAAATGCTTTTTAAATATATCTGTGTAAGCCTACATCTAACAAAATAGGCAGCATATGTACATAATGTACTAACTAATAGGCTTTATTGATGTTACTGTTTAGAGGTCATTTGTTCAAGAAATTTTGTTTGTACATCCTGCAGTAGATATTATGTGCAGAATTATTTCTTCATGTGGCTGCTAGCAGCTTTGGTCCTCACTGTGTATTTGTTTTCAGTCTGACTTAGCAAAGGAGTTCAACCACTAGCATTCTATTTGTGTAATGGGAACCAAAGTGTTATGATGCCAATGGACATGTATAATAATAATTGTCACAGGCGGATGCCTTACCAAACTTTATTTGCTATTTGAGCCATTGAATAAAGTTTTTTTTAAAGAAACTGTTGTAGAATGTTGATTATAAAATATTGTTGCAGACTAATGGTCATCATTAAATTTAAAAACATGTCTATAAACAGGATTTTGTATGAAGATTTTTCTAATAGATCTCTCAGTATTCTGCAATAAGGTTTTATTTTCCAATTATTCCAATTATTTAGTAAAGATAGTTAAAAGCTTTCCATCCCCCAAGAAGGATGTTCTAGAGAAACATTGAGGGAGACTTACAAATGGAATGAGTATAAAATTGTTCTGAATCTAATACTGAAACAAAAATGTTACTTTAAATGGATGCTCAGGTCTTCTAAGCTATTGTGTACTCAACTTGAAAGTATTCATTTCAGGTTCTAAATTATTTGATTCTGAAAAAAAATAATTTTCTGCATAAGTAAACTATTTTTGCTTATTTACAATACCTGATGAACTTCCAGAAAGTTTTGCAAATAGAAGCTTTCAATCTATTGCAATGTAGAGGTATGTGTCAGGCCTAGAAGCCATCTTTTACATTGCGACTTCAGGCCAGCCATATTTTCTGCTGTGGGAAAATGGGGGGGATTATATAGAGTATGGGGGATACATAGTCTAAATAACATTCCTTTCTCAGAGTCAAGGACATCTTACCCTGCACCTGAAATGATGTGACGGAGTTATCTCCAGTTGGGACAGTGCCTGGTTGGACCATGTGTTGGACATGTGGATGCTGGGCAGAGACTTAAACTTTCACTTACGTGGGAAAAATCTGAAAGCTTTCAGATTCAGGTTTTCCCAGATGTGCCAATATGACATCTCTAATAAAATTAAACTTTGAGGAAACTCAAGCCTCAAAGGAGTCTTTCGTTGGGGGTGTTACTTGGAACCCTGACAGTATGTAGGTAATGTTTGTGTGATAATGTGTTAGTAGCATTCCTGATGAATAACAGACATAAATCTCTGCTTAACTCCCTATTCCATGGGTGTCAAACTCGTGTCATGGCAGTGTCACGTGAGGTATTAGGACTTTTCGCTAAACGGCATAGCTATGACAAGTGCGTTGAAGCATTCGGGTTGGGAGCTTGACAGCCCTGCCCTATTTCAACATTCATGTTTCAAACACTTGACTTCATCCATTCATCCCTCATAGCCCTTGACAAAATTGCACCTAATTAGGAAAAAAGCAAGTTCATTAAAAATATGAACTAATAAAAAAACCAGTTACTTAATTGTATTGCTGTAAATGTTTATGGCTAAACACAATGTTAAATTTAGTCTTGAATTATATCTTTAGCAGCTGTGTCAAGCTATTCATAATTCTGGTGTTTTCCTCTTTAGCCATGCTCCATGCTGTAGAGTTTTTATCCTGCTATTAAAGCTACAAATATTTTCTCCAATCATATTCTATATGGCTATATGATGAAACTTTTTTGCCTCGGGTGCCAAAAGCATGAGTGTGTGTGCTATCATGCTCGCTTGCTCGCATGCCCACCCACATAATGCCACCTGCACCTTATCCCTGCGCATGCACGCCCCACTTTCTTGGAGCTGGGGAGGGTGAAAACGGCCTCCCCCCCCCCCCCGGAGGCTGGAAAGGCCCATTTTCCTGAAGCCTCCAGAGGGCGAAAAACAGCCCAACATGCAAACTGGAAGTCCATTCCCGAATTGACAGGAAAGCCTCAGAAAGGCAGAAAATCAAGCCCAAAAATCAGCTGGCCAAGGGCGCGCTGGAGCTGACAAGGCAATGTCTCATGTGCCCTCAGACATGGCTCCACATGCCACAGGTTCGCCATCACGGCTATATGATATGGCATTAATTGTCTGAATTAATGATGTAGCTTTATGGTAGCTATTATTGTAATTGCTAAATTCCTGAATATACCTCACATGATGCTCTCTCCTTATATCCACTGTTAAGCTAGAATGATAGTGTAAAAACTGTGAAAAGAGATTCATGAATAAATTGTTAAATGATCAATTAGCAATCTTATTATCTACATTTTGTTCAGAGTCATAAGCACAAGAGATAATACACATCCTTTTGTGGATGAGGGAGCGAGCTGTTTCTGATGGGCTTTTTGACTTGGGAACATTCTGCCTAAAGATAATATTTTTAATGCTAAATTGCATTGCATTGCATTTGTCCTGACATTTCAAGTATTGTTTCTGTCAGTCTTAATAACTTAAATTTTGTTGAGTTTAATATTATTATTTACTATTTACACTATTGTACTTATTGATACTGTGGTAATCAAGATGAAAGCAATTTAGATATTTTTGAAATTAATAAATATTTAATAAACAACTATTTTCAAAGCTAGATTTGTAAATAGCTATTTATTTAGTCATTAAGAAAACTAATTCTTCTGCCAGATAAAGAAAGAACTTGCACATTATATAGTAAAGCTGCAATATAGTTTGCTTATTTTTGACTTAATTTGTTTTATAAATTTAGCCACTGCAGTTTGTAGTTTATTGTCACACATGACCTCAAAATATCTAAATTGAATAAAAATGAATTTGTCATCTGTAAATTCAGGTTATATAAAGTAGCACTTTTCTCACTATGACTTTTCTAATAATTGAGAAGAAAAAGATTATTTTTGTATTTCTTTTTTAAGGGGAGGGAGTAATGAATATAAATAGGAAAAAAATCAATTTGGTTCAAGCAGTTTGTCTATTTAAAGATGTAGTCATCATGGGATTTGATCGTTATTAATGACAGAAATTAAACGGAAAACTCTCAAAAATATATTATCACTATAATATGGGGTTTTAAGCTTGTCTTTTTTGGAGTGTAAGTTATGTCTGAAAAAAGGCTGGGCAACATAATGCTTTCCTTATCAAGGCCTTAAGGAACAATTAATATGATATGGGAAATGTTAAATAGAGCAAGATGCCCAGGAGTTGAAAGGAAGGCTATGTATGTGTCCAGTAGCTGCCCACTAGTTCTCAACCTATAACATTTTGTAACAGCAAGAACTGCTTAACTGGTCATAAAGCACTTTTTGTGAGGCCATCAAAATTCTGAATGGTCATAAAACAACAGATCATAAGTTGAGGACAACCCATATATTGGTCAATGTACAGTTAAGGATGTCTGTCGGTTAGTCCATCCTCCATTCACCCACCCTCCAGGTAACATTCTTAATTCTGGAATTTCTATTATTGGGTAGGGCTCAGGTAATTATTCTAAGAAGATGTTAACAATAATTCCATCCCCTTTTATAAGGTGACCAGACGTCCCGCTTTTGGTGGGATAGTCACGATTTTCCACAATTTGTCCCGCGTCATTGTTAAAAAGTCCCGATTTTTCATTTTTGGTGCATTGCAGCTCGCTCACTCACTCCCCCACCCATCCGCACTAAGCCAGCCCAGCCTGCCTTTCACTGATTGGCTGGAGTCCAGTCAATCAGTGAGCGGGTGGGGGCAAAGCGTTTAAATTTAAAAGCTTCGTGCTGCTTGAGTCTGACCTCCATTTCACCTTCGCCTTCCAGGAGCTTGCTGCTTCCCCCTCAGGTAAGCAACTAAGCCCCGGCAGCGGGACTTGGGAGGCTTCGGGTGGGCGGTGGTGGCCTAGCTTTCGCAAGGGAAGGCCTTCCCTTGCGAAGGCCTTCCCTAGGGAAGCCGCGGGCTGGCAGTAATCGCCGCGGCCTAGCTTTCGTAAGGGAAGGCCTTCCCTAGCGAAGTCACAGGCTGGCAATAACCGCCGCAGCCTAGCTTTCGCAAAAACTGTGGGCTGGCAGCGAAGACAGCCTAGCTTTCCCTCCCGCCCCCCTCTCCAGACCTGCTTAGTGACCCTAGCCTTGTTGTCCCTCCACAGTCCAGTCCAGTGTCTTATCTGTTCCTGCTGCCTCTCTGCCTGCCTGCTCCCTGTTGCTTCCATCCATTGCTGTGAGAATCCATCACATCGGAGTTCCGCTGATTCTGCCTGCTGGTAAGTGACCCGGGTTTTATTCTTTTATTTTTTTAATGTATTTAAAATATTTTTATTCTGTGTGGATACTTTTTTAAAATTGTCTTAGATTATTTAAAAAAAGATTCTATCCAAAATAAATTAAAATAAACCATTTTTTAAAATTCTATATTGTGCATAGAATTTTTAAAAATGGTTTATTTTAATTTATTTTGGATAGAATCTTTTTTTAAATAGTCTAAGACAATTTAAAAAAAGAATCCACACAGAATAAATTGAAGTGAAACATTTCAAACTATTCCACACAGAATAAATTGAAGTGAAACTATTTTTAAAAATTCTATGCACAATACATTTCAAAGTATTGAATATAGAATTTTTAAAAATGGTTTATTTCAATTTATTTTGGATAGAATCTTTTTTTAAATAGTCTAAGACAATTTAAAAAAGAATCCACACAGAATAAATTGAAGTAAAACATTTCAAACTATTCCACACAGAATAAATTGAAGTAAAACTATTTTTTAAAATTCTATGCACAATACATTTCAAAGTATTGAGTATAGAATTTTTAAAAATGGTTTATTTCAATTTATTTTGGATAGAATCTTTTTTTAAATAGTCTAAGACAATTTACGCGCTGTCCTTACCTGGAACTAATGCTGCAACTGAACACATTTTTTCTAAACAAAGTGTGGACATCATAAAAATCACAATTAAGTGTTGAGACTTTGAAAGCCGTTTTTATGTGTGAAATATAATTTAACAAATTCTTGTAAAAAATTTCATGACCTTTTAAACAACCACAGCAATCTACTAAAAAAAAAAATCACTCAAGTGAGAAATATGCCAAAGAATAAAATAATACTGAACATAATTTTTGCAAATATATTTAATAAATATAAATGTAAATAAATGTATTATATTTGTAAATCGTAGTTATGTTGAAATAAAAAATATATTACAATACTATTTTTGCGTTCTATGAAAAATTTTGTTGCTCCATATAAAATTTTTAATCAAGACCCCCCTCCCCCCCCGGGTCAATGGTGTCCCTCTTTACCAATCTGAAAATCTGGTCACCTTACCCTTTTACCACATAGGGATACACAAATGGAATCCTATGTTATGCAGGGGCAGTATTGTTCAATATTTTCAAGTAATGTGAGTAATCTTCATATACTATATTTATGCATCTTTATAAATAAAAGTACATTTAGAGATCATATAGTTGCTAACTAAGCAAATGAACTAACTGCATAGACTTGACAAACATATTTTGTATTAACTGATCGTTTAAACGGAGCCTATTTATCTAGATCTCTGCATGTTTAAGGTCCTGCCTCTCCCTCCTATTCAAGAAAGCATGGACTCTCGAAACTTTAGCATTTCAAAATAAAACTTTTATTGAAAGGAAGTGAATGCAAGACAATGCAAAGTAAGATCCAAGTTCGTCTCAGACAATTCCATTAGAATAAAGTGGTTAGAAACCCCTCCCCTCAGTTTTATGCTGAATGAGCCCACAAGGAATCACTCCCATGCGCTACTTCTGTGAGGCTTCCAAACAGAGAGAAAACAGATGGCCCTCCCCCTAGTACATCCCCCAAGGTAAATCAAAGCAAAGGGCAGTATAGGTGACAGGGTAAAAGTTATAAACCAGGGAATTACAGGATACATAGGAAAACAGGATGATAGCAATTAGTGAGTAAAAGAATCCGGGGTCCCCTCCTCACTTGAATGACAGTATCACAATAGGAATCTGACATGCTTCCCCTCTTCAAAAAAATGAGATTACCTGTAAGAGAGAATAAAAAGATGAACATCATAGAGAGTTTGGTTTGTTAGGATACTTCGAATGAAACTATTTCAGCAATGCAGGAGTCCTAACATCTTTCTTAGCTACCCACTCATTTTGTGAGGGAGGTAAATGTTTCCAGGACACTAGGTATTCAGTTCAATGCTAGTGGGTGTGAGAGTCAAGGATTTCAAATTGTTGTTCCTCTTCCGCCATAATAGGGGTTTGATGAGCGTTTTCGTGGGAACTTAAAGGGGATGTAATTTAGGGTTTCAATAGGCTGCAATGAAAAACTGGGTGGACCTAGAGGTGGTATTCAGCCGGTTCAGGTGAACCGGTAGCAGAAATTTTAACTGATTCGCTGAACCAGCAAATACCAACTCTGGCTGCCCCTGTCCAGTTGCCGCTTGCTCCCGCCCACCCACTCAATGCTCACCCCCACCTGCCCGGTGGCTGCCACTCACCCCACCCACCCAGCCCACTGCCAGCCCCGCCTGACCACTGCTCACCCACCTGCCCTTCCCACCTGCTTGACCCCCCCCCTTACCTTCGACATGCGGCCCAGCTAATCGTCTCGCCTCACCTCCATGGCTCACCCACTCTACTCACCAAAGGTAAGCATGACACTTACCATTTAGCACCATTCTCTGAGGCCTTGGAGCCTCTGTCCACTCGCCATTTGCTTTGGCCGAGTTGGGGAACACATCATTCCCTGGCTCTGGCCTTGCTCCAGAGCCTCTGCTCACTTGCCGTTTGCTTTGGCGGCGAACAGTGAGTTTAAGAGGCTACTTCAAGTCTTTAAAAGATAAAAGATTGGATAGCATCCTGTCACAATTCAATTTTTTATAGAAGCCTACAAAGGTCCAGTAGGAAATAGGATACAATGTATTTGATATTGCAAATATATCTCAGCACCTTTCAGAATTTAAGTTTGCCGAAGAAATAGTGTAAGTGGGATTTTGGTAGCTTTCTGTTAACAATATTTTTAATTCTACCATTTTCCATTTTGGGGTTGGAGAGAGGCTGGTTTAAACCAATTTAAAAGTCATTGCCGCTGTCTCCCAATTACAGTTTCTTCCTTCCCTAGCATTTTTCCTGCAGATATAGGGTTCACTTTTTCCCTCCCGATCAACCAAATGTTGAACCCTTGGCTGCGGTAGGGAGGGATTAAGCGTCTGGTTTGTCCCCGAGTCTGATGTCCTGGACTGAGAGAGGAATGGTTTTTTTATTGTTAAAGCCGGAATACCGCTCACAGATTCGAGGAGCTCACAATGAACTAGTTTGTAGCAAGATGTCTTAACCAAATCGGCTCTTCCTCCCAAATTCTTCAGATTCGAACTTTATAACAAGGAATTACTGTTCAGTCCTATGTCTTTCAAGGACATGATGTATTCAACTACTATCAATGCAAAACCAGAAGGCTCGCGAGATTATTACGAGAGAGGGGGGGGGGAGAGAAAGTCTCGCGAGTTTTTGTTGATTACGTTTGGAAAAGGAACAAACCGAACTCTCTAGCTTAGAGATAGGCTCATTGCTTCTGACTTCAGCGCAGTGGCGCACGCGCAGTTGTACTGGCTGCGCCGGCCGTCTCCCTTCTGTCTCTTTCTGTGCGCGCGCGAGTAAGAGTAAAGCGAACGTAGAGGACAACGGAGACTATTTGGCAATTGCTCCTTCTCATCCCTTACTCGTTTTCCAGGATACGGAGCGAACCGACGAGCCGAGGGCAGCATAAGAAGCGGTGGAGCACGAAACGTTCGGGCACGGCCTTGAGGAATCGTTGAGGCATAAGTACCGAGAGTGAGGCCTAACACGGGCCCCAGCCGGGAAATGGGACCGGTTTGTGTCACGCGAAGAGGAACCCGCCATCCCTGGTTTTAGGAACTCGTGGAAGCGACACCTGACGGTCCCAGCCGAAGGAACTATTTTTCTATAGGCCGGCAGGAGGGACTAGTCTTACAGAGTCGAACCTGGCAAGGGGCCCCAATGGCGACTGCTTCTTTCTCTTCCACCTCTTGGGCGCCTTGACGGATTCTTGTTTGCCGGAGAGAGATACCGATGCCGAGTACCTCAGAGGCGGCGACGTTCGGAGGGGGGAGCGGTGTCCGGGCCTGGGTCGGCGGCTCCGAATCACCAGTGGCAGAAAAAAAGCGTTTGCATCACCGGCGGCGGAAGCGCTACGCTTCGGCGCAGCCGCCCCCGCCTTCATTGCCTCCGTCACCTGTGGCGGGCCCGCCGGCACCTTCCCTGCTGTTCCCGCTGCTGCAGCCCTCGCTCCTGCAGCCACCGCTGCCGCCGCAGTCTCTGCTGTTCCTGGCGGCCACTGGCGGCGCCGCCTCCTCCTGCTGTGGGGAAGGGGGGGAGCGGAAGCGACCGCGAGGCAAGCGGCGATCAGGGATTCGGGGCAAACGGCGGCGCGGCAGATCAGGGGGTGCAGGTGGAGGTAGCTCAGGGGCGGCCCTCGCAGCCTCGGAGCGACGCGGGACTGGGGCGGGCTTGGGGCCACTGGTAGAGGCGGCGGCCGAAGAATACGACGACGTAAGCTCCCAGTCGGAGGGACCGGTGGGAGGCGGGACGGCCGGGGTAGGAAGCGGCGGCGGGAGTCCGGCGTCCTCCGGTGGCGGCGGGGGCAACCAGCAACGCTCAAGCCGCGGTGAGGCGGATCGGAGCATCCGGCGACCGCGCAGGGAACACCGCAGCAACAGTGGGCGTCGCTCTCGGGAGCGGCACCGGGAACACCGTAGGCGGGGGGCGGACAAGGTGTCGTTACAGCAGGAGGGGGTGGCCGCGGCTGCCAGGGGGGGAGCCGAGGCATCCTCTTCTTCCTCTAAATCTCGCAGCCGCCACAATCACAGCGGTGGCCAGGACCGAGATGGTTCCCGGGGCGGCGGCGGCAGCGACGGCCGCAGGAAGGGCTCAGCTGCGTCGCCCAGTAGCAGTCGGAAAGACCGGGAAAATAAAAGCCACCGGAACCGGACGAAAGCAGGCAAAGAGCCTCCCTCAGCTTACAAGGAACCGCCTAAAGCCTACCGGGAGGATAAGACAGAACCCAGGGCCTACAGGCGGCAACGATCGTCACTCAGCCCTTATAGAGATGACAGCCCAATTAGTCACAGAGCTTCACAAAGCCAACGGAACCGCAAGTCCCCCAGTCCCCGTTCTTCTCTTAGCCCTTATTGGCGTCGGTCACCCAGCTACGGCCGGCACAGTTCTTTCGAGTGTGGTGGGGATGTATCACTGAGTCCTTATAGACGTCGCTCACGCAGCCCTTATAGCCCAGCCATCAGGTAATCACAAAATTGAAGTTTCTTTAAAAACGCTTTATTTTAGGCTACTCTCTCAAAATAGAATAATCCGATAATAAAGTGTGTGTCTTCCAGCTGGTTAATCAAATATAAGAGGGTGAAATGGGCTGAACATAAAATAATGTATTTTTGAAAATTGGCCTACAAATGTTTTATGCATATGGGCCATCAATTACAATAATATTAGAAATGGGCATTTTAACGATATGTTATTCTGACTTCCTTGGAACTAGACAGTTTTTGAGGAAATTCAGCTGTTAAAGTGATGTTTTGGTGTAAAAAATCTTTTTGCAATTAAATCTTTTCCCAGTTATTGGCTAATTCTACAAATGTACATATTGGAGTATAATTTTCAGGTTAAATTATGAGTTCTGAATAATCAAGCTCTAGAACAAAATCAATATTTGAGGAATATTTACACTTAATCAGTTGATTTTACTTGAAAATATAGGTTTGAGAATTTTTTTTCTAAACTGTATGTTTCAGTTTGTGTGTGTGTGTGTGTTTTACACAGACATACTCAAAAGTAAACCTCCTTGGGCTCAATGGGATTTCTAGAAAAAAGTATGTATTTCCTAACTGTATGCAACTCTGCACATTAGCTTTCATCAAATGAACCAATGATGCAGTACCCTATACTAGATAAACAGAAATATTGAGTATAAAAAAGCTGATATCCAACAGTTTAGTTCTAAACAGAACTACAAAATAAATGTAAAAATATTTGATTACAAGGAGAATTCGATCTCTGTTTCTCAATGGTATAAGTTTCTCCGTAACTAGCTTACAAAATAGTTCTCATTTTACATGGTGGTGGGTGGAAGTAATTTATTTAATCTCCAGTCTTCTTTTATGTTATTAAAAGTGTTGGCATCTGTTATAAATTCTTTTCACAACTAACATATTTGAAAATTATATAAAGGAAATGTTTGTGTATGTGTGAGTATCATATACTTTTTAAATTACATACATCTGATCCATTGAATTTCATACATATAACTTATTCTGCATATGTCTGGCCTAAGGAGTAAGTGACAAGACATCAAATCTGACCAAAGCATGTGGGAAAATGTTGATCTTGATCTAATAAAACCAAGGTTGAACTTTTGGGCCATAATTACAAAAAGTATTGTATGTTTGGGGCAAAAACAACACTGTGCATCACCAAAAGTACATATATCCACAATGAAGTATGGAGGTGGCAGCATTATGCTTTGGGTTTGCTTTCCTTCTGCTGGAATTGGGGCTTTAGTCAAGGTTGAAGGAATTACATACAAATACAATACAACTTACAAATGTCAGTAAATTTTGGCATAAAACTTTCAGGCTCCTGTTAAAATGTTGAGCACAACAATGACCCAAAGCATACCTCCAAATCAACAAAAGAATGGCTTCACCAGAAGATCAAAATGGCCTAGTCAGAATCCAGACTGAATCCAGTTGACCTGAAAAGGGCCATGCATAGGAGATGCTCTCACAATCTGATGGATTTGGAATGTTTTTGCAACAAAGTGTGGGCGACAATTCCAAAGACAAGATGTGTCATGCTGATAAATTCCTATCCTAAAAGATTGAATGCTATCATAAAATCAAGAGGTGCTTCAGCAAAATATTAGGTTAAGGTTATACACACTTTTCTCTCCTAAAATATTTTAGTTTGTTTTCAGTTGAATTGTACATTTCATACAGTATAATAGTATAAATACAACAAAATTGGTTTTAAGACATTAGATTAAAGGTAGAAAAAATATCTTGATTTAATTTTTTTTTATATCTTGGAACTCCGACACTTTTAACAGGCTGTGTGGATAGATTTATCCACCGTAGCAACTTGTCATACCTCTACAATACAGGGCATCTGGTGGAAATCTTATGATGGCTAGACTGGGATTTAGATAACAAAAAAGGGCAAATGGCCCAAATTGTGAAGGTTTAAATGTCAAAGCCAGCAATTTGAAACCAGAAATTAAATACCATTCACTGAAGATCAAAGGTCAAATTCCAGATGATGCTCTTGCTATAGCTTTTTTTAAAAACTAACTAAATCTTCTGAGTTAACAAAGCTCCTCACATAAAATTCTGCAATAATTTAAGTGGGAAGTTGCCAAGTTATGGATTACTACTGCAAGATTATTGCTGTTAGGCAATGGGCATAAGCTGGTGAAAGGGGTCTTGTATGACAGAAGTCTTTTCTGCTCTAATGAAAAGCTGGATGCAAAAGAACTCTAAACTATAACCTTTTGATAAGGGTGCAGCACCATCTTGAATAAATTAAATCCAGTGGAATCAAGGAAGAATGTCCCAGCATGAATGAAGCTGGCTACTAAGAAATAAACCTAACAGCTTTAAACTTGTTCTACCTTCACTTAGCAGGATAGCTACTCAAGAAGAATACCATGCTAATCACATTTGAAAATGCAATAGGGGCCACAATGGCCTATTGTGCAACTCAGGATAGCTCACCTATTGGGCTCCACTGTTGCATGTTTTTTTGCCCCAGTGTGTAATTTTTAAAAATTTATTTAGCAGTGGCCACTCTTCCTGTTGTTTTCTTTCCTGCAGAGATTATTTCTATTTTGTAGCACCAATTTGTGTAACATTGGCCTTATTTCTCCACACAGTGCTGGCTTCTACAGGTGTTGTGGGGAAGATACTGTACTGGATAGGAAAAGTAAATGCTGTGGTGTTCAACCTTTTCTTAGTCAGAAACACCTATAGATTATAAGCACATAGCATTCAACACTGAGCAAATAAAATAGGTTTAAAATAGATAATAGAAATGTAACGTGTAAGAAGTATATAAATAAATAGGATTAAAACTAAATGACATTTGTCTAGTATCTGGCTATATATATATTTATAAGGAGCTATGGTGGCACAGTGGTTAAAATACAGTATTGCAGGTTAATTCTGCAGATTGTCAGCAGTTGGATTCTTACCAGTTTAAGGTTGACTCAGCCTTCCATCCTTCTGAGGTTGGTAAAATGAGGACCCAGATTGTTGGGGACAATATGTTGACTGCTTACAGAGGGCTATAAAGCACTATGAAGTGGTATATAAATCTAAGTGCTGATGCTATTGCTATATTGACTCCATTTTCTTGTTGGTGTGCTATAGAAGAAATGCCTAGAGACTTTACAAAGAAAGCAATACTGAAAAATGAGGGTTGATGCCACTTTCACACTTCCCTTCCAATATTAACCTGCACGCTTCCCCTGAGCCACCTATCATCTGCTAATGATATGAAGAATCAAAGCAAGAACTACTGAAGGTGCTTTCGGAATAAGAAGTGAGATCAGGGGAAACCGGGTGAAAATATACTATGTTATAGTCTGTGTATATATACACAGACTATAACATTATGGCATAAACGTTTTAAGCATTACCTATTGCTCTGAAAAGTATTTCCGTCTAGACAATACAAATAATAAATTATATATTCATTGGTCAATTGGCATCAGATGTGACTGAAGTATAAATATGATAGTATAAATATTTATTAGATATTGAGGCTACTGATCTGTTTTATCCAAGATTTCTTGGATTTGATCAGTTACAATATTAGGCCACTAGCCTCTTTTTTGTACCATTTTATATATCTTTTTGCTTTGTTTTTGCTTTTGATTTGCTATTCTGCAGAAGTTTAAAGCTTAAATAAGGAAGGAACTAATCTCTGTAAAGTTTTTGACAATGTATGCTTGTTTGAGCATCCTGCTAGATATATTACGCCTTAAGGGTAAAGATTTAAAGACAATGCAATTCACTGAATTGACCCATACACATGCCTGTATCATCAAGTCTTAAAACCTGAAACTCATTCAAAGAAGATTGACCTGATGGAGTCAGAGCTGGAAGAGTCCTTGGAAGTTTACTAGTCCAACCCCTTGCTCAAGCGGGTGATTCTGTACCATTCGAGACAAGTGACTGTCTCATCTGTTTTTAAAGCCTCCAGTGATGGGGCACCCACAATTTCTGAAAGGAAGCCATTTCACTGGTTAATTATTCTTACTGTTAGGAAATTTCTCCTTAGTTCTAGGTTGCTTCTCTCTTTGATTAGTTTCCATCCATTGCTTCTTGTCTTCTGATGCTTTGAAAAATAGGTTGATTCCCTTCTTCTTTGTGATAGCCCCTCAAGTATTGGAACACTGCTATCATATCATCCCAGTCCTTCTTTTCACTAGACTAGACAAATTCAATTCCTACAACTGTTTTTCATATGTTATAGCTCCAGTCCCCTAATCATCTTTGTTGATTTTTTCTGCACTCTTTCAAGAGTCTCCACATTTTTTTTATAATGTGATCAAAATGTGATGCAGTGTAAGTGTGGTATTATTAAGAGTTTGTAAAGTTATAAAGTTATACTTCCCATGATCTTGATTCTATTTTTTTGTTAATACAACCTAGCATTGCTTTGGCTTTTTTGGCAGTTGCTGTTGTGGCCCATTGGCTGCCAGCAGCGATAGCTATAGAGTCAGACGAGGAGGAGGTGCGGGGAGAGCCTGGGCCAGTTTTGAAGCCTTTAAAAGGCCCTGATAAGGAAACATAATCAGAGACAGAGAAAGGACCTTCTGTCCTCCCTGAGGTGGAGAGGCAACTGTCTTCAGAGCCTGAGCTGAGTGAGTGGGAGGAACAGATGGGGCCGATCCCAGATGCACATATATGTAGAGAGGAAAAGAGAGGAGAGCAAAGGAAAACAATAAGCCGGCTCTCAAGAAATGCAGACATGGATGCTAGTCAGCCCCTCCCTGTCTGGGAAATAAATAGGGAGTGAAAATAAATGTGGGAGTGGCTGGTTGTCACAGACAACCACTTGCTTTTAGGATACAACAAGCAATTTGGATTTCTAAACTAGGTCTGTTGGGACTAATTACCTTTGATTTTTGTTTATCCGTGTGAATAAAAGACTGTTCCTACCGTGTTTGAAAAGGGGTTTGTTTTTACTTGTGAGTAAGTGGCTTATCTTTACCTGCTAAGGTTGCAAGTAATGAATCGCTGCAGCACTGCTGACTCATATTTAAGTGATTGTAAATAATGTAAAATGAAATAATATAAAATGAAAATGTAAATATAAAATGAAATAAATTATTATAAAATAATATAAAATTAAATAGTAATTAAAATATAACAAACAAAAAACCCCACAGAAGCTTTGTAAATTCATATTCAATTAGTAAAGTAACTTAAGAAAATAAAAGAAGTGGCTTATTTGAATAAAATAAAAAGAAGTAGCAGCAGTTAAATATTTTAAATGCAATTTTTAGTTGAAAAGGGATTTTCATTTTTTGGCAGTTTATCTTGTTGAGATCCAGCTGCATAGACATAGGCCTTAGAAAATGAGGTTAGTATATTATATTATTTTCATTTGGAGATGTTTCTTCATGAGTTTTTGCTTTATACTGTAGGTAGTTTTATGTTATCAGCACTTTGAATTACATAAGATACATACATTAGATAAGCCAGGAACCAGGGAACCAGGGAAACTATTATATGATAAAGTAGTAAAGTTTTGGTTTTTAAGAGTCATATTGGGATTATTGAACCCTAATTTTATTACATGATATGGTGGGTTTTTTATCTGTTCAATTGTATTTGATTCTTAGAGACTACTACAAATCCCTGCTGGTTTTTAGAAGTGATTTGCTTTCATCCTAGGACTGAGAGAAACTGACTAGCCTAAAGTCACTTGGCTTTGTGCGTAAGGTGGAACATAAAGGGGTCTTCTTCAGAAACCATTATTCCAAGTTGAATAGACAGATAGATAATTATGACTAAATATTCAAAAGAGTTTCAGTTTCTAAATCTGATGAACATGTTATGTGGGGGTCCAATAAATCTGAATACATAGTACTTATTTTTCAATGAAGTATTATGATTGTCTCTAATTCACTTGAATTTGTAAATTCTGAAAACAATTCAAATATGTTTATTTTTGTTAAAAAAACATTTCTTAAAATGGATTTGATTTAAATTTCTAGTAAGAAAGATTTCAGAATTTCTACTTTTGACATATAATGCTCGATGTTTAAAATCTGAATTGAGTAGAATTGAGTAGTTATGACCACAATTAAGTTCAAAATTTATGTTGCTAACTAAGACAGTTAAGTGAGTTTTGCTCTATCTTTCTTGCAAAGTTCAGTGAATCACTGTTACTGTGTTTTCCCCAAAATACAACCAGTCCTGAAACTAAAGCCTTGCCACATTTTTCATGTGGGCAAAAATATAAGCCCACCCCTGAAAATAAGTCCTTGGACAATCCTCCCCTCCGGCCAGGCAGAGCACCGCTCACCGACCTAGTGGTATCCTGAAGACGCCAAGCCGCGGGAACAAGGTGGGGGGCAAAGGTGCTCACGTTGCTTGGTGTTTTCGGGGTATCGCTAGGTCGGTCAGTGGCACTGTGCCCAGCTGAAGAGGGGTTTGCTGGGCAGCTGACCTCTTGCGAGCGAGCTCCCGAAGAGCTGGGCACAGTCTCAGGGTCGAATGGCTGTGTTGCGCTGTCGCAGCAGCAACACAGCAGCCATTAGGTGACCACAGTCGAAAGCAGCTGCCCGGCAACTCCCCTTTCCAGCTGGGCACAGTGCCGCTGACCGACCTAGCAGTACCCAGAAGGCACCAAGCAACGCAAGTGCCTGTTCGCCGCCCTCCGCCTCTCACAGCTCGGTCCCTTCGGAATGCCCCTAGGTGAGTGAATGGGGCTCTGCATGGCTGGAGAAGGGGTTGTTGCGCGAGTGGCTTTTCCGCTCCCCGCTTGCGCCACTCGCAGGATCATGATGCCCTTGGCTAACTCTACAGTACCTGCAGAGCCAGGGCATCTCCGTTACTGGCGCTGCCTACCGCTTGGGTTCTTTTTTTTCGGCTTTCAAAGCACGGAGGATGGATGCCGCTCTGGGAGTACGCTCTATAGTTGTAGGCTGCAGAGCATACAATCATAGAGCATACTCCCAGAGTGGCATCCGTCCTCCATTGCAGCTTCCAAAGCACGGAGGTAGAAGACCGCTCTGGGAGTACGCTCTATGGTTGTATGCTACCATAGAGCGTATTTCCAGAGCGGCATCCATCTTCCGTGCTTTGAAAGCTGCAAAAAGAAACCCAAGCGGTGGGCGGTGCCAGCAGCAGAGATGCCCTGGCTCTGCAGGTACTGTAGAGTTACCCAAGGGCCTCGTGAGCCTACAAGTCGTGCAAGTGGAGAGCGGAAAAGCTGCTCCCGCAACCCCCCTCTCCAGGCATGCAGAGCCCCATTCACTCACTTAGGGGCATTCTGAAGGCACTGAGCCACGGGAGGCAGAGGGTGGCGAACAGGCGCACGCATTGCTTGGTGCCTTCTGGGTACTACTAGATCGGTCGGCGCTGTGCCCGGCTGGAAAGGGGACTCGCCAGGCAGTTGCTCGCGAATGTGATCACCTCATGGCTGCTGTGTTGCTGCTGCAACAGCGCAACACAGCCATTCGACCCCGAGGCTGTGTTCGGCTCTTTGGGAGCCTGGTCGAAAGGGGGCAGCCTCCCGGCAACCCCAAAATAATAAGCCTTCCCCTTTAATAAGCCCAAAGCCATATTTTGTGGGTCAAAAAATATAAAAATACGACCCTATCGTATTTTCGGGGAAACATGGTAGTTGTTAGTCCCCATTGACTTTGCTTGTCAAGAAGTTGTAAAAGTTGATCACATTACCCATCATAAATATATGCCAGTTGCCAAGCACCCTGATTTTGATCACTGACACGTATATGCTGCAATGATTCAAACGGTCACTAAATGAATATTTGTAAGTTGAGTATCTGGTGTCCCATTGTTCCAGATTAATTTTTAAAATATATAATTATATGGATACATCATATCACAATTATATAAATATTAGTAACCATCACCAATTTAATTAACTGATTGGACATTTGAAAACATTTTTCTTTGTCCATCACGAGCTTTTACCCTGAACTCATACAATAATACAATAGCAGAGTTGGAAGGGATCTTGGAGATCTTCTAGTCCAAACCCCTGCCTTGGCAGGAAACCCTATACTGTTTCAGACAAACAGTTATCCAACAACTTCTTAAAGACTTCCAGAGTTGGGGCATTCACAACTTCTGGAGGCAAGCTGTTCCACTGATTAATTGTTCTAACTGTTTAGAAAATTTCTCCTCAGTTCTAAATTGCTTCTTGATTAGTTTCCACCCATTGCTTCTTGTTCTACCCTCAGGTGCCTTGGAAAATAGTTTGAATCCCTCTTCTTTGTGGCAACCTCTGAGATATTGGAACACTGCTATCATGTCTCCCCTAGTCCTTCTTTCTATTAAACTAGACATACCCAGTTCCTGCAACCGTTCTTCATATGTTTTAGTCTCCAGTCCCTTAATCATCTTTGTTACTCTTCTCTGCACTCTTTCTAGAGTCTACACATCTTTTCTACATCGTGGTGACCAAAACTGATATTCCAAGTGTGGCCTTACCAAGGCATTATGAAGTGGTATTAATAGTTCACGTGATCTTGATTCTATCCCTCTGTTTATGCAGCCTAGAACCGTGTTGGCTTTTTTGGTAGCTGCTTCATACTGCTTGCTCATATTTAAATGGTTGTCCACTAGGACTTCAAGATCCCTTTCACAGTTACTATGGTTGAGTAAGGTACCACCTATACTGTACCTGTGCATTTCGTTTTTGTTGCCTAAATGTAGAACCTTATTCTTTTCACCATTGAATTTCATTTTATTAGATAGTGCCCAATGTTCAAGTTTGTCAAGATCCTTCTGTATCTTTAGCCTATCTTCTGGAGTGTTGGCTATTCCTTCCAGCTTGGTGTCATCTGTAAATTTGATGAGTTCCCCATTTATTCCCTCATTCATATCATTGATGAAGACGTTGAAGAGTACTGGGCCCAAAACAAAGCCTTGGGGTACTCCACTGCATACTTCCCTCCGTGGAGATGCAGTTCCATTGAGGACTACACATTGAGTGCGGTTGGTCAGCCAGTTACAAATCCATCTGGTGGTGATGCTGTCTAACCCACATTCTTATACTTTATCTGGTAGTAGGTTATGGTCTACCTTATCAAATACCTTACTGAAGTCCAAGTAAACTATATCGACGGCATTCCTCTGGTCCACTAATTTTGTCACATTATCAAAGAATGCAATATATAACTTATTTAAGAATTTATCCTAAACAAATAATAAAATTGTTTATTAATATAAAATATTCATTTTATTTTTGTTTCTTAAAAACAAGCAATTTCAGTCAAATTAGCACTAGTAAGTTAAATGTTGTTATAATTAGTGAATACTTTATCTATAATTTTTTTATTGTCCTGTGAGGGGAGGCAACTTTTCTCCTTTTTAAATTCTTAAATTGCTTTTCAGTTTTGAAACAGTTATTCCAAAGAAATTAAAAGTTCTTCTCAATTAATAGAAGAAACTATTGCGGTTAATGGTTGGATTAGTACTCAAAAGATTTTCAGTTGAATTTAGTGTCTTTTATGAATATGATATAGTTGATGTATCATTAGCAAATATATTTTTTAATGATGCCCATACATTGTAAACCCTCCTTAACAATCCAATGGTAACCCTAATGCTGAATGTTGACAAGGAAAGAAACTGGTTCAGTTACTATGCATTTTTATATAGTAGTTGAATTGTCATTGTTTATATCTTTTCAATTTTAAATTTAGCTTCTCCCAAACCTCAACAGAACCAGAAAAATTGGTTATTTCTTTGATTTTTTTTTAAAGCTGTAGACAATTTGTTGGAATAGTTATCAAAAGTTCGTATTTTATTTTTTTGGTCCAGTATTGAGAATTTTCACATTCTGACATTTTCCATGATAATCCATTTTTCCTTTAAAAGTGATTTGAAAATGTCTTTGATAATGCTTCCACTTTATAAATATACTTAATCAAATCATAGAAATCCAAATAATATCTATTCTTGAAAAATCTATTTTCTTTCATTAAAAATAAATGTATTATTTTCAGTAAATGTTTTATATCTCTGGCAATAAAAATGCTCCAAATTATCCATTAAGTTGAAAATGGTTAATTTACCCTCTGTATTTTTAATATTTTTCTGAGAAGTTCTTTTTATGGAGAAACCATTCAATTTCAATCCTCAAGGAATTATACATTTTCATATGTAAAATCCAATAATTTAGCCAGGTACTTTATAAAATGCTATACAATGGGATAGAATCAAGAGCACATGTAGTGTTAATGTTACTTTATAATGCCTTGGTAAGCCCACACTTGGAATACTGCATTCAGTTTTGGTCACCATGATGTAAAAAAGATGTGGAGACTCTAGAAAGAGTGCAGAGAAGAGCAACAAAGATGATTAGGGGACTGGAGGCTAAAACATATGAGAAACGGTTGCAGGAACTGGGTATGTCTAGTTTAATAATAGAAAGAAGGACTAGGGGAGACATGATAGCAGTGTTCCAATATCACAGGGGTAGCCACAAAGAAGAGGGAGTCAAACGTTTCTCCAAAGCATCTGAGGATGAAACAAGAAGCAATGGATGGAAACTAATCAAGAAGCAACTTAGAACTGAGGAGAAATTTCCTGACAGTTAGGACAATTAATCAGTGGAACAACTTGCCTCCAGAAGTTGTGAATGCCACAACACTGGAAGTCTTTAAGAAGGTGTTGGATAACCATTTGTCTGAAATGGTATGTGGTTTCCTGTCTAGGCAGGGGGTTGGACTTGAAGACCTCCAAAGTCCCTTCCTACTGCTATTCTATTCTATTTTATCTTCATTTGGGATATAACTTTCCAATATATAAAAAAAATCTACCTGTTTTACCCTGACATATGTGCCACAATCAATAGTCAGTATAAGTTTTGGATATAGCTAAGGATTTATATACAAAGCATCTTTTTTCAGTTCTGTTGAAATAAATTCTTCCAGATTTTTTGGACTTAAATATTTTACATATTTTCCTAATACGTGTTTCTTGTTAACAAATCACATTGTTTTAAATTTTTGATTTTTGTTTTCTGTTTTGAGGATATTTTTTACACTGAGCATTTATAATTCATGCCAAGGTTTTTAAAGAGTCAATACCTATCGATCTAACTTGAAATACTTTTTATGTCTTATATCTAATGTCAGGTTTCCTTTGCAGTTGTCATTTTCATTTATATTTCCTCCAGTTCTAAAGATTTCCAAAATATTTCTTGCTTTTTACACAGAGATCAAACCTAATCTCTGTTGTTTAAAAGTAAAAAAAAAACCTTTTAACTTATCCCATCTAAATCAAGCTTTTTATATTTTAATGATTAGGGTTAAGTTTTCAAAATAGTTTGCTTTCTAAATTAGAAATTAAATCTTTCAATAACAAATCATTTAAAAGCTTTCAATTTTTTGGATGAAAGCTTTGTGTGATATCCTGAACTAATAATGCAGATTTACGCACTTAAAATTTGCTGGAAGTATTCTTAAATGTAAACACACATTTAAAATTTGTTAGATGACATAGTGATCTTTTGCTGTTTTTTTATTTTAAAAAAGCCAGCTAACAATTAAACATGTTAATGGAGTAGTTATAAAAGTGTTCATTGTAATTTACAAACATAACAATATTTACTCACTAAAACTTTATTTTTATAAGCAGAAAATCAGCAAAATCCAGAAGCAGAAGTCCTTACTCTTCAAGACATTCAAGATCTCGTAGTAGACACAGATTTTCAAGATCCAGAAGTCGGCAGTCCAGTATTTCTCCCAGTACTCTGACTCTAAAAAGCAGCCTGGGAGCTGAGCTGAACAAGAACAAAAAAGCCAGGGCAGCAGAGGCAGCTAAAGCCAATGCAAAAGTTTCCAACACTTGTTCCCTTACAAAGGGAAGTGATATAGGAATTGCTGTACAAGTGAATAATGTAAAGGAAGTAAAAAAGATAAAAATAGAAAATATGTCTTCCCCTTCAAATAGTTCAACCTTGAAAAATGATAAGACAAAAACAAAAGTTTCTGTTCAAGAAACTAAAGTGGAAAACAATGTGATTGTAGAGAAAGTAGTTAAACAAAATGTTTTATCAGCAAAAGAAAATAAATCAACCCTTATGAAACCAACAACACAACCTGTTGTAGTGAAAGAGAAGAATAAGCCTCATATCCTAACTGCAACATCTAAGGAGAAAGACTGTAGTGTTGCACCAATCACTTCCACTCTGCCACCCCTGCCTTTCCCTCCTATGCTGCCCGAAGATAAAGCTATAGATTGGTGAGTTGTGAAATAATTTTAAAGAAGCAATGTCAACCTGCAAATGCTAGACAGGTTTAATGAAATGTAAATACTTTTTGTTATTTTTACATTAATTTCTAATCTCACATATGCTTTAAAAAGTGTTTGTAGCCAAAATCTTCACCAGTCCATTTTGATGGCTACTTAGTAATGTATATAAAGTACATGGATTAGTATTGTTCTTCACTGTTTATTACATTTAACAAAATGTCTAGATTTTAACTTTTTCCCTTATGTTTACATAAGTATGATATTGGAACAATATATTAGACCTGATACTTTGTTTTAATTATAAACTTGTCATTTATACTGGCATAAAAAGTCTTTTTATTTTGCTATAGTTTGCAAGGTAACATTTCAGTAAAAGCAGTGAAAAAAGAAGTGGAGAAGAAATTACGCCATTTGCTTGCAGACTTGCCATTGCCACCTGAGTTTCCTGGAAGAGATGATATATCTCAAAGCCCCGAAGAGAAAAAGATTCTAGTGCAATCACATCATAAAAAGAGACCCAAGTATGTGCATTTATTTTCTTATATAGATCATAATAAATATAAAATACAAAGTCATTGTATATTAGGGCAATTGATAACTGATTCACTATAGAATTTTATTGTAAGATTGCTTTTAGTATTTTGTGCATGAACAAGTAGAAGAGTTAGATTTTAAATTATTAATTGACTAGTATGTTCTTCAGTAGATAAATTCTCTGTAATTTTCTCATTTTTGTTTTGCATCCAGAATTATAGTATTTGGGTAGAAATATACCAATCCATAGATATATCATAATGTAGTGTTTTGAATGCTGTGGTAAAATAGGATTATTTCATTTTTGTTCTCTGTATTGTATGTTAATTGCAGGTTGTGAAATAGAGTAATTTGAGAATAATTTAAGCAAATAATTAAAAAAAATGCATTTAAATGTTTCTGATTGGTATTCCAGATCATTCAATTTCCCTATTTTACTAGTAAAAAAACCTGCTTTATTTTGTTTGAACTATAGAAATAGGCAATCTTCACAGTATACCGTAATCTGCTTTTGAAAAATCCATCCATTGAAAAAAATGTTTAATGGGAAACATGAAACCAAAGAAGCTACTAGTGATGAAAATGGCTGCGTAAGATTTGTAGTAGAACACTACAAGAAGGAGGATATAAAATATATAAAAATGCTAATGTGTGACTGATATTTTTAAAAATAATTTAATATGTAATATCATATTTACAGAGAAAAATGTACAGAGAAGGACATTTTTAGACAAAAATGTAAACATATTCTTGTGGAACAAAATCTTATTAATTGTTTGGTTAGGATATGTGGACCACGTCATGGTGAAACAAAGCAGAAAGAAATTGACTGGGGGAAACGTTGTGTAGATAAGTTTGATATCATTGGCATTATTGGAGAAGGCACATATGGGCAAGTTTACAAAGCAAGAGATAAAGATACAGGTAAGTTTAAAATTATGATTCACAACAAATATACTGATGTCATAAGTAATCGTTGCAGTTTCTATTAGTAAAGGTCAAAAGCATACAGATAGTTTTTGACTTATGACAATAATTGAGCCCTAAATTTCTGTTGCTAAATGAGAGAGTTGTTAAGTGAATTTTACCTCATTTTATATTCTTTCTTGCTGCGGTTGTTAAATGAATCACTGCAGTTGTTAAATTAATAACATGGTTATTAATTAAATCTAACATCCAATTGACTCTGCTTGTCAGAAGACTGAAAAGTCATCTTAACTATAAGTTAGTTGTCAAATCTCTAAATTCTGATCACGTGACTATTGGGATGCTGCAACTTTTATAAGTGTATAAAACAGTCATAAGTCATTTTATTCAGTGCTGCTGTAACTTTGAACAATCACTACATGAACTGTTGTAAGTTCTCCTTGGAGGAGAAATTTATTCATTGTTGCCAGTAAAAATATTGGGTTTCTGTCATGATGGACTCTTGTGACGAGCCGATTGACAGATAATGGAAGCAGTTAGCTTCCTCCCATAATTGGGGCTTACCAGGGGTTGTGACACTAAATATATACCTTCTTCCCTGGCTTCAGCTGATAAGGAGGAGACCTGTGGCTTAATGGCTAAGACGTTTGCCTAAGAAGCAATACAGCACAGGTTCGAATCCCAGCAAGGGTGTGGCTAGCTGATGAGAGCTAAATAGCTTGAAATAGATCTATACTAGTCTCCCTTTATTTATTTATCAGCACAAATAAAAACACACACACACACACACACACACACACACACACACACATATATATATATAGTCTCTAGTTGTTCGGGTTTTCTCCCGCGTAGAATTGGAGATGTCTTGGCGACGTTTCGACGAAGTCACATTCGTCATCTTCAGGCTGCTGCTGACTACTTCAGGTTTATATATATATATATATATATATTAGATTTTTTACAACCCCTGGTAAGCCCCAATTATGGGAGGAAGCTAACTGCTTCCATCATCTGTCCTTCGGCTCGTCACAAGAGTCCATCACGACAGAAACCCAATATTTTTACTGTTGCCTTTGTTATATTTGTGTTTTTTTTTTTTATTTGTGCTGATAAATAATTTTAAATAATATTTATTTATTTATCAGCACAAATTAAAAACACACACACACACACACACACACACACATATATATATATATATATATAATTTGTTTTCTCATACATACATACATACATATGTGTGTGTTTGTGTGTGTATGTATGTTTTCGTAGATTTTCACGGGTGTAGGTATACTTGTCTTGTTGTATTTGGGTCTTTTCCCATCTAAGATTGAGACTGTCTTGGCAACGTTTTGGCGAGGTGTCACTCGCCATCTTCAGGCTGGGTTTTGGGCTTAAAGCGTGGTCAGAGCTGCCGTTTTTCTATAGATCTTGACGGGAGTGTGTGGAGTGGCTTTGTTTCAGTAAGTGGTTGTGTGGTTGTATCATGATTGGTAGATTTGTGCTGATTGGTGCTGGCTGTATGTCCGTTGTTGTTTCGTGTTATAACGGCCTGGGTGGTGGGTGGGGTTGTTTATTGACGAGGGCTGGTTTCCAGATGTCTGGTAGGTGGGAGGTATTGTCACGTTTATTCATGTGGGGGTGTTTCTCTATTTCGATAGCTTCCATAATTATTCCCTTGTCGAAGTGTTCAGTTTTTGAGATTAACCTGGTTCCTTCAAAATTAATTTCATGACCTGTAGCTTTAAAGTGCTGGAAAGGGGAAGAAATTTTTTCTTTTTTTCTTACTGTGTTCATGTGTTCTGCGGTGCGTGCATTTATTCTCCTGTTCGTTTGTCTGCAGGGCAGACTTTGTATGGTGTTTTGTAGACTCCTTGGTTTTCCTAGGCGCTGCATGGAGTGTCCAAGCACGGGTTAACTTCAACTTGCTGCCCAAGGAACTGAGTTTAAATTTGATTGTAGCTCCGCCTCTTGGTTGCCTCAGAGGCTCAGTTTCAAAAAACTCAGTCGCCCTATAGGACGTCTTTTGCTGAACTCCTGTTTTCGGGCATCAACCTGGACTCAGATCCTTCTTGTGAGAGACTGTAGCTCCCTTTATTTTTATTTTTGTTTATTCCTTGGGTTATTCCCTAGGTTTTCTTAGCTTAGATAGTGTAGTTTAGGTTAGCCTTTCCCCCTTATATTCCTTTGCATTGGGGGGGGTAATTGCTAGCAGCGCGGACAGGCTGCCTGGAGTCCTCCCAGCCTATCCTCCTCTGTGAGTGGTGCTGTGGATCGGGGAGCGCGAGGCCATCGCCCGTGCTGCGAGGGTGAGTTTTAACAGCTGACATTCCCCTCGCAAGGAGCGCTAGGCTCCAAAGGCCCCGAACTTGCTCTTGGCGCGTGCGGCCGGCCACCATTTTGGACAATTTCTTTTGTTGCGAATCTCCTCAGAAGCCTCTAATTTAACCGCGCAGCCTTGTCCATCCAGCAGATCACCGCGGAGGGCAGCTCTAAGCGTGGGACCTCGTTCTGGGTGGCCAGGCAGGGACCACCCCTCCTCACTGTGGCCGCAGGGAACCTTGACACCCCACCCCACGCTTACCTACCTGCCAGTGCAGATCTGCAGGCTCTCAGCTAGACACTCTCCTCTCCAGAACAGTAGGCCCGAAGCCATCAGAGGCCCTGAGCCCGGCCTACATCACCTCTTCAGGCCTGTATTCTAACCAGCCTCAATGGAACAGCAGGCAGGCCATCAGGGTGGCACTGGGGAGAGACAGGAAGAGGCCATGACGGGGCCTACTCCCAAAAAGCGCAGTAGGCCTTCCCCTGCAGCCAAGAGTGCTAGGGTGGGTGCCCCCTCTAAAGGCAGACAGCCCAAACCGGGGGTGCCTTCCAAGGCTGAGGAGAAAATGGCTGTGAGATGCCAGAAGGCCCTGGAAAAGCAGTTCCAGAAGGCCCAGGCCGCACAGCGCAAGGATCCTGTGGAGCCCTTCCCAGCTGAGATCGAGGCTGGGTCTCCCAGAGATGACTCCCAGCGAAGGGAATCCCCCTTAGGCCCAGGCAGTGAGGACTTTAGGTTTTCCCCCAACCCTCATAGGGCATCCTTGGGATCACCTACCCATTCCATGGGTCTAGATTCCCTGGCAGATTTGGATTCGGGGGCTGAGGAGGAATCCTTAGCTCCCTTAGAATTGGAGCCCCCTCCCCCTCAGGGTCAGGATTCTAATTTGTCCAGGGCCATGGAGGAGGTTGTGGCTCGTGCCATATCGAAAGGCATTTCCAATGGCATGATTCAATTAGCGGCCAAATTGCCCTCTGTGGCACTCCAACCAGCTGCCAGTCAGGCCAAGGCCCCTAAGGCTTCAGAAGCTAGGGCACCATCCCCCACCCCAACGGGACTTAGTGAGGTGTCAGACCTGGAGGAGGCTGAAATAGAGGTTCCAGTTCCATCTGATGATGAGAACCCTGCCCCTGAGCAGGCCACCAGCTCAGGGCTATTTAATCCCACCATGTTTAGGGCCCTTCTTACCAAGGCCCAGGCAGCAGGGCCCCAAATGGGTCTTCCAGCCCCCGAGGCCAAACCTACATCTGACCCAGTCACAGGCGTCACCATAGGTCCCCAGGATCCCAGTGCAGGCCTTTTTAAGGAGGTGCCTCCACCCTTGGACCTTGTTCCAGCCCCTCAATTATTTATAGACATTATCCAACAGCAATGGGCTCAGCCGGGGACAATGGCCAATCCAAGTGGGACGGACAGGAAACTGTTCACTATGGAGGCCCCTCTGGAGGAGCTCTTAAAGCTCCCCCAAGTGGATGATCCCATCATGTCCCTTGCCTCCCTCCTCTTCCCTTTCCGTGGAATTGCTGGAAGGGCTTAAGGCGGAGGACAAGAGGACGGAGTCCGCAGCTCTTAAGACTCACCAGGCTACCGCCTGGGCCATGCTCACGTCCGCCAGCTCCTCTTACTTTGGCAGGGCAGCCCTCTTCTGGCTTTGCAAACTGTGGGCCGGGCTCCCGGCAGGGAACTCCAGATCTAAGCAGGACATCACTAAAATTATTGCTGTCGTGGAGTATTCAGCTGATGCGTCCCTTGCAGCCACAAAATTTTCCTCCAGAGCCTTGGCCTCGAATGTCACCTTGAGGCGCTGCTATGGCTCCGCCACTGGCAGGCCGACGTGAAGGCGAAATGGAAGGTGGCTTCCGCTCCCTTCAAAGGGGGTAAGCTTTTTGGGGAGGCCTTGGATCAGTTCCTAACTGAGACCAAGGACAAGCGCAAGGTGCTCCCTCCAGTCACTAAGAAACAGGAGCCAGCCCTTCCGCAAGACTTCCTTTCGGAATAACGAGCCTTCCACTTCCTCAGGCGGTCCCAGTCGCGCCTACAGCGCCCCCCAGGATCGCTCCCAGGACAGATCCTCGTTTAGGGACAGAGGGAAGCAGCAGGGGTTCCGCAAGCCTTTCCGAGGGGCTATTCCAACAAGCCCTTCAGGAAATCCAAGTGACTGTCACAGGGCTCCCCCCATAGGCGGCCGCCTCCAACTCTATGCCGCCCAGTGGGAGGAAACCATGATGGACAGAACCTTCCTCCATTGCCCTGTCCCCAGGTCCGCCCACAAGCTCCAACTGATAAGGGCAGAGATAGACCACCTCCTGGAGATAGTGGCCATAGAGAAGGTCCCCAAGGGTCAAGAAGTAGGGGGTTCTATTCCATCCTCTTCCTGGTCCCCAAGTCATCGGGGGGGGGGGTGAGGGCGATTCTGGACCTCAAGCAGCTAAACAAACATCTGGCGTACAAGCACTTCAAAATGCAGTCCCTCCAGACCATCCTGGGCTGCGTCAGACCGGGCGATCTGCTGACTTCGATCGCCCCGAAAGAACTGTACCTGCATGTTCCGATCCACCTGGCACATCGCAAGTTCTTGAGGTTCCAGTTCACCGATCGCCATTACCAGTACAAGGCCCTCTCCTTCAGTCTTTCGTCGGCCCCACGGACTTTCACCAAGCTGCTGGCCGCAGTGGCTGCTCGGCTCCGGGGTCTTCCCGTGAGATTGGAATGCTACCTGGACGACATCCTCATCCCCTCGTCGTCCAGGGGGCAAGCCCACGCAGACCTGACCACCACCATCAAGGTCCTGCAGCTTCACGGGTTCTCTGTCAACCTGGCCAAGAGCCACCTGACCCCGACCTGCAGGATCCAGGACCTTGGGACCATCATCAACTCCGATGCCTGTCAAGTCTTCCTCACCCAGGAGTGAGTCGACAGCATCTGGACCCTGGTGAGGAGCATCCGCTCGACCGGGTCTGCATCAGTCATCTCCCTCTCCCAGCTGATGGGGAAGCTAGTATCGTGCATCTCGGTGGTCCCGTGGGCGCGGCTACACACGCGAGAGCTGCAGTGTTTCCTGCTCCCGCTCCAGAGAAGGAAAGCCAGCAACTCCAGACGTGTAATACAGGTTCCCCCGAAGGTCCTCCGGTCCCTCCAGTGGTGGCAGTCGAATGCCCTCCTCAAAGGCAGTCACATCAGGGAGCTGGAGCGACTGATCATCACCACAGACGCCAGCCTCTTTGGCTGGGGCGCTCATCTGGGGACATCGGTGGTCCAGGGCAGGTGGTCGCAGGCGGAGCTCGCCCACAACATCAACTGGCTAGAGCTTCGGGCCGCGAAACTCGCCCTGCGCCACTTCCGCGACCAGGTCAGGGGCCGCGATGTACTGATTCTGACGGACAACATCGCCGCCAAGGCCTACATCGGACACCAAGGTGGCACGCGGTCCCTGGCCCTGATGTCAGAAGCGGAGGCTGTGGGTCGCTGGGCAGAGACATCTAGCGTCAATTCGAACAGACCACATCTCTGGCGTGGACAATGTGACGGTGGACTGGCTCAGCAGGACCACCATCCAGAACTCGGAATGGTGGCTGCACCCAAGACTGTTCTACCAGCTGTCCCAGAGGTTCGGCCACCCAGTGGTCAACCTGTTCGCCTCGCCAGCCAACGCCCACATTCTCAGGTACTTCACCCGGTTCCACTGCCCCCGGGCGGAGGGCACGGACGCTTTAAGATCCCGCTGGCCTCTGGGTCGACTGTACACCTTCCCCCCTCTTCCTCTGATTCCGCAGGTCATCCGGAAAATTCTGGAGGAGGGGGCGGAGGTGCTTCTGGTAGCCCCTCACTGGTCAAGGAGGACTTAGTTCGCCGACCTGGTCAGCCTGTCAGTGTCCCAGCCATGGCGCATACCTCAGGAGCAAATCTCTCTCAGCCAACATCCGGAGCCCCGGTGGCTGCAGCTGGCCATCTGGCACTTGAGGGGGACCTCCTGAGGCTTCATCACTATTCCGACAGAGTCAGCCAGACAATTGAGGCCTCTAGATGACCTTCCACCGTCAGAATCTATGAGGCAACTCGGTCGGCCTTCTCCCGTTGGTGCCTCAACCATCACCTTGTGGCATCCTCCGCGACCATTCCGGAGGCCTTGAATTCCTACAGGACGGTTTGGACAAGGGGCTGGCGCCAAACACTCTCTGCAGGCAGGTGGCAGCTCTGAGCACCATTCTGTCTTCTGACACTCAGTTACCAATTTCCCGGCAGCCTCAGGTAAAAGGGTTCCTGAAGGGGGCATCCAACTTGTGTCTGCCTCCCATCCATAGGTACCCTACCTGGGACTTGACTGTCGTTCTGCAGGCACTTGCCGTGCCACCTTTCGAACCTTTGCGGACGGTGGGCCTATGCCACCTGACTCTAAAGACTGCCTTTCTGGTCGGCATCACCTCAGCCTGCAGGATATTGGAGTTGGCCGCCTTATCTGTTAGAGGCGACCTTTGTATTTTCCACCCCGATAGGGTCGTCTTAAGATTGGATCCGGTCTTCGTCCCGAAGATTAACACCGTCTTCCACAGGGCGCAGGAGGTGATAATTCCAGACTTTTGTCTTCAACCCAGGCACTAGAGAGAGGTGACATGGCACAAACTGGATGTGCGGAGGGCGGTGCGCATCTACATCAAACATACTGCTCCCTTCCGTAAGTTGGAAGCCTTATTTGTGTCTTTCCAGCCGGCTTCCATGGGGAAGAAAGTCACATCCTCTACCATCGGATGCTGGCTCAGAGCGAGCATCAAGATGTCTTATGAGACTCAGGCCAGACTGGTTCCTTTGCGTATCACAGCACACTCTACGAGGAGCGCAGCAACTTCGGCCGTCTGGGCTACTCAAGCACCGATTGAAGAAATCTGCCGTGCTGCAACGTGGTCTGGTCCCATCTCCGTTCATCTGTAACTACAGACTTGACACTTTCACCTCCGCTGAGGCGTTCTTTGGGAGGAGAGTTCTACAGAGAGTCGTGGCAAGCACCGCTGCCCTGGACATTTCTTCTTCCCTCCCGACTTCAACATAGTTTTGGCATGTTCCGTGCTTGGACACTCCAAGCAGCGCCTAGGAGAAAGACCATTGGCTTACCTGAATGGTCGTTCTCTCTGCGGAGTGTCCAAACCCACCCTTAAGGTGGGGCCGCGAGGTATGTTGTTAGCACCTTCATGTCTTGGACTTGGACTCTGACTGGTTCAGTCATAGACTATTGATCTCCATTTTTTGAAACCAAGCCTCTGAGGCAACCAAGAGGCAGAGCTACAATCAAATTTAAACTCAGTTCCTTGGGCAGCAAGCTGAAGTTAACCTGTTTTTGGACACTCTGCAGCGCCGAGAGAACAACCATTCAGGTAAGCCAATGGTCTTTTTCTAGCAAGATTTTGTCTTTGGGTTTTTTTAAGATGTTGGCTATTTTTTGGCCAGTGTTGAAGGCTGTCTTGATATTGTGTTTGTGGAGAATTTTGCTGATTTTATCTGTGGTGCCTTTGATGTAAGGGAGGAGGGCGATGCCATTGTCCTGTTCTGTTCTCGGTTTTGGGGGGAGTCTCCCTTTGGATTAGGTTGGTAATTGTTTTTCTTTGGAATTGTTGGGGATTAATACGTTTCTGAGAGTGTAATTCAGTTTTCAGGTGGTCTTTGTCAGCTAGGCGTTTGGTTCTGGAGATGAGGGTCTTGGCTACAGAGTTGATCTCTGCAGAGTGGTGATGGGATTGTGTGTTTAAGTAGTGGTTGTGTGTGTTTTTTTCCGGTAGATGGTGTGTCCTAGAGAGCCATTGGGTTTTTTGTAGATTAGGATGTCCAGAAAGGGAAGTTGGTTGTTTGCTTCTATTTCCATAGTGAATTGTATTTTGGGGTGTAGGCTGTTGAGATGTGTGAGGAAGTTGTCCAGTTTTTCTTTCCCGTGTGGCCAAAGTGTCATCAATATATCTAAGCCAGAGTTTGTGTTTGCGTTCAGATTTATCTAAGGGGTTAGTTTCAAAATGTTCCATGTGTAAGTTTGCAATGACGGGTGAAAAGGATGATCCCATGGGTGTTCCTTTGTCCATTATGTGGACACTTCAACAAGAGAATAATTATGAAAGCCATCGAAATAGAGAAACACCCTCATAACATGAATAAACGTGACAATATCTCCCCCCTAACAGACATCTGGAAACCAGCCCTAGTCAACAAACAAACCCCACCCACCACCTAGGTCATTACAACAGAAAAGAACAACGGACACACAGCCAGCACCTCCGCCATATAGGATGATATGAAACAGCTGACCAATCTACAAATATCAACTCCATCTACCAATCAGGATGCAACTACACAGCCAAACAACCCACTTACAGCAACAAAGCCAGCACTTCACACACCCCCACCAAGATTAATGGAAAGACGACAGCTCTGACCATGCCTTACTCACACAAGCACAAAGCTGAAAACACCAGCCTGAAGATGGCAAATAGGACCTCGCCGAAATGTTGCCAAGAGAATTTCAATCTTACACGGAAAAAGAGCCGAATGCAACAAGACCAGCATATACATATGCTGAAAAAGGCACTGAAAAAAGTGATTTTTTGTACAACTATTGCAGCATCCCCATGTCATGTGATCAAAATTTGGGTGTTTGGTAATATATGTATGACAGTGGCTGTGTCCTGGGGTCATGTGATCATCACTTGTAACCTTCTCAGCTGGTTTCCAACAAGCAAAATAATTGGAGGGGAAGCCAGATTCCCTTAATGACTGCGTGATTCACTTAATAACTGCAGGGATTTGCTTAACAACTGTGGCAAAAATGTACATGAGGCATAACTCACTTAATAACTGCCATTCTTAGCAATGGAAATTTGGAGTTCAATTGTAGTTGTAAGTTGAGGACTACCTATAGTTTTGGCAGCTTACTTGACAAAATTTTGGAAGGGGTTTAGCATTGTCTTTCTTCAGGCTGAGAAAGAATGATTGGCCTAAGATGACATGTTTAAGGTAAGATTAGAACTCAAAGCCTTCTGATTCCTAGTTATTTGACTTAATTATTATACTAACTCGGCTGTACAGTCTTTTAAAGTTAAGTCAGTCTTGATTACAGCAAAAGCATTTAGACATATACTACTTCATAGTGGTTTTACAGCCCTATCTAAGTGGTTTACAGAGTCAGTATATTGCCCCAAAAATCTGGGTCCTCATTTTGCCTACTTTGGAAGGATGGAAGGCTGAGTCAACCTTGAGCCGGTGAGATTTGAACTACTGAACTGCAGCTAGTATAATTAATTAATTAATTGACAGAATACTTGGTTTGCTGAATCAAATAAAAAGCTTTGGTGAACTTTACATTTTGATAAATATAGAGCTTGTATAGATTTTTAATTCAAAATACTATAATTAATAGTCACAAATAGTTTTTTCTACTTCTATAGTCTATTGTTTACATGTATAATATGAAATTGTTTTCTGGATATGTCAGCATTTTAGTTTTTGCTAATAACAGTTTAACTGATATTTTCCTAGGGGAAATGGTGGCATTAAAGAAAGTACGGTTGGATAATGAAAAAGAAGGTTTTCCTATTACAGCTATTAGGGAAATAAAAATTCTTCGACAACTAAATCATCCAAGTATAATCAACATGAAAGAAATAGTGACAGATAAAGAAGATGCTTTAGATTTCAAGAAAGATAAAGGTATGTTCATAAACATTATTTTGTCAGTACATAATTGTAAGGTAATTTATAATTGTTTCTGGGAAAAGATTGCTGATTTAAAAAACATGGCAAGTACTGTATTATTTCCATTCTTGCATATAAAAGTAATATGTTAAATACTTTAAACTTTTGCTGCATTAATTCTGTCTTGCACCATGCTAGAACCTGGGAGACTATGAGTCCTGCACCACTTAGGCAAGCAGGCTGCCTAGATAACTTTGGTCAGTCACTCTCAACCCACCATACAAGGTTGTTGAGGGGAAAATAGGAAGATAAAGGAGTATTAGATATGTTCACTGCTTTGAGTTATTTATAAAAAAGAAGGGATAAAATAGATAAATAAAACTTCCTAATTTCTTTTCATTCTCCTGTGTGCTGCTTGGAGAGTCCAAGCATGGTTTAAATATAGTCTATCTGCCCTAGGACTGAGTAGATTTTTCTTTGACCACGCCTCCTTTGCCTCATTGAGGGCAGTTTAAAAACTCAGTCTGCCCGTCAGGACTAGTTTTTGGGGAGCTCTTCAGTCCTTGATAGATAGACTGGAACTCTCTAAGCAATTCACAGTAGATTTAGTATTTTTTATTTTTCTTAGTGTGGTTATTGAGTTAGAATAGGGTTAGAACCTTACTTGAAGTCCAATTTACTTGGAAAGGTTGCTGAGGTGACGGTTGGCAATTCAACCTGCTGCTGGTCACACGCAGCGGTCGGAATACCAGAGATCACTTGTCTTGCCACTGCCGGCGGGTGCAGGAATGGCAGGAAGGTTTCTGTGTGTTCCCGGCCGATAGACAGCGTCAGGAGCATCCAGAGGGTCCTGGTGTTGCGACGGTGTTTCTGAGCCTCCGAAGAGCACGGCAGCCATTTTGGAAGCGATGCTTTTCATGCGCTTTTTAACAGCCGCTCATAAGGGCAGGGATGGACATTGAAGTGCTCCTTTTGGCAGCGCAAAGCCGCGGTGGCCATTTTAAGAGCAAAATCGTCCATCTTCCTTCTGCTTACCTACAGATACTAATTGAAACAGGAAGAACATCAGAGGCTTCTGTTCAGCAGTGCGAAGCCGCAGCAGCATTTTAAAAGTGTCAAACTGCCCCTTGCTTCAATTCAGCCAGAAACAGATTCCTGGGAATCGTGCCTCACCACCTCAGCGCAGATCGCCGCAGAGGAGTCCTTGGCCCTGTCCAGGGTGCCGGCAGGGCTTTCCTCCCCTTCCAGAGGACTTTTCCTGTTGCAGGAAGGCAGCATTGGAGTGTCCTGGGTGTCTAGCCAGCCTCCAGCTATCAAGCAGATCTGCAGAAGCTGCAAAGCCAGCTGGCCAGTGTCAGGTGTCCTTCTCTACTGCAGCTTTGCCTCGCAAGCCAAGAATCCAACCATCTATAGTTCACCATGGCAGATGAAGGTTTGGGGGCACGGGAGAAGCTGGCAGGTCCCTCTTCAAAGTGCAGTAGGCCAGATCCTCCAAAACAAGGGGGGAAAGGGCAGAAGGGCACTGGGGAGAAATCCACCCATTGTTCATCAGGTAGTAAAGGCCCCAGAAAACAGGGCTCTGTCAGCCCTCAGGGCCAAGCCTTGCCTCATGAGTGTGACAAGACTCCAGGCTCATCGACACCCATATCTGAGGAGGGGGAAGTCCCTTCACTCCAGGGCGATCAGTCTCCATCCCTAGATGATAGGGACTCAAAAATTGGGTCTCCTGCAGCCTCCTTGGGATACCCGGATTCCCCCAGTTCTTCCATGAGGGATGAGTTGGAGCCTTTTCAGTGTACCTTACCTGAAGAGGTCTCCTCAGCCCTTGTTAGGCGTAAATGTCACCTGCCTCTTCCAGGTCCAAGCCTGCAGAAGACAAAGACTTTGTTGAGGCAATGCGGCAAAAAGTGTCCAGAGGTGGCAAGGGCCCTAGGGCCGGTCACCACCTCGTTGAGAACAGGGAGCGCAACCCCGACTCACCAAGTACCTCTGTTACAACGGAGGTGTCGGCTTGGGAGGAGGAGGTTGCAGACGAGTTTAAATTATCAGAGGATGAGGATATGCCTCCTGATAAACCTGCCTTCACGGGCCTCTTCAAGCCGATGCTACATAAGGCCAGGGCTTCTAAAGAGCTAGGTCCAGCTAAACCTAAGGACAAAGCTGTTGTCTGCTTCCCAGGACCCCAAAAAAGGTCCTGAGGAGACTGCTCCAGATCTGGAACTTATTCCGGTTCCTGACTTGTTCATAGATGTTGTGCAGCACCAATGGGTGCAGCCAGGAATATTGACCAATCCTGGGGGGACGGGGACAAAAATTTATATTCCCTGGAAGCTAAAATGGAGGGCATCCTGAAGTTGCCAGAGGTTAATGCCCTAATGGTCTCCTTGATTTCCAATTCTGCCCTGCCTGCAGAACTCATAGATGGCCTCAAGGCAGAGTATAAGAGCGGAAAAAGCCTGCCATAAGATGCACCAGGCAGCTACTTGGGCCATTAAGGCTTCAACTTCTGCCTCCTTCTTCACTAGGACTTCCTTACTCTGACTACGCCAGTTGAGATCTAAACCTCCCTTGGAGGGGTCTAGTTGGCGTCACGATCTTAACAAGATCATTACAGCAGTGGAATACTTGCAGATGCCTCATTGAATGCGGCAAAGTTTGCTTCCTGAGCCTTAGTCTCCAATGTAACCTCACGCCATCTGCTACGGCTCCGCCACTGGCAGGCGAATATGAAGGCAAAATGGAAGCTGGCTTCAGCTCCATTCAAAGGGGGGCATCTCTTCAGAGATTCTTTGGAAAATGTTTTTGATAGAGACGAAAGATAAGCGAAAGATCCTTCTCTACTCACAAAAAGAATGAAAAGATGGGTTCCGGATCCTTCAGGAAACAAACCTTTCGGGCCCAGAATAATGTTCAGGCATCCACCTCATTCTCATATCAGAGGGCCTATACTCAACCTAGTGATAGGAACCAAGACAGGAACTCCTTTGGCTCCTGGGGCAGACATCAGCAACAGGGCTCCTTTTGGAAGCCTTTTCGTGGCGGCTCCAACAATTGCCAGTTCAGACGCGGCAAGTGACTGCCAGAGCGACCCTCCCATCGGAGGCTGACTGCAATTCTATGCAGACCAATGGGAGGAGATCACCACGGAGACGTGGATCTTCAACACCATCTGGAGGGGTCTGGTCCTAGAATTTCTGACATTCCCCCCACAAATGTTTCTTCATTGCCCCATGCCCAAAAACCCAATCAAAAGGTCCCTCATGCAAGCAGAAATCAGCCATCTTCTGCAAATAAATGCCATGAACCAGGAGGGGAAGGGATTTTATTCCATTCTCTTCCTGGTCCCCAAGAACTCAGGTGGATGGAAGGCCAACTTAGACTTAAAGTGCCTGAACCAGCATCTGGCCTACAAGCGCTTCAAGATGCAGCCCCTCCAATCCATCCTGGACTGCATAAGGCGAGGGGACTTGTTAACGTCCATTGATCTGAAAATGGCTTATCTGCATGTGCCCATCCACGCATCGCACAGAAGGTTCCTGCGGTTTCACTACGACGGGAGGCACTATCAGTACAGGGCTGTGCCCTTTGGCTTCTTGTCCACTCCTAGGACCTTTATCAAGCTTCTTGCAGCGGTAGCAGCTCACCTTCGCTCCCGCCCCATACTCCTGGAATGTTACCTAGCCAACATCATAATTCAGTCAATGATTCGTTGCCAGGATCTAAAAGACGTGTGAATCACCATACGCACCCTACAGAACCATGGGTTTTCAGTGAATCGAAAGAAGAGTCATCTAGAACTGACAACTCACATTCAGCACCTGGGCACCATAATAGACTCTGTCTCTTGCAAGGCGTTTCTGTCCCAGATCGCCTACGCAGTCTACGAAACAGAATACGCCAATGTTGCCGGCTCCGGTCCATACCGATTGTTCAATTATCCCAGCTTCTCAGGATCATGATATTTTGCCTAAAGAGAGTTCCCTGGATAGACTGCATGCCTGGGAGCTACAATGGTTCTTACTTCCAATGCAATGTCAAAGACCAGCAATTCGCCCAGACGAGTTTGGCTTCCGCTGAAGGTGCTCCGCTCCCTCAGGTGGTGGCAATCGGCATCAGTCCAGCAGGGGTGCCAGTTTAAGGAACCTGAAAGAATCGTGGTCACCTTGGATGCCAGTCTCTACGGCTGAGGGGCACATTGCCAAGGTCAGCTGACACAAGGCAGGTGATCACAGACAGAGTCTCATCAAAGCATAAATTGGCTGGAGCTGAGAGCAGCCAGACTGGCACTGCATTCTTTCTCAACATGACTGGTTGGCCACCATGTACCGTTACTGACAGACAACATTGCGACAAAGGCCCACATAAATTGGCAGGGCGGCACCCTCTCCAAGAGATTCATGGCAGAGGCAGAGTCCCTGGGTCGTAGGGTGGAACACCACTTAACGTCAATCAGCGGATCCTATATCCGGGTCAAGCCACGTAAGAGCAGACTGGCTAAGTCAACAGACGATCGACAACTCTGAGTGGCGTCTACATCCCACTCTTTTCTGGTATATTGTGAGGCGGTTCGGTCAACCACAAGTCAACCTATTTGCAACTCAAGTCAACACGCAACTGCCAAGATTCTTTTCCTGTTACCACTCGGCCCAGGCAGAGGGGATGGATGTGCTGAGATCCAAGTGGCCTCCAGGCCTCCTCTGTGCTTTCCCACCCCTGCCGCTCATTCCGCAGATGATCACCAAGCTCCTGGCGGAGGAGGCGGAGATTATACTGGTAGCTCCACATTGGCCCAGGAGGTCCTGGTACATGGATCTGATCGATCTTTCCATAGAGAAGCCATGGAGGATTCCTCAGGAGCAGATCTCCCTCAACCAGGAGGTTGTCAGTCATCCGGACCCCCCAGTGGCTTCAACTAGCCGTCTGGCACTTGAGGGGGAGCTCCTGAGGAAACAAAATCTTTCCGACAAGGTCATCCAGACCATTCAAACATCCAGAAGACCATCCACAACACCCCTATAGGATGTGACCTTGGCCGCGTTGTCCACCTGGTGCAAAGAACGTGACATCGTGGATGTTTCAGCATCCATATCCCAACTTCTGGACTTCCTTCAAGAGGGTTGGACAAAGGGTTGATGCCCAACACTCTCCATCACCAGGTTGCGGCTTTGTCCACCATACTGGCTAGAGACACTCATCAGTCCCTGAGTCAACATCCTCAGGTCAGGAATGTCCTGAAGGGTGCATCCAACATCTGCCCTCAGGCCATACACAGGTATCCTTCCTGGAACTTACTTTTTGTTCTGCGAGCCCTGACGAGCACTCCCTTTGAGCCGATTTGAACTGCCAGTTAGCAGCAGCAGTTAGACTTATATACCGCTTCATAGGGCTTTCAGCCCTCTCTAAGCGGTTTACAGAGTCAGCATATCGCCTCCAACAACAATCTGGGTCCTCATTTCACCCACCTCGGAAGGATGGAAGGCTGAGTCAACCCTGAGCCGGTGAGATTAGAACCGCTGAACTGCAGATAACAGTCAGCTGAAGTGGCCTGCAGTACTGCACCCTAACCACTGCGCCACCACGGCTCTTAGCCGGCACTTGACTCTTAAAACTGCCTTCTTAGTAGCAATCACTTCTGCTAGGAGGGTATCAGAGATAGCAGCGCTTTCTGTCAGGGAGTAACTGTGTATTATCCATCACAACCGGATCATCCTTCGACTCGATCCTTCCTTCATACTGAAGATGAATACTCAATTTCACAGGACCCAAGATGGGATCCTCCTGAACTTTTGCCCCAGACCTAAGCATCCAAAGGAACGTTCCTGGCATAAGCTAGACATTTGAAGAGCGGTTCACATATACATCAAAAGGACCAAAGAATTCAGACGCTCAGAGTCCTTTTTTGTGTCATTTCAGCCTAGGTCTCTAGGCCGCAGGGCTTCTTCTTTCACCATTGGACGTTGGCTGCGGGCCTGTATAAAAATGACTTATGAACACCAAGGCAGAGCCGTACCAGGTCGAGTGACAGCACACTCTATAAGGAGCGCGGCCACTACAGCAGCCTGGGCGATGCAAGCTTCCATTGACATTTGCAGAGCGGCTATGTGGGCGTCTCCCACAGAATTCATCAGAAATTATAAAATTGACACCTTTGCCTCAGCTGAAGCCTCCTTTGGAAGACGTGTTTTACAGCAAGTTGCCTCGGCTCCCGACAATCTGGACATGACTTCTTCCCCCCCCCCCCCCCCCCGGGACACAATAGTTTGGATATGTCCCATGTTTGGACTCTCCAAGCAGCGCACAGGAAAATGACTGTTGGCTTACCTGAACTGTCATTTTGTGGGCATTGTTGGAGAGTCCAAACCCGCCCAGGGTTTATTGTAGTGTCCAAGATTCTGCATCATGATCAAGGTATAGGAAGGGCATCCTATAGCGGACAAGACTTGGTTTTTAAACTGCCCTCATTGAGGTAAAGGAGGTGTGTTCAGTCCTAGGGCAGATAGACTGTATTTAACCCATGCTTGGACTCTCCCGCAGTGCCCAGAGAACGACCGTTCAGGTAAGCCAACGGTTATTTTGTTGGCTTTATTTATTATATGTTTTACAGGAAGTGCTTGACTTATGAGGGATTGCTTGGCCACCTTTCGAAGTTATGATGCATACCCCCTACCTCTGAAAGCTACTTATGAACAAACTTTGAAGTTAAAATTGCTGTAGTGCCCTTATGTTCATTTGTCCTTATCACCAACTGCAGGGATGCTATAGCAGCCCCCCCCCACCGCTCCCGCACCTGCCTCCGCCTTATTCTGCCCTGCTGTGTTTCCACAAACCTTGAGTCCGTTTTCCAGTCCATTGGGTTCACAACCTTCTGTCATTGATTTACCTTTCAAAGATCTCCAGAGCTTGTGTTAGGGGGCCCTAAGCTTCCCTGGACTCTACAGCTGTATTCTGGAAACAGCTATCATTTTTGGAGTGGGTGCAGGGAATTGTGGCTGCTCTAAAAATTGCAACTGCTTCCAGAATAAAACCATGCAGCCTAGGAACAGACCAATCTGCTCTATTTCCTGAAAACATGTCTGGATATTTTTGAAGCATTCCAGAGAAGCATTCATGTTAGAAAAACAGAGTAAATTGTGAACATAGTGGTCTTCTTTGCTTTCCTAATGTCAGCTCTGGAACTCTCCAGAACACTCTGGTGACACATTAGGGTAGCAGAGCCGACACCAATGGAGCAGTGTATTTTAAGCTCCAGAGCTTTTCAGAGCACTCTGGAGATTGTTAGGAAAGCAGAACATACTGAAATGGGTGGAGGGAGTGGAAGGGATGGGGCTTGGTGGGATGGGAAGGAATACCAAGGTCTGAGGGGACCTGGTGGTGGTGGTGAACAAAAATCAGGCCTAAGGCCTGCGGGGTCCCTGAATCACAGGAAATGGATCACAAGGTGCCTTGGGTTAAGGGAAGGCATTGGAAGGCCTGGACCAAGTAGGTCTGGGCTTATGCTGGGACTTCCAGGGCCTTCCTTATCTTTGGGGCACCTCGTGTTCTGCTTAATGACCCGTGCAATTGCTTAATGACTAATCAGGGAAAAAAGATATGGAGGCATTAAGCAAGGCAATGACATGGTCATTTCGCTTACTGACCATCATGACTTGCAACTGTAAAAGGCAGGTTCCATTACAATCATGAGTGGAGGATTAGCTGTATTGAAATATTTTATCACACTGTGTGTCAACTAGTAAAGAATTTTAAGGAAAGGAAAAGAATCACAGATGCTACAAAGCTCCCAAAAATACAATTTATAATAATAATTCATAGTACAAGAAAAAGACAGAAAAATATCAGGTTAATACATGAAAGTTTATATATGAAAAAAAAAAGATTAATTCATAATTCATGTTATTTTTGATGCAATAAAATGGGCCTGCTTTAATATTTTAAATAGGGAAATAATTATTAACATTCATATCAATACAGGATTAGAAGCAATCCTTTCTCCATAGTTGGAGATAGCATTCAGGAATGGGTTAACTCAGTCCAACATCCAATTGTACTAAGTCTACAATCTGTGATGACATGTCTCCTCTGGTAGCTCCTCCCAGCTTTTAGTCTTTTCTAGGACTGGACATGTTAATTGCCTCTCTTCTAGATTAATTGTGGAAAAATTAAAACCTTTTCAGCATTAGTAGGCTGCTCTATACTTTAACATCCAAAAGAGCAGCCTTTTATTCCAGCGAAAGGAGGTTTCTCCTCTTTTGCTGGGAGGCAAGCTTCAGCCCCTCAACCTGCAACCAGCACCTTGAGGCTGACCCAGAATAAAATGTTGCTAGAAGACACCGGCAGCGATTTCCAAGAGGTCTCTGGGGGCTTGCCCACGAGTGTTTACTCCACAACCTAAAAGCCCAGGCCTCCATCGCATTGTGGCACCATTTCCTAATATTAATGCCAATGGGCGCCATTTTGAATAGGAGTGAAAAGCGGCAGCCACCATTTTGCAAGAGCCAAGGTGGCGCAGTAGTTAAAGTGCTGTACTGCAGCCACTTCAGCTGACTGTTATCTGCAGTTCGGCGGTTCAAATCTCACCGACTCAGGGTTGACTCATCCTTCCATCCTTCCGAGGTAGGTAAAATGAGGACCCAGACTGTGGGGGCGATATGCTGACTCTGTAAACCGCTTAGAGAGGGCTGAAAGCCCTATGAAGCGGTATATAAATCTAACTGCTATTATTATTATTTTGGATCAGCATTTTTCTTACCATGCTATAAAAGAAGACAGGTGAGCACTAAATAAAGACCTTGCCTTGTCCCACTTTCACTGAGCCACCAAACAGGTCAACGTGCTACAGGGGGACTCCTTCTCTGGCCACTGCAGCTGCCATGTGGCAACCCGCAATGGCGACCTCCGCAACAGGGGACTCAGCTTTGGCAACTGAAACCCCTCGCAGCTCTTGCCCTCAGAGCAGGCTATCTGCAGGGTCCTCGGGAGCGAGGCCTGCTCGCAAGCGGGTGGTTCCAGAACCTAATCCTAAGGGGCATGCTCCAGAGGCCTCCAAAGCCACCCAACGGGGGGGGAGGGGGAGCCGACTTCACAAGGTCCTGGACAGGGAGTTTCAAAAAACCCAGAGGGCGGCAGCCAGACAGGTCTCAGAATCAGCATTCTTGGAGCAGGGCAGCCGTCATCTGTTTGCGGAGGCGCAAGAATCCTACCCAGGTCCCCAGTGGGATGCTCTATCTCCCGACAGTGAGGAGGAGCCTCCCTCCCCTGCCCTATCTGATCCCCCAGAGGAACCCAGGGTTTTCTCCGACTTTCTCCCAAGTAGGAATGTCTCCGTGGGGTACAGAAGTCTTTGCCCAGGAGCTCCTGCTCAAATACCGTCACAAGTTCCAGGCATCAGCAACCATCAGATATCAATCCACCCCCAGTTATGGCAGCTATCCCAGACTATCAGGCAGGGAATAGAGGCTGTGTTTCAATATAGGCCCAGCCCTGGGTCATCTGAGAAACATAAGTCCAGGGATCAGAGAGAGCCGCGGCATTCTCGAGAGACCAGGCCATCTCAGGATCAACATCCTTTCATTTCCCCCAGTCAGGCCTCCCTATTTGGAGAGGAAGAGGAACCCTACAGGGATTCTGACTTATCTGAGGACAAGGGTCTGACCCCTGGTCAACCGGCCTTTGTGGACCTCTTTAAGCCATCCTTGTTCCGTTCCCCCCTGTTTAAGGCCAGGAAAGTGGCCAATATGGGAAGTTCTCAACCTAGACAGGAATCCTCAGCTGGAGAACAAATTGACCCTCTTATTTCCCAAACTGGCTGTGGAAAAAGAGGTCGTTCCATCCCCCAAATTATTCTTAGACATTGTCCAGTAGCAATAGGTTTCCCCGTGATCCAGTCCAGTGCTACTAACCTCAGGCCCCCGGTCATTCATAGGTATCCAACTTGGGACTTGATCAAAGTATTGGACACCCTTACTATTTGAGCCCTTGAGGTCCACCTGCCTGCGCTATGTTACTCTCAAGGTAGTGTTCATGGTGGCCATAACATCGGCCAGGTGGGTGTCTGAACTAGCGGCCCTGTCCGTGAGACAGGACCTCTGTGTATTCCATGCGGACAGGGTAGTGCTAAGGCTGGACCAGTCCTTTGTCCCAAAAGTGAACACTAGGTTCTATAGGGCCCAAGAACTGGTACTACTAAATTTCTGTCCCGCACCAGCTCACCAGTTAGAGTGCAAGTGGTACACGTTAGATGTTTGCCGAGCCCTCCCTATTTAATCAGGAGGACCTCTGATCATACACTCTCAGAGGCCTTGTTCGTTTCCTTCCAACCAGCCACAATAGGAAACATGGCTACTTCATCTTCTCTGGGTCGTTGGATCAGGACCTGCATTGCCAAATCCTATGAAGTACAATCGTTACCTCCACTGTGACACATTACAGCTCATTCCACCAGGAGTGTTGCCATGACTGCAGCTTGGGCAACACAGGCTTCAATTGAAGAGATCTGTCAGGTGGCCACCTGGACCTCTCCGTCTCCATTTATTTGCCATTACAAATATGCGTCGTCATCAACTGCTTTCAGCAGAAGGGTCCTTCAACGTGTGCACAGACCAGGGAGTCTTGGCTCAGACAACGGCCCATTCGTAAGGACAAGTCGGGCTTTGATATGTCCCATTCCTGGCTACTGTCTCCACCAACTATGGAGAGTGGGCGTTGGACTTACCTGAGACACCCATTTTCCTGTAGATATGACGGGAGGGGTTACATCTGGGTTTAGTCACAGCCTGATTGGTCCATAGACTGAGGAAAATTTCTTAAAGTATCCTTCCTTCCCTATTGGCTCCCAGTTTCCTCTCAGTCTTTGGTCCAAGCACTAGCTTTGGCTCCTTTGAGGTAATTGTTTATTGATAGCTATATTAATAATTCAATTGATTGGATATTCTACATTCCAAAGTTTTTGACTGCTGGCCATAGAGACTGATCTGTCAGCCTCAGAAGGAGATAGGAGTGCTCTGGTCTCCTATCTCTGGGCCTGGGAGAGCCCTGCCCAGTCCCTGGGTGCACGGGGGTGACAGGCTCCCACTTTGCAGCCAAGATCATTTCAGAGGCGGCAGCGTGGGCGGTGGCTCAGCTTTAGCCTCGCAGCTCCTACACTTGGGATTTCACCTAAGGAGCGCTGCGGTTTTAAAAGCCTTGCCGCGGCTTTAAAAGCCTTGTTGCGGCTTCTAAGGACTTGCCACGGCTTCAACAACCTTGCCGCAGCTTCAACAGCCTCGCCACAGCTTCAAAGGCATGCCACTAATTGGAACTGCCGCTGTGGCTTTAAATCAGTGTGCCGTGGCTTGAATAAAAGCTGTGGCTCCAGAGACAGCGCTGCAGCTTGTAATCAGCGCCACGACTTCCAAATTGATTATCTGGCCGGAAAGAGTTAGCGGGGAAGGAATTGGCTCATCGCGAGGTGGCTTCCTCAGAGCCATTTATACCAGGTGGATTCCTCTTCTTCCACTAGGCGCGGCGGCCATTTTGGGGTGACCTCATGGAAGTGGCCATTGTGCAGCAGCAGCCTGCATTGTGGCCATAAATTGAGACTGGCAGGAGACCTCTTCTCCATTCTGCAGCCTGCAGCGCAGCCATAGATCGAGGCCAGCAGGTTTTCTGTGCAGTTCCCTCCAGGCACAAGCCACGTGAGTGAGGCATGGCCTCCACAGCCCCTGAATCAACACAAGCCCCTATGGGAGTCCTAAGTGAGGTGGCAGAGGAAGGCCAGGGCAGACTAAGAACCAGGGCAGCGGCCTCCAGGCCATCTGTTGACCAGCGCCCTTCTAGAGCTGCTGTGAGAGACGAGTTAAGAAGGCTTTGGAAAAACGAGTGGCCGGGGCAGAGAAACAAGCACAGTCTGCTAGACCCGAATCACCTTGCAGATCCAGGTCCCCAGTGAGGCCCAGCCCTCATTACTCTGCCTCATCTCCCAGAGGCTTTAGCCCTTCTTCCCCTTCTATCTCCCCTGCTAGGCCTCACAGACAGGTAGTTTCTCCTTCTCCCCCCAACTCTCTGAGATTGTATAGGGAGGGGGAAGGGATCCATTGGAAGAGGGATCTCGGGACTACATTCCTACTTCACACTTAGCCCCCCCCCCCCCAGGGCCCTTCAACCCTTGGGCCTTCGGATGAGGACCTAGATGACCGAACTCCTGCCTGAAAGCATCAGGAGGCTCATTTCCTCTGCAATCACTAAAGGCATCGCCTCAGGCCTTTCCCAACTGGAATGCTCTTTGCAGTGGGTGGCAAGGCCTCATTCTGTCGCCAGGCACTCCAGATCACCATCCTCTTCTCAGGGTCAAGGTCCACCTAGGCCCCCTTCTCCATCGGTGGTTAACGAGAGCTCAGTACTGGGGGAGAGTGCACATCTGGACTTGGGGTTTTCTGAGGATCCCTCCTGGATCCCCCAGCATTCCCTGGCCTCTTTGGACCCCCAGCATTCAAACCCCTCCTGCATAAGGCAAAAAAGACTACTCAGATTGGTACGGGGGCTCCACCAACACAGGCATCCCAACCTGGCTATGTTTATAAATCCCAATACGGATAAGGAGGAAGTCCCAGCCCTGCCACTGTTTCTAGAAATGGTCAAAAACTAGTGGGTTCGGCCTTCCTCTTTGCCCAACCCTGGGAGTAATGATTGCCGCTTCTATAATATGGAGCAAGCTTTCTCTCAGGCCCTTCAATTGCCAATGGTGGACGCTCACATTGCTCTTCTCACTAACGCTTCTACTATAGTCTCCGGGGATGTGGCTGATAAACTAAAGTCTGAGGACAAGCGTGTATAACTTACTTTATGTAAGAATTTCAATGCTTCCGCCTGGGCTATTAACTCGGTCACTGCTGCTTCCTATTTTAATCGCACCACCGTAATGTGGCTGCGCCAGTTACAGGACTGCATCCCAATCCAGGATGAGCGTCTTCACCAAGACCTCACCAAAATTATCTCGGCCATGCAGTTTTCGGCAGATGGCACTCTACATTCTATCAAATTTTCATCCAGGGCATTGTCCACCTCAGTAACATGCAGGCGCCTTTTGTGGCTTCGCAACTGGCAAATGGACAAGTCCAAATGGAATTTGGCAGCAGCCCCTTACACTGATCCCAATCTCTTCGGGGAATCGCTTGACCCGATTCTCGTGGAGAACTAAGATAAGAAGGTCCTATCCTCTAATACCAAGAAGCCAGAGTCCTGTCCAGCTTCTTACTGTAGACCTTCCTCTTATCGGCCACCTGACCTGGATTATCGCCAGCAGCGATACACCCCTTATAGGTCCGACGGGCAAAATCACTTCCCCTTCTATCAGGATAGGGGTAGGTACCAGGGTCAGTCCAAGCGGCCCTTTCGCGGGGGATGGTGGCCGCCCCTTCCACAGAGGGAAATGACTCCAACCAGAGTCGGCCCATCAGTGGCTGCTTAGTGTCCTTTGTGGATCAGTGGGACCAGGTAACGTTGGATGCTTGGGTCAGATCCACCATCAGGGACGGCCTCCGTCTAGAATTTCTCTCCCTTCCCTCGACGCTCTTCAGGACCTTCCCCCCGTCCAGGGACCTGAATGACATCACCTAATAAGTCTGGCCATTCAACACCTGCTGGACATTCAGGCGGTGGAACTGGTCCCGATGGAGGAGTACGGGTTGGGTCTATACTTCAACCTATTCGTTGTCTCAAGTGCTCAGGGGGATGGAGAGCAGTTTTGGACGTAAAGCACCTCAACTCTTACCTGGTTTACCGGCACTTCAAAATGTCATCTGTCAGGAGGAGCCAATATCGCAACAATACATCTTGTGGACTCGACAGTCCGAGTCTGCTGATGACACTTTTGCCCGTGGACGGTCCGGTAGGACCTAAACCGTCTCGAAGAGATGGTGACTAGGAAGACAAAACCTTGCTGGTCACAGGGACACCGCAAAGTCCCTGATTGACCAAAGGGAAGCGTTTCCAACCGGCGGCAAACAGGCAGCCCCCAGGCTGACAAAGTTGGAGATGGCTCCTGAAGGAAAAGAAGAAGTGAAAGTGTTCCATCTGGTGAGGTTTTTTTTTTCTTACTTTCAGAAGACTGCCCTAAGAAACCTTTTTAAAAAAAAGATAAATTAGTTCTCTAAGTAAAAATAAAGCGGTGAATTTAATCCTTTTTGGACTGCCTTAGAAAGTTTTTTGCTCTTGCTTGTAACGATGTTTTGTGGATTGAAGTGATTGCAACGTTCCCTGTTTTTCCGTTTGAAGTAAATGGACTGATCTTTTTCTTCTATTTTTTACTACCTTAATTCTTTTGGCTTAAACTAAAACTTTTTTTTATTTTAACAAATTCCTCCTCCTATTTGTTATAAAAATACATTAAAGATACTTAAAGAAAAAGTATTAAAAAAAGTTGAATCTGCCATTCGGAAGCCCGAGTCTGAAGTTTTTTTTCTTGAAACAATGTATCCTTTGTTTATTCCTATTTGACTTCACTGACTTTGTAATGGAAGGGTTTGGAACTTGTTTATAAAACCTGATAAAGACTCAAAGGCACGAACAGTGTTTTGCAAGTGCTCTTGGAAAATATTTTGGCAAGAGAAGGAAAAGGAAAGAAAAAGACAAGAACCCTTCCACTTTGAAAACCACAAAAGAACTTGTGCTTAAGATTTAAAATAAATATAGATATATTCTTTTAAAAAAATTGACAGGCTAGAGTGGCAGTGATTATCAGATTCCTCTTTTTCTTTTTCTTTACGTTTCTTTTCTTTTGGAAAAATGGATCAATATTCAGATGAGGAAAACTTAAAATTTCAAAACATCCTGGCTGGCCTTCAAAACATTTTAGAAGGATTTGAGAGATTTGACAAGAAATTGGACAGACTATTGGGTATCACAGCAAAAGATAATGGGGTTAGAGCCCCCAAAATTAAAGAAGAGAATGAAAATACAGAAAACAAAGACAAAATAATAGATGAATTCATTAATGGAGTAAATGTGAGTGAAAGTGGAAAGAAGGGAAGCTGGAAAAGTGACTGACAATTTGGAGTTTTATCCCAAATCCCAAGGTGCAGGAGAAAAAAAAAAGAGCAAAAAGGATGGATTTAAGAAGACAAATCTATCCAGAAATAAGTTTGATAACCAAAGTTAAGCTTATGTTAATAACAATTCAAGGGCAACGAAACTACATGAGAGATCTTCTACGCTACAAAGTGCAGAGAGAAGTTCAAAACTATGGAAAGGAGCTGAAAAGATTGACACAACAGCTGGTGAGAGAGATAAGACCATTTTGCTACTGGAAAGATACTGATTGATAATGCTAGTTGATGATAAAAAGTTAGCTAATTTTTGATGATTAATAAGTAGGGATTTTAATATTTTGTAGACTTTTAGATTATCATTGAATGTTTATTCATTAACATATAATTTACTATGATATTAATAATGAAATGATAACCTTAATTAGGATAAATAATCGGGCCATAAATTGTAAATTGGGATCTGGCGAAAAGACATAAATTTTATTAACAAATTTTTGTTTAGATTTTGTTATGAAGGTATAATCAATCTGGGTCAGAAGAGAGGAGACATGACACAAATAGCAAATAATTCCTTTTTTTAACAACAACAACAACAACAACAATAATAATAATGAAATGTTAATGGATACTTTTGGTGATTATTAATTAGAAATGTTAACATCACTTAGATCTGTCTTAGATTTTAAATGTTTAAATTGTTTTTGTTTTTTATTGAAATTTTTTGAAAAAAAGACTTTTAAAATATTTATCTCCCCTCCCCACCCGAGCCCAACCCGCCCCAACCTCCCCCCCTCCGGCTTCCCAGAACAGATACAGGGTATAAATCTTTAAAAAGATATTCTAACATAAACTTAAAGAAAGTTAGTATCATCTTTCATTTGAGCTTTAACTCCTCTTTTGTAAGTCTAACTCTAAACAAATTATAACATTCCTCGCTTTTTCAGTCATAAACTATCTGGAATTTCTTAGTCCCGTATTTATTTGGAATATACTCAATCCATCTTCTCTACTCCAGTTTATATTTCTCATTTGAGTGGTCCTTAAGATATGCTGATATTTTAGCCATCTCTGCTAAATTTGTTACTTTTAATGTCCATTCTTGTATAGTAGGCAAATCTTCCTTCTTCCAGTATTGTGCCACCAACAGTCTTGCTGCCATTATTAAGTACAAAATCAAATTAGTCTCTATAACAGTACAATCAGTAGTTATACCTAACAAAAATAACTGAGGAGTAAACTTTAAGAACATTTTGCATAATCCACCATATTTTTATCCAAAATGCTTTAACCTTTTTACAAGTCCACCATATATGGTAATATGTAGCACCAACACAATCACATCTCCAGCATTTAGGTTGTAAATTCGGATACATACAGGCCAGTTTTTTAGGATCTAAGTGCCATCTATAAAACATCTTATAAAAGTTCTCTCTCAAATTCTGGGCTTGTGTGAATTTTACATTTCTTACCCATATCTTTCCCCATGTATCCAACATTATTGGTTCTTCAAAATTTTGTGCCCACTTTATCATATAATCTTTGACTAATTCTGTTTCTGAATCCATTTCTATTAATACATTATATAATCTTTTTATATGCCTTTGACTTTGATCCCTAATTTGTTTTAATAAATTATCCTCATTTTGGGTAAAGCCAATTTTTTGATCTTTTTTCCATCTGGCCTGTAACTGTCCATACTGAAACCATGTTTGAATTACCTTTTCTTCTTTTAGTACATTCAAGGGTTTTAGCTGTAATACTCCTCTTTCTATAGTGAGAAGCTGTCTGTATGTAGTTATAGCCTGTTTTGTACTATACTTATGTACTCTGTTGCATGTTTGGGAATTACCCACATAGGTATCTTGTCGTTTAGTTTATGTTGATATTTTTTCCAGACCCGCAGTAGAGCACTCCTTAAGATATGACTTTTGTAATTCTTATCCACCTTCTTGTCATATAACAGAAAAGCATGCCAACCATATACCACATCATACCCTTCGATATTAAGTATTCTATCATCTGTTGAGTTAATCCAATCACTGATTAGTGATAAAACTACTGTTTCATAATATAATTTTAGATTTGGCAATTTTAAACTTCCTCTCTCCTGTACATCTTGCATTATCTTAAGTTTTATTCTCTGCTTCTTCCCTGCCCAAACACATTTATTAATACCCTTCTGCCATTCTAGCAAATTTGCATCTTTTTAAAGTATTGGTATCATTTGAAAAAGAAATAGAAATTTAGGCAAAACATTCATTTTCACTGCTGCTATTCTTCCCAACAAAGATAATTGTAATTTTTTCCAATTTTTCATCTCTGCCTGTATACTATGCCATAGTGGCTCATAATTATACTTATATGGTTTCCCGTTTGAGGTTGAAATATAGACTCCTAGATATTTAACCTTTTTAACTATTTCACATCCTATCATTTTTTCTAAATCTTCCCTTTGATTAGTGTTCATATTTTTAACTAGCATCTTTGTTTTTCTTAGGTTAATTTTAAATCCAGATATTTGGCCATATTGATTAATCATATTCATTAAAACCTTGATAGATTTGTTTGGTTGGGTTAATGTTATAACCAAGTCATCCGCAAATGCATGTAGTCTATATTCTTGATGCCTAATCTTGATTCCCTGTAAATCATCTGATCCCTGTATTTTACTCAACAATAATTCCAGGGTTATAATAAACAATAATGGTGATAGTGGGCAACCCTATCTTGTACCTTTCTCGATTTTAAATGGTTCTGACTATAATTTGGGCTGTTTGTTCCTGATATATTGCTTTAATTGATTGTAGAAAATACTCTCCTACTTGCATCTTTTGCATTGTTTTCATTAAAAATTGCTGATTCACTCGATCAAAGGCTTTCTCGGCATCTAAAAATATAAGTGCTGCGGGGATTTGATTATTCTTTCCCAAATATTCCAATATATTAACAATTTGTCTTACATTACTTCTCATTTGTCTCCCTTGTATAAAACCGGTTTGATCATTATGAATCAGTTGCTGAATAACCAACATTAACCGATTCGTTAATATTTTTGTAAAAAAATTTGTAATCTATATTAAGTAATGATATAGGTTTATAATTTTTTGGTTGACTAAGATCTTGATCTTCTTTAGGTATCAGAGATATGAAAGCTGTCTTCCATTGGGGATAGGTTCCCAATTTACCCGCCCGAGTGTTGACTGTTGAATGAAAGCTGTGTTTTATTATTTTTCTTTTGTTCACATTTTGTTTGTCTTTTGATATTGCACCCCCTTCCCTGTGATTGTAAGCCGCCCTGAGTCCCCTCAGGGAAAAGGGCGGCCTATAAATCTTAATAAAATGACAAAAAAAAAAAAAAAAGATGGGGGCACCTTCCCTTCCACTTGGATTTTATTAAATAATTCCATAAGGAGTTCTACCATTTCTAATTGTAAATTTTTGTAATAAGCCGATGTCAAACCATCTGTATCCGGTGCTTTCCCTGCCTTTAGCTGTTTAATTACCTGGAGGATTTCCCCCGAGGTTATTGGATTGGATTGGATTTATTAAATTTATAGGCTGCCCAATCCCGAAGGACTCTGGGCGGCTTACAGAAAATAAATTTTTAAGAAAAAGGTTAAAAACAAACAGAAGAAAGCGGATTAAAAGAAACACAACATGCACCCAATCTAATCAGGGCTGGACCTCGGTTAAGAGGTCAACAGCCCCAGGCCTGCCGGAATAGCCAGGTTTTAATAGCCTTTCGGAAGGCCATGAGAGTGGGTAGGGTCTGGATCTCTGGGGGTAGTTCATTCCATAGGGCTGGAGCAGCTACAGAGAAGGCCCTCCTCCGTGGTGCCGCCAGCCGACATTGTCTAGCAGATGGCACCTGGAGAAGGCCCACTCTGTGCAATCTTATCGGTCGTTGGGAGGTGTGCGGCAGAAGACGGTCTCGTAGATATCCGGGTCCAAGGCCATGTAGGGCTTTAAAGGTAATAACCAGCACCTTGAATCGTGCCCGGAGACAGATAGGGAGCCAGTGCAGCTTGCAGAGGATAGGTGTAGTGTGGGTGTACCTTGCTACACCCAGTATTGCTCGCGCGGCTGCATTCTGGATTAATTGTAGTCTCCGAACACTTTTCAGGGGCAGCCCCATGTAGAGCGCATTACAGTAATCCAATCTTGAAGTGACGAGGGCGCGAGTGACTGTTTGCAGTGCCTCCCGGTCCGAATAGGGCCGCAACTGGTGCACCAGGCGAACCTGGGCAAAGGCCCCCCTGATCACAGTCGACAGGTGATGTTCTAATGTCAGCTGTGGATCCAGGAGGACCCCCAAGTTGCGGACCCTCTCTGAGGAGAGTAAATTTTCTCCCCCCAGGCTTAGGGATGGACTAGCTGGACTGTCCTTAGGGGGCAACATCCACAGCCACTCAGTCTTGTCAGGATTCAGTGCGAGTTTGTTCACGCCCATCCAGACTCTTAACAGCTTCCAGGCACTGGAACATCACTTCCACCGCTACACTGAGTTGGCACGGGGCGGAAAGATACAACTGTGTGTCATCTGCGTACTGGTGGTATTTAATCCCATGCCGATGAATGATCTCACCCAGTGGCTTCATGTAGATATTAAATAGGAGGGGGGACAAGACCGCCCCCTGCGGCACCCCATAATTAAGGGGCCAAGGGGTCGACCTCTTCCCCCCAACCAACACCGACTGCGACCTGTCGGAGAGGTAAGAGGAGAACCACCATAAAACTGTGCCTCCCACTCCCACCCCCTCCAGCTGTCGCAGAAGGATACCATGGTCGATGGTATCGAAGGCCGCTGAGAGGTCAAGGAGCACTAGGATAGAGGAATGTCCTCTATCCCTGGCCTGCCAGAGATCATCCGTCAGTGCGACCAAAGCGGTTTCGGTGCAGTAACCAGGCCTGAAAAGGGTCTAGATTATCTGCTTCATCCAAGGTCCATCGGAGTTGAAGGGCCACCACCTTCTCAACAACCTTCCCTAAAAAAGGGAGGTTGGAGACTGGACGATAGTTTTTAAGAATAGCTGGGTCCAGAGAAGGCTTCTTGGGGAAGGGTCTCACCACTGCCTCCTTCAGAGGCTGTGGAAAAGATCCCTCTCACAAAGACGAGTTCGTAAGCCAGCCTCGTGTTACCTCCCTGCTGGTCGAGACTGGCCAGGAGGGACGCGGATCCAGTAAACAGGTGGAGGCACTCATCGCTCCCATGGCCTTGTCCACTTCCTCAGGGGTGACAAGCTGGAATTCATTCCAGTAAATCTGAGCAAGACCCTCCCTCGGCATCTCCGTTGGCACTGTCCAAATGGAGTCAAGGTCTGTCCGAATCTGAGTGATTTTGTCCGACAGAAACTGAGCAAACTCCTCAGCCCGTCTCTGTAAGGCATCCCCCGTGTCCTCCCCTTTCAGGAGGGAACGGGTTATCCTAAACAGGGCGGGATTCAGCGGACGCAATAAGAGCGGAAAAATGTGCACATTTTGCCGCCCGTATTGCCACTAAATAAGTCCTAATAAAGGCTCTTAATAGTGTTCGGTCGGATTTGGAGTTGCTCGCCCTCTAGCGTTGCTCTAAGTGTCTCTTGGCGCTTCATCTCCCGGAGTTCCTCAGTAAACCAAGGTGCCCTCCTAGATCCACTGCCGCGGAGAGGCCGCAAAGGCGCAATCCAATCTAGCGCCTCAGTCGCAACTATATTCCAGGCGGCGACCAAGGACTCTGTTGGATTGTGGGCGAGAGTGTCAGGTATCTCTCCACGCTCCTTCTGAAATCCGAGCGGGTCTATCAGGTGCTGGGGCGGAACCATTTAATCGGTTCCACCTCCCTGCAGTGTGGGAGTAGCTTCCGAAAATCAAGCTTCAACAGGAAGTGATCTGACCATGACAAGGGCGAGATCTCTATTCCCCTTAGCTCCAGATCACGTCTCCACTGCCCCGAGAGAAACACTAGGTCGATCGTGTGTCCTGCTCTATGAGTCGGACCCTGAATTACCTGGGTCAAATCCATGGTTGTCATGGAAGCCATGAACTCCTGAGCCCCATCAGAGCGTTCTGCTAGAGATGGCAGGTTGAAGTCCCCCAGAACTATCAGTCTGGGGAACTCAACCACCAACCCGGCTACTGACTCCAGGAGCGCAGGCAGGGCTGTTGTGACGCAGCTGGGAGGTAGGTACGTCAAAAACAAGCCCCTAGGTCCAACTTCAAGAGCAGAGACTCACACCCCACAATCTCTGGAGCAGGGATCCTGCGAGGAACTAATGATCCTCGGATAATAATTGCCACTCCCTCACCCCTTTACTGGTGTCGTGGTTGGTGGAGCACCTGGAACCCTTCTGGGCACATTTCTGAGAGGGGGACTCCTTCCTCATGGCCCAGCCAGGTTTCAGTAATACATGCAAGGTCTGCCCCCTTATCAAGTATTAAGTCCCAGACGAGGGGAACTTTATGAATCACAGACCTGGCATTTAGCAGCAACAACCTGAGACCAGGGCCCTGGCTTCTCTTGCCACCAGATCCTTGAGTTGAGCTTGCAGGGCCGGAACAAGGGATCTCTGTGATGTAGCGAGCCCTTCTTCCCCGGTAATGGCTAGCCCTGTAGCTCTCGCCATACCTGCCCCTCCCCATTATGACCGGGATGCTCTGACCTGCCCCCATCCTCGTAGACCCCCCCTCTCCGAAGGCCCCCGCTTTTCCCGGCAGACTGCATCTATCATTCATTAAAGGACGAGAGGTAGGCTCGGGCCCCCTTCCATTTCTGCTTATGCACTCAGTGGAGGAGGCACCAGGCTGCTCTCTCGGTCCTCTCATGTATACACACAGTCACTCCCTCATACATACCCCACTATGGTCATTTAAAAACATAGAAAAATACAATGGTTCAATAGTATAAAATTAATTAAATTGAGTGGGATCATTCATCGTCATTCACACCATACATACTCCATCAACAAACAAACAATTGCGCAGATCTTAAAATTCCGCACAAGTGGATTCATACAGATTCGGAGGTTGGAACTGATGATGATGAAGGAGGGAGAGTTCCTCACTCCCTCTTCCCCCTTGTAAGTCCGGAAAGTACAAAAGGGGCCCGAGGGCCCAGAGTCTAAAATGGTTGGAGCGGTTGCAGGGGGAGGGGGGGTAGGCGCCAGTTTGAAAGATGGTAAATTCACGGCTTCGCCCCCCACCGCTTCTTGTCGTTGACTCAAAAGTGGCGCTGTCGAAGATGGTACCCCTGAGGGAGCAGCAGATGGCGCCAGCCGCACTGATCGTAGTAAAACAAGCAAAATGTCGGCAGCAAAGTATCTGGCAGCACGAAAGCCCCGCAGCGGCAACAACAAAGCAAAAAGAAGGCCGCACCAAGAGAGAAGGAGGGGGGGAGGCCTAGAAGAACTGCGGTGGCAGCAAAAGACCAGCCGCCCAGTCCCGGCACCCATTGTTGTAACGACTCACCGCCCCCTCGTCGGGGGGAGGCGCAGACCTCCGCCCAGCACAGGTCCAGCAGGTCCAGCACAGGTCCAGAGTCCCCCACCAGCAGCACAACCAAAAAACGCCCGCCACTCGCGTGCTGCCATTGCCCATGCAATGCTGCCGCCGCCGCCAGTCCGCAAAGAGGCATGGAAGCACAAAAACACCGTCCAGGGGCCGCCCGAAAGCGACCCCCCTCCAGGTAATCGCTTCTCTGGCTTGCCCGATGATTAATCTCCTGCAGGGACTCCCTTTTTTTCATATCCGGAGTCTCAGTCCCATGAATTGGTTGATTCAATCTTTCCCTCTGCTCGTCCTTAAGTATAAGTTTTTTTTCTTTGTCCAGGCATCTATCTATATATAAACCTTGTATTTTGTCACTCGTGTACAATCCTGTAAAAAGTTCACGAAAGGCCTTTTGAATCACATCCTGTTGATACACTTCCTTCCCTTTCGATATATTGAGAGATTTTTGTTTCTTCCTAGTCAAATATGCTAACCATCTGCCAGGTTTATTTGCGTTACAGAAAGTATTATGTTTTGCATATAACAGGTTAGTAGCCACCTGGTCTGACATCAGCATATTAAACTGTGCTTGTAATAAGGTAATTGCTTCGTTAATCTTCTTATCTCCTGGGTTTAATATTAACTCCTGTTCTCTCTTCCTAATCTCTTCCTCTAGTTCATTTCTTTTTCCCCCTGTTTATGTCTATGTAACCTATTTAAATTTATTACGACTCCTCGCATGTACGCTTTACTTGCATCCCAGACCATTTCCATAGATGTGCCCTTATTCATATTGAAGGCAAAATATTCTCTCAACAATTTTTTACATTCATTAACATTTTTCTCATATCTAAATAAATTTTCATTTAATCTCCAAGTCCTTCTAGCTTCCTTCCCAAATTCCAACTCCATCCAAACCGGGTTATGATCTGTTAAAGCTCTGGAACTTATCTTCGTCTTCTTTACCCTAGAAAGCAAATCATTTGTTGTTAATATAAAGTCAACCTTGGAAAAGGATTGATGTCTGTCAGAAAAGAATGTAAAGTCCTGTTCTTTTGCATTTCTTTCTCGCCAGCTGTCTCTTAGCTCCATATCATCCATCATATTGAAAAAAGACTTAGGTAACTTCGCTCACGTTTGGATGTTTTGCAGAAGATCCTTCTTGTCTTTCTTGGTATCCAGAACACCGTTCCAATCACCCATTAATATGCAAGATTATAGTCCCACTGTATTAACTTAGTATGGAGCATTTTGTAAAAAAATTCTTGTTCTTGATTGATAGCATATATTCCCATTAAAAGCATCTTTTTCCCTTCTAATACCAGTTCTATTGCAATATATCTTCCTTGGGAATCTGCTTCAATTAATTCAGCTTTCATGTCCTTTCTTAAGTATATAACCATACAATTTTTCTTCTCCGTTTATTTTGTTAACACATAATGTTTATTTTGTTAACATGTAATTAACTACGATAATAATGAAATGATAACCTTAATTAGTAAAATGTTGTGGCTATCAGTGAGTGGTTTCAGGATGCTCTTGGGATACAGGATAATGAGCAGCTCTTGCTCGTTAGGGTCTTCTCCTGCAGATAAAAGACTGATGGTGCCACGCCTTAGTTGCAGAAGTCAATGTTCGTGGTTCGTCATTCGTTTGTTCATGAGTTCAGTTCCGTGATTCAAAGAGGCACTTGGATAGTGATTTGCTTTCTGTAAACCTCGTTTGCTGTAAGAGTTTTGTTTTTGCATTTGCTGTGTAACTTTTTGCCAGAGACTTTACCTACGTTTATTTTGGGCTCGCAGCCAGCTTGAGCCAGGACTGATAAAAGATATTTCCTTTGAAGTTCTGCCTCTCTGTCGTTTGTGAAGGAGCAAAGAGGGGGGTCAGAACAGTTTGACTTCTGCCCGACAAACCTCCATTCATAAAAATATGGAACAGCTTTACGCTGAAAATGCCAGACTGAGCCAGCAAATAGCCGTATCGGCTGACCAAATTGATCAGCTGCAGAGAGCTGCAACCCCCCCCCCCCAGCCAAGGAGGAAGTGCCCAGTAGCCATTTCAGATAAATTTGATGGGAATCAGGCCATGTTTGCCGCGTTTCTGGGACAATGCCAGCTGTTCCTGAGTTTGAGAGCAGAGGACTTTCCCACTGACCGGATGAAGGTGGGATTTATTATTAGTTTGCTCTCAGGCACAGCTGCCCGTTGGGTTACCCCCTTGTTAACTCAGCCGAGCCCTTTGTTGGATGTCTTCCAAGGTTTTTGTCAATACTTTAAACGTATGTTTGAGGATCCCATTAAGGGGGAAACATCAACTAGACGTCTGAAGTCACTGCAGCAGGGGAGTGGTTCATTGCAAGACTATGTCAGTGAATTCAGGCTGCGTAGCCAGGATTCAATGTGGAATGAACCAGCTCTGATGGACACTTTGTAGGGGATAGTGTGGTGCCCCGACAGGAGTTGGTGGAGCTGCCGCCAGACTCCGACGCTGAGGGGTCTTATGAGTTGGCCTTGGAGGAGGTGGAGGACCCTGGACAGGGTTTTAGGGCTCGGCCGGAGCTATTAGAGCCGCCGCCAGACTCCGACAGTACGGGGGCTGGTGGGTCGGCCTTGGAGAGGGTGGAGAACCCTGCACAGGGTGTTAGAGCTCAGCCGGAGCTGTTAGAGCTGCCGCTAGTCTCCGACATTACAGGGGCTGGTGGGTCGGCCTTGGAGAGGGTGGAGGACCCTGGACGTGTTGACGCGGCACAGGGCGGGAGGAGATGTGGTGGCCACCGGATACCTGGGGAGCATTGGATCAAGGGGAAGGTTCCTGCAGATATTTGGGAATCATGAAGGAGGAAATGAGTGTGGGCCATTTTATGGACAATCCATTCCGATCACATCCGGACCGTCAGACCCGGGGGAAGGGCCAGCAGTGGGGGATAGTGTTGTGGCTCGGTAGGAGCCTTTGGAGCTGCTATCAGTGAGTGGTTTCAGGATGCTCTCGGGATGCAGGATAATGAGCAGCTGTTGCTCGTTAGGGTCTTCTGCAGATAAAAGACTGATGGTGCCACGCCTTAGTTGCAGAAGTCAGCGTTCGTGGTTCGTCGTTCGTTTGTTCGTGAGTTCAGTTCCATGATTCAAAGAGGCATTTGGATAAGTGATTTGCTTTCTGTAAACCTGATTCAAAGAGGCACTTGGATAAGTGATTTGCTTTCTGTAAACCTGGTTTGCTGTAAGAGTTTTGTTTTTGCATTTGCTGGGTAACTTTTTGCCAGAGACTTTATCTACGTTTATTTTGGGCTCGCAGCCAGCTTGAGCCAGATATTTCCTTTGAAGTTCTGTCTGGCTGTAGTTTGTGAACGAGCGAAGAGGGGGGTCAGAACAGTAAAATAAACTGGAATAAATTGTAATCTGGGACTTAGGGAAAAGACATATAAATCTTATTAATAAATTTCTTTTTACAGCTGGTTATAAAGGTATAATCTCTTGGGCCTGAGGAGAGGAGAGGTGAGATAAATAGTAAATAATTTTTTGCTAACTACAATAATAACAAGGAAATGTTAATGGATAATATTTAATGATGTATACAGGCGTGTTGTACTGGTAAAAGCAAATTGGACAGAAGCGTTAATTTGTGAGTTGCGAGGGAAAGAAGGAGAGGAAATGTTAGATATCCTACTAGCTGACTCTTTTTTAGAATATGTTATAAAGATGTAAAGTTATGGCAGACTCATTGAGATTGCGAAAGTATGCCAGTAGGTAGTTGTGTCTTCAAATATAAATGATTTTAGATAAAAATACCTTTAAGTAACTGTAATCAAATGAAAATTGTGGTACAGTGATAGTAAAATACATAAATTCTAAAATGTACAACTTAATTTGAATGAAGTATATGCAATTATTGTGGAAGAAACGCACGAAATGTATCTGTAACCAATTGACATGCTTTCTACAAGATGTGACGAAAGCTGATTCTTTTTTTTCTTATGTTTTTGTTTTATAAAAACAATTTTTTTTTAAAAAAAAAGTCATCTCTCAGGTCCATTCTCCTGGGGATCAGGCGGGGCGGGGCGACTTCATGGCATCTGTAGACTTGATGGAAGCGTATCTGCATATCCCAATCCTATCTGCCCATCGCAGATTCCTCCATTTCTCCCACAAGGGGCACCACTTCCAGTACAGGGCTCTCCCATTCAGTCTAGCCTCTGCCCCGCACACGTTCACAAAGGTCCTGGCAGCATTGGCGGTTCACCTGTGATTCCACCCGGTGGGACTCCAATGTTACCTAGACGGCGTGCTCATTCAGGCCCAATCACGCATGCAGGTAATTCACAACCTGAATCTGATAATCCACATATTGCAGTCCCTGGGTTCTCTGTCAACTTCCCCAAGAGCCATCTGTCACCCTCGATGAGAATCCTTCATCTAGGTACAGTAATAGACTCTGTAGCAGGACTTGTTCGACTTTCTTCAGAATGTCTCACAAATCTTCAAACCTTGGTACGTCATGTCCGTGCAAGTCGGTCAGTTTCCATCCTGACATTGGCCCACTTGCTGGGCAAGATGGTGTCATGCATAGGGATAGTGCCCTGGGCCTGTCTTCATTCTCAGCCACTCCAAAGGACACTCATCCCTTATCAATGCCAGCGCATGAGCAACTCGTTGTGAACAGTCACTCTATCACCAGGCCTCCACTGGTTCTTAGGGTGGTGGTCATCTCCGGTCCTGCGTCACGGGTTCGACATTTGGGAGCCGGATCGTATCACGATTACGACGGATGCGAGCCTTTATGGCAGGGGGGCCCTGTTGGAATCCAAACTGGTGCAGGGTTGTTGGACAATCTCAGACCTGCGCCATAATATAAACTGGCTACAACCAAAGGAGCCCGACTAGCCCTCCTTCATTTTCGTCAATCACCATGTGCTCCTTCTGACGGACAATGTAGCCACAAAGGCTCACATAAACCATCAGGGGAGGACTTACTCCAAGTGCCTCTGGCTGGAAGCTCAGAAACTCGGATTCTAGGCGGAGAAGAACCTGGCCTCAATAACATCGAAGCACATTTCGGGCATAGCCAACCATCAGGCCGACTGGTTGAGTCGGGTGACGGGCGACCACGCCAAGTGGCAGCTGATTCCAGAACTGTTCCACAGGATTTGTCACTGCTTCGGCTCCCCATTGGTGGACTTGTTCACGAGCCCAACCAATGATCAACTGCCCCGGTTCTTTTCCCACTTCCCAGCACGCAACGTGGAGAGGTCAGATGCCCTCAGAAGTCCATGGCCTCCGGGCCTTTTTTATGTCTTTCCCCCTCTCCCTCTAATCCAGGGGACCCTGAGGAAGATAGTGATAGAGAGGGAACACATCATTCTGGTAGCCCCATATTGGCCAAGACGCCCTTGGTTTGCGGACCTTGTCCAACTATCCGTATGTCCCCCGTGGAGGATTCCTTAGGAGGAGATTGCCCTGTGCCAGGGGGTCCTATTCCATCCGGAGCCCCAGTGGCTTCATCTGACCGCCTGGCACTTGAGCGGCGCCTCCTGAGGGACGCTAACCTGTCAGCCAAGGTCATTTCTACCATTGAAGTTTCCAGGCGCCCGTCGACCACACGGATTTATAACTCGATGTGGTCGACGTTTGTTTCCTGGTTCAACCTTTCTCCAGCCAACGCCTTGGTTGCCCAAGTCCTTGAATTCCTACAACATGGCTTACACCAAGGTCTTTCTCATAACATCTTACGGAGACAGGTGGCTGCTCTGTCCTCCATTCTGGCAGGGGACGGCCGCTTCTCCTTGTCCCGTTCCCTTAGTCAAATGGTTCCTTAAAGGGGCGGCAAACCTGTGTCCTCCAGTGCATCAGTTTCCAATGTGGGACCTCTCTCTAGTCCGTAGGGCTCTCACGGGGCCACCATTTGAACTGTTAAGAACAGCACACCTCAGATTTTTAACCCTAAAGTTGGCCTTTCTAGTCACCGTTGCTTTGGCTCAACGAATCTGAATTAGGGGCACTGTCATCCAAGGATGACCTCTGTCAATTCCACCAGGATAGGGTCATCCTTAGGCTAGATCCGACCTTCCTCCCGAAGGGCAATTCCCTCTTTCACAGATCCCACAAGGTCATACTCCCTAACTTCTGTCCCTCTCCTTCTCACGAGAGGGAACACCTTTGGCACCGACTAGATGTCCGCTGCGCTTTGCGCATTTATCTCAGGCGTACATCCCCCTTCTGTAATTCTTATTTTTTTAAATAGTAGGTTAGACTTCTGTCCCTAAAGTTTTAGTAGAAACAGTGAATCAGGAAAATGGGGATTAATAGTATCTATTACAATGGGGATTAAAGTATATAAATATTTCATTTGAAATTAGAGTGTGTATTCACAAAAACTGAATATAAACTCTAACTTCAAATAAAATATTTATATTCTGGCAGTGTAACGTGGCAAAATCCTTGTCCAATTCTTGGATCTTTTTCAGTGTAAGAGATGTGAAGTTTCTCTTTTTGAAAAGACAGCAGTCTGCATCTGTTTTTCTGTTTTAATAATTTGTAGACCTTTTATCATTGTGAAGAAACTCTTACATTAACATGCAGATATTCTGGATCATTGCTGTAATCCTGCAATTTGGAAAATTTCATTGACAGTTATCAATATCAGAGAAAGTGTTATTATTTTTTCTGTTTTCATCCTATATGAAGTCCTATATGCAATCCCCTGGGAATTAATAGTTCAAGAGTAGGTAAACAGGGAGAAACTGATGTTTGGTTACTCATTAACAAAGATACTTGGATGGTTTTGTTTCAATAATTCTCTGTATACATAAGTATAAGTATAATATTTATTGTCATTGTACTTAAATACAACAAAATTGGTTTTAACCTCACTGGTGCAAAATTATAACAGAAATGAAAAAAGAAAGAAAAAGAAAAAAAACTAGTGTGTTCATAGAGTGTTTGTGATTGTATTTAAAAGTCTCATAGCCCAAGGATAGAAACTATCTTTAAACCTGTTTGTTCGGCTGGCTATACCTTGATGTCTTCTGCCTGATGGTAGGAAGTGCAAAGAGACACTGACCAGAGTGTGAATCATCTCTGAGTATAAAGCAGCGAGATCTGGCAAAGTCATCCAGTGGTGTCGGAGGGCAACCAATGGTTTCTTGTGCCGAATTGAACACTCTCTGTAGTGCTTTCCTGTCCGCAGCTGTTAAACCAGCATACCATACTGTAATACAATATGTAAGGACACTTTCTATGGTGGACCGATAGAAAGAGGTCATCAGCCATTGGTCCACCTGATTTTTTCGTAGGACTCTAAGGAAATGAAATCTCTGTTGGGCCTTTCCAATCACCAGAGACATGTTGTTTTTCCAGGTGAGATCTTGACTAAGAAGCACTCCCAAGAATTTAAAAAAGGAAACCCTCTCCACACAGCCCCCCTTGATATATAGTGGGGGTAGGTTCCTCTCTGTGCTTCTGGAAATCTAGCACCATCTCCTTTGTCTTACTAGTATTTAGTTGTAAGTTGTTTCTTGAGCACCATGCGGATATCTTCTGGACTTCTTCCTTGTATGCTGATTCGTCCCATCCAGTTATGAGACCCAGCACTATTGTGTTGTCTGCAAACTTTATTATGATGTTAGATGAATGTATGTTTAGAGAAAATACAGTCACCATGAAACTGCCTTTATTTAGATTTTTTCCTAGCTCTTGTTAAAGAAATTGTGAATTAGAGATTGCATACATATTGTAAAATTATGAGAGGCTTTTTCCTGTGACATTTTAATAGGTCATTAATAGGACACAATTAACTCATTTCAAACTCTTAAATGATTGGATCTTGATAGTTTTGGGCATGAGAAAAAAAGTCATAAATATATGATTTCCTTTACCTCTCCATTACTTCTGATTGCATTTCCAATATCTTGGATTGACTATTTCCCCCACTTCTCCCAATTAAAAATATTTATTGATCTATGATATTTAAAAGTTTGTTAAAAATAAGCAATGAATTGAAAATAAAACATTTAAAAAAAACTATTTATTAGTGTTTTTAGCAATAGTAGAAGGTAATACAAGCATCCATAAAGGTTCTGATGCAATTGAGCGCTTTTTGTCATTCCATATCTCGTAGAAGTCAAACACACAAGTTGACTCTTGCCCTGTGATTTCTACATGAGAGGAAGCAATTTTTCAACCTTGCATTATCTGGAGGAGTTCAGATCTTTTTTATTGTTTGTTCAAAAAAACTATGGTTAGAGTTCAAAAGTTTTTACACACACAAACACACACACACACACACACACTTTTTATTAACTCTGATTTGTTATGCTATCTGTGCTAATATACTTGGTTAACAATTGTTTCATACCAGTCAAAATACAATTAGTGGAACGGAGTACCTTGTGTGTTGTATATTTCAAATACAAAAAACTCTGGGTATGTCAAGTATTCTATCATAGGAAATCTGTGCCTGTTTAAATAACTTTGGTTAAAATTAATTGTATTTTATTTTCCAGACCCAGAACTGTTGTTAATTAAGAATGGAAGTGAAAGCTTCCAATTGCCTCCTCTTGGCCATCTGGAAGGAGGAGGATAGGACTGTGCAAACCTGAAGTTTGCTATGGCTTGTTTCTTTTTCATGCACGTGTTTACAACAAAGTTCCCTGAAGTTGGAATACAGTCTTGATTGTGCCTCCCAGATCTGTTTAATGGAAATAGAAAAGAAAATAAAAAGTGCAAAATACATGTAGTGGACTATCTTAAGTGAGTTTCTTAAGTATGTATTTGCGATTTACTGTCTGGAAGAACTTATTCTGACTTTTTTTTTTACTATTTCGATGAAATTCCGGGGTCTGTCAAAATACTGTAGCATACACTGAAAGCATATATTGTTAGCTTGGACTTATGCATCTGTTTTTGAATAAATGAAAGATTGGGATTGGCAAGGAACAAGGAATTCATATTTATTTATTATTCATTATAGCAATAGCACTAACATTTATATACTGCTTCATGGTGCTTTACAGCCTAAGTGGTTTACAAAGCGGTTTACAGAGTCAGCATATTGTCCCCAACAATCTGTGTCCTCATTTTATCGATCTTGGAAGGATGGAAGGCAGAGTCAACCTTGAGCAGGTCAGGATCAAACTCCTGGAGTGAGCAGTGAGTGAGCCTGCAATACTGCACCAGCACAGCTCTGTGCATTGATACATATACATTGTATACATTGTATAGAGTAAGGCATCTATAGAGGTCATGCATTCACTGATATACAAATTTAAGTAAAATATCAGCATACGTATAACTATATCTATACAGGCAGTATTCGGCTTACGATCACAATTGAGCCCAAAATTTCTGTTGTTAAGTGAGAGATTTGTTAAGTGAGTTTTGCCTCATTCTATGACCTTTCTTGCCTCAATTGTTAAGTGAATCACTGCAGTTGATAAGTTAGTAACTCGGTTGTTAAGTGAATCTGGCTTCCTCATTGACTTTGCTTGTAGAAGGTCACAAAAAGAAAAACCAGAAAGTCCAGTTGCTTCATAGACTTATCTTTCATAAAATAGAAGAAGGTGATGTTTCCAGATGGCTCAGTATTTGTCCCCAAAACATTTCTTATGAAGTAAGCAATTAATCCTAGTTCCTAATGTTGTTTGGATTTCTGGGTACTATGTTTTTGGTTGAACTATTTTTGACTAAAATGTATAGAATTTAAAATTACAGAAACCTGAGGACTAGATTTTGAGATTTTATTCAAACATGAAAAGAATCCTTAATGTTGTATATCTTTTTATTTTTATATTGCAATAAAGACTGTTTTCCAGATGTTAATAATTTCCAAGATGAAAAGTGGGCTGGAGAGGGAAGCTAGAATTTATTTTTGTTTAATCAAGGGATAATGGTAAAAGTTCAGAATTATTTTCTGGAATTTGAACATACTATAAATGGTGATGCTGCAATAGCTGCTCTTAAATGAGGAGAAAAATATTCTATTGTTTAAAAGCGAAGGTTTTTTCAGTTCAGTGAATGATTGCCTTTATCTTCACATGGGGACAAAAGATTGATACTGTCTGAAGAGAAATGAGTACTATTTTTAAGGTAAAATAATGTATTTAGTATTTTAATTTACAAACTGATTGATCAAAATTGAAAGCCATATGTTAGAGAATGTTTACCTCAGTCCTTAGCTATTCCCCACTATGTAAGTTACTCTCTTTCTTAAATATATAGGTTATAATACCATATTGTTGAAATTTGTGAAACAGCCAATTATTACTAATTTATCTTTACACCCTATGACCTATGTTCTAAGGTAACCATTGAGTCAATATCTCATAATCTGCTGCATTGCATATTATACTAGGATTTGTACACAGTTCACATACACTGTTTTCCTGATGGCCATATAAGATTGCTTGAATGAAACGACATACTTTATTTGGAGACATCTCCAACGAAATCTTTAACAAATCAGTTAAATATTGTTGTATTTGTTGCTAGTTAAAGTCAATAACTTTAAATTTAGTAGTTGTGCACTTCACATTTCAGAGACTAAAGGAAAGGCTATTTAGTTTACTGCCTTGCTATTGCTCTACACGTATCTATATGTGTAAAAATATAGATAGTCCTCAACTTATGACCACAAATGAATCCAGAATTTCTGTTGCTAATCAAGACAGCTTTTAAGTGAATTTTGTCTCATTTTATGACCTTTCTTGCCACAGTTGTTAAGTGAATTACTGCCGTTGTTAAGTAAATCTGGCATACCATTGACTTTACTTATCAGAAAGCAAGGTGGAAAAGGTGATCACATGACCTAAGGTCACAAACTATCATAAATATGAATCAGTTGCCAAGCAGCCTAATTTTGATCACGTGGGGATGCTGCAACAGTTGTCCTAAAATGGTCCTAAGTCCCTAAACAGTTATTAAATTAAATGTTGTAAGGCAATAACTACCTATACACCTAAATGTTGTTCGAGTTGATATTAATTTCCAGGTAGTCCTTGGGTTTTGAGGGGAGTTGGGACCAGAATGTAATGTGATGTGACTGCATTGCTTAGTGATGGAAGTCCCAGTTGTCATCATAATCCCAGAACTGTATGAGGAGGCAAGAGTCCTAGGTGCACCTGGCAAACACTATGGAGTGGGTGGGTACTGCATGGATGCCATGTATAGTTACTATGACATATGGGTGAGTTGGGGGTCACAGGCAAGTTGAATATGTGACTGGGATCTCATATGCTGTAACAAGACTCCTTGGGAATAAAAATGGCAAAAGCAACATATAGGATAAACTTGCGGCCTTCTCTGCAAGCTTCCCTTTTGATTTTGCTTGTGGGAAGCCAGCAAGGAAGATTGCAAATGTTGATCATGTGATTGTGAGGTAAATGCAACTGTTAAGTCTGAACTGGTTGCCAAGCGCCCAAATTGTGATACCATAAACATAGGAGAGTTGTGATAGGCAGAACTTTAAGGATGAGTCATAAGTACTACTTGCTCAGCTTTGTTGCTAACTTTAGATAGTCACTGAACAAGTGATTGTATCTCTAGGACCATCTGTATTTTCCCTGTTACTTTAACTCAATTTTCATCCTTTAATCCATCTTAGAAATACTAATTTTCTTTTTCTTTTTAATATTATTACTTTGTTTTGATTTTATAAACAAACTTTTAAATCAGAATATATTTTGTATTGTTTCCCTATAGTATTTAAGATGATTGACGAGATAAGGATATTTAAAAATTAAATGTCTCCTCTCTTTCTATAAAGTATTCCGGGGAATTACATTGTGTATATATTAAGCAACTATTAATATATGTAAGAATTCTGATAGCGAAGCCAGATTTGCAGCTATAATTTGAATAAATGGTGATAATCTTTAAAATTAAACTAGATATATAATTTTTTTAAATTTCTTCCAGGTGCTTTCTACCTTGTATTTGAATATATGGATCATGATCTCATGGGGCTTCTGGAATCTGGCTTGGTTCATTTTGATGAAAGTCATATTAAATCTTTCATGAGACAGTTGATGGAAGGCTTGGATTATTGCCATAAGAAGAATTTCTTACATCGAGATATAAAATGTTCTAACATCTTACTAAACAACAGGTAATCATCCAGTTTTATAAAAAAATTGTTTCCAAAATTTAGAAATCAAACAAAATGTAGTTTGTAAATTCATTTGCAAATAATATTTATTTGATACATATAGTGCATTTTTTGTTCAAACTGCTGGAGATACTGAAAATTATTAGTCTAATAATTAGGCCCAGTCTTAGACCCAGTACTCTTCAAAATCTTCGTAAATGACTTAGATGAGGGAATAGAAGGGAACTCATCAAATTTTCAGATGACACTAAACTGGCAGGAATAGCCAACACCCCAGAAGATAAGCTCAGGATCCAAAAAGTTCTTGACAACCTTGAACAATGGACCCTATCCAACAAAATGAATTTTAATATGGAGAAAAGCAAAGTTTTACATTTAGGTAGGAAAAAAATCAAAGGTGTAAGTACAGATTAGGTGAAACTTGGCTCAAAAACAGTAAGCATGGGAGGGACCTTGGAGTCCTACTGGGTGATCACTTGAATATGAGCCAGCAGTGTGCAACAGCAGCCAAAAAGCTAATACAATCCTGTGTTGTATAAATAGAGGCATAGATCACATGAAGAACTAGTACTGCTTTATAAAACACTAGTAGGACCACACCTGGAATACTGCAACCAATTTTGGTCACCATACTTCAAAAAAGATGTTGATACATTGGAAAAAATTCAGAGAAGAGCAACTAAGATGATCAAAAGCCTGGACACTAAAACATAAGAAGAATGGCTGCAGGATTTGGGTTTGGCTAGTCTAAAGAAAAGAAGAATTTGGGGTGACATGATAGCAGTATTCCAGTACTTGAGGAACTGCCACAAAGAAGAGGGGGTCAAATTATTCTCCAAAGCATCAGAGGGCAGGACAGGAAACAATGATTGGAAGTAATCAAAGAGAGAAGCAACCTGGAATTATTTAATTCCAGGTCATTCAATATCAAGTGGTCCGGGGGGTCCTGCTCAACTATTATGGCTTTCAATGAAATTTTGTACGAACATGCACACATATCCCCAATGAACTTTGGTAAAGTGTTACATGTGCTGATGCAATACTTGCCGAAATATAGTCATTTGACCCCATACCACAGCCTTCTACAGTGTGACGGAGATTCCAGCAACTTTGAGACAATATCTCTGGCAATATTTTGTTGAGAGAAACAAAACTTGGCCATCTTGTACAACTTTTTGTGCTTTATTAAACAAAATAATAAAAACATTCTCATGAGCGATCTCCATCTAGATAATTTGGAGCAAAGTTGGCTGAAAATATTGCGGCTTGAAAAAAGGTTAAAGTTTGGCTTTTTATATCTCTGGAAAGAAAGGTATAATAAAGTGTAACTTTTTGTGTAATAACTTAGCAACACAAGTTTTTGGAATATAAAATTTCATTCTACTGCTTTCAAATAGTTTACAAATTGAATGTAAAATTGACAGTTTTTGTAAAAACACCAAAAATAAGGTATTTTCAGCCTCCATTTACAAAAAGGCCCTGGAAACTCTGTTAAATCATTCTCATTAGAAAGAGCATGTTTCAACCCCCCCCCTAAAAAGTAGGGTTGGTTTGTCATCGCTGACGTATAAAGCCCTAAAAATAGGGACAAAGTTGAGGATGTTGCTATTGCAATGTCACATGCATTCTATTATTTTTTCATCTTGTTTGTTTCATATAGACATCATTACTACTATTATATTGCATTGGTCCATGGTGACATTGTTGCTACCAGTTCAGGCACTTGAACCAGCAACCCCATTGCCATTAGGGCACACATAATACTTTACCAATGTTCATTGGGGATATGTGTGTATGTTCACACAAAATTTCATTGAAATCTGTGATGGTCAGATGGAGCACTTTTTTGAAATCAGACCACTTGACACGGAATGACCCAGAAACTTCCTGACAATTAAACAATTAATCAGTGGAACAACTTGCCTCCAGAAGTTGTAAATGCTCCAACACTGGAAGTTTTTAAGAAGAGGCTAGACATACACTTCTCTGAAATGGTATAGGTTCTCTTGCTTGAGCAGGTGGCTGGACTAGAAGACCTCCAAGGTTCCTTCCAGATTCTATTCTGTTCCACTCCACTTCACTCTATTCTTACTCCTACTCTATTCTAGACTTCAGCATTTCATTTATTTGAATGCATAACTAATATGAATCTAAAGTTCATTTTAGGCATGTTTGAAATAGAAGTATGAAAGCAGTTAGTTAATCAAAGTCATGATTAAATTTTCAATTGATTTAATAAGAATATTTTAGGCTAAATGCAACTCATAAGGCTTCTGTAGAAACTCTAATTTTAAATTAAAGATGTTATGTAACTACAATAGGATCAATAAATTATGACAAAAAATAAGACTTATCCTGTGTGTACTGAACTCTGCATTTGAGTAGTAGGATTGTGATTTTCATTTCCCAAGGAACCTTTTTTTAACCTGTACATAGTGATACATACACACAGAGCTAGATTAATGACATACTGCATGCATGTATTTATTGAGAACAACTTATAGTCCTCTAGTGTTCACACTGGATGCTAAAATTGGTGTTGGTCCTGATGTTGCTTAGCAATACTTGTCCTGGTTGGGACTGTTGAGAGTTGGGTTTAATTAATTTACCATCCGTGTAAATTGTACAGTAATTTTTAGGAACTTTTTTCCTGCTCTACTATGACTATTTATTATATTTGTATTTTATGTGCTTTTAAAATATTGTTTTAATTATAAAACAGTTTGAGAAACTAGTAAAAAAAGTGGTATGTAGTAGGTGTTAAAATTTTTGATAATTGAAGCATTAAGTTATAAAAATAAATGGAAAATAAATATTACAACATTACAGTATAATATTTTTAGGTATTAAAATGATTTATTATTACTTTTTAATGCTTTATTTTTCTCATTTTTGACTGTTTGCAAATCTAAATCATGAGAACACAACTTTTTATGCAGGAAGAGTAAAACTTAGTTTTGACTTTTATGCATGAGGATTGTACTACAAAGAGTTTTGGTGGGTCCTAAGCCAAAAAAATAACCATTTAAAATTGAGTTAAATATAAATACTTATGGATAATATTCAATTGTACATCAAACAAAATTTACTGTTTCCATTAGGGGGCAGATCAAGCTTGCAGATTTTGGTCTTGCTCGCCTGTACAGCTCTGAAGAGAGGTAAGTTTAATATTAATTTAAAACTATGTGTTCTTTTTGGAAGTATTCTGAAAATATATCATAAACAAAACTTTTAATAAAAGATGCGGAATTAAAAAAATCTTCCATGACCTTTAAGAATGTGGTAATACTTATTATTTTAAGTATTATTTTAATGTTTTCTAATCTGAATTAAATTTTAAGCATTTTTTAATTTTTTTAATTTATGAACACTTACCTCATAACTCATTAAATGTACCCTGTAAACTATTAGCTTGGGTTCGCTTTCACATATTTCCTTCATAAAAAGTAAATACCAAAGATTTCATGCTTTTTAGCTGGAAATGAGTCCCTCCTTCCTGCAACTGGACTATGTTCCATCACTATGATACCTTTATTTATTCAATAATGTCTAAAGTGTATTGCACAATTTTGTTTGGTTGTTGTAATGGTTTGTGCAATAATTTAAAAAGATATGCTTTTTTGGTAATAGTACTTCAGATGCAGTATAAAAATCTGAATGTACTCGGAAACATAAATGATTGTAAAATCTTTGATTCTTATAGTATATAAATGGACATGATTAGTTGGTAACACCATTACCTTAATTCATTGGCCTAGTTGTCATGAAGATGCAGGTAGTTCTTGTTTAGTGACTGCCCTGGACTGTGACCTTTCACAATTGCGATAGTGATGAAAAAGTAACTTTGCAACCAATGCCTCCATTAATGACCAATGCAGTATCTTTCTTAATTATGAGTTTTCTCTTGCAACCAGTTAGTACCTGTTGTCCTCTTTTGTTTTTCCTTTACTCCACTCTAGTAGAGTGGGGAGATTACCTAAAGAAGCTATCTTTTCCTGAGCTGCTTTTCTCAGCAGTGCAGCTTTATTCCCAAAAGATGCTAATAGCACGTTAACAAGCTCAGCAACCTAATTTAGTTTGTTAGAACTAACCAATTTCATACCAAGGATTTTTTTTTTTTTGCTCCTAGGACCAAAACCTTCATTTTTATGTATATTCATCATAGTTTGCTTATTTACTCAATTGCAATTCCTTCGTCTCTAATAAATGCAAATAACAAACATTAAATCTCTTCTTGCTAATTATGCCAGTGTCAGTGTGAGCAAGCCAAAGGGCAGGGGAGTGCTGTAAGAATTGCTCTTTTACTCTGCTTCCTTGTAAGTCCAGTTCTGGAAACCTTCCCTGCTGTTTGGGTTCATTCATCTGTTTGACGTCATATTCTTCTGATTCGCTAAAGAAAAGAAAAGTTCAAAATAGTAAGCATAATAGCCGTTATGTTATTTTTCACTTAGTGATTGATTTGCCTAACAAGCAAGTTGTGAGTCCCGATTGCAGTTTCTAAATGAGGACTGCCTGTAGTAAAAATCTTTCGATATTGCACCATTGTATTATATGTAAGATACATTCTGTCGTGTGATGGAATATTTTTCTATACATCATAATATAAAGTTATTTAGGGTGAGGCTTGTACATAAGAAACATGTGGTAAGACAGAAACAGTGACAAATCCTTGAAGAACAGGGGCTGATTTGGAACTTCCGGCTGATGTCACAGCAGGATTGGATGCCAGGAAGAGGGCTCCGAAAGGAGTTAAAGCCACCCTGTAGGGGTGGTGAAGAAAAGAAGGGCATCCTGCAGGTCGCAAAGAGCCACAACTCTTCCGCTCAACCCAGGGTGTTATCCTTCTCATCCACCAAAGAGGAGAAGAAGCAGCCATCATGGCTGCCATAAAGCTGGGACAGCCGAGACAACAAAGAAAATGTGTACGAGTGATGTAGATGAACAGTGACTGGAGCTGGGTGAGAAGATTTCTTTTTTTCTTTAGACCCTAACCTTAAAAGGAAAGAAAAAAGAGAAAATTCAGGAAAAGAGACTCTTAGAACTATCTGTTAAAACTGTAAATAACCATAGAGAGAAAAATCCTAGACCCGAATGAAAGAAATTAAGGGGAGAAAAGCTAAAGACTTTCTTTAAAAAAATACAGAAAATTGGATTGCTTAAACTGGCTAGGCATTGTATTGAAAATGAATTATAAAATGCTGGAACTACTTACCTGACTAGCCAACTTTGCTTTCATAAACTGAATTAAAACTTGGATTAATTAATTTGTTAGATTTGAAACAACACTAAAACCTAAGATGAGGTCGCCATCTACTGGTGAATGAAAATATACCATACCCCAACAAGACTGGGAAATTTTTGATAAGAGAACCAAACAAGGCCTATTTGGAGGATTATGGTGATTTACTGTTCTATAAATATCTATTTCATGATTACTTGAGATTCTATTGTGAGAACCAAGAAGACTCTTACAGAAGTGACTTTTGACTTTCGGAAAGTTGCCTGGACTATCTATGGAATTGATTAATTACCCTGAGATGTAAAGAATTATTATTGAATATTCTGAGAAGGAACATCAGACTTGATTTCTGGACCGCTGATAAGAGTGGGACTTATTAAAACAAAACAAGAGACTTTACCAAGGGGAGATGAGTGGTACTCCAGGAGAAATGGTGTTGATGTTTCAAGACACATTAGGGATGCTATGACAAAGAATTACAGAGAAACACAGAACTTATTGCAAGGCATGAATGGAAAAATGGAAAATATCTTACAACTGATGAATGAATGAAGATCAAAGAGTCCAGGAAAGAGAGGAGATAACAGAAAGAACAGACAAATCAGCAAATAAAACAAGAAGATGAGAAGGAGAAGATGATGACAACAATAATAAAGACTGATGAAATAAACCAAGGAAAAAGTACTTTTAAGAGATTTAAAAATGGAATCTGGTAAGCTGGAAGATACTTTTGAAAGGAGGATCGGGGCATGGGTGGATATTTTTGAGACCTGGCAGCTTAGGAGGATAGAGAGATGGGAGAATTACCTATATTGAACGGTGATGTACGTGTTGATAGAGATAAAGAGCCAAGAGAAGAGTACAGGAGGCAAGTTAAAAAATAATTTAAATATTAAAATGGGCAAGAAATGATCAAGAGAAAGGAAATATTTTCTTTTTCTTTCTAATGAAATGATGGCCTGATGAAAAACTAGAATAGAGGTAGAAATAAGAATGTGCACTTTTATATAAAACAACAGTTAGATGCAAAGATTGAAAGTTGAAAGATAGTAGTATTATGTACGTCCAAATAATATGATGATTGACATTAGACTGGCCTATTGAAATATTGAATAACCATTGAAAATGACTATTTTTAAATATAAACCTGTGAATTAACACAAGGATAAGTAATTATGACCTGACTAGAATTTGGAATGGAGGCAGAAATAAGTAATAGTGAGAATATTAACATACATAATTTTTATATGATAGAATGAGAGTAATAATCAGATGGAAAGATTAGCGGTCAAAAGATGGTATTACTATGTATGTTTAAATAATATTACTATTGGTATTAAAATGAAACATTGACATATTGAACTAAGACATGACTAAGAGTGTATTAATCACTAATTGCAAAATCAGTAACAGTAACTGATTTTGTACATAGCGTAGATTGCCATATTGGCTTTTGCTTTGAACAGCAAAAATTGATTCAGACCCGATCTTATGGTAGTTTGAAAAGAAACCTGAGAACAGCAGTGACTTCCAAAGACATTCTAAAACACTGATGGCAAAAGCCTGGGTGCACACACCCATAATGCAATGCATGCATGCCCCCCCTGCACCCTCCATGCATGCATGTGCAACCCTGCATGTGCCCCACTTGCACCCGGCTTCCGCACATGCACAGCAGAGACCCGAAAACCAGCTGGCCTGTGGGACTCTCACGTGCATGTGTGGTGGAGCTTAGCTGGGGTGTTGACTCGCGTGCTTGCCATAGGTTCGCCATCATGGTTCTAAAACATTATTTTCTGAATCAGAAAAAGATCAGAATTATTCTTCTATGGAAACTGATTAAGAAAATAGTGCCAAAATTAGCAGTCACAGACCATCCATTTATTTTGTGTAAAAATGTAAATGCATTTGAAGAACATCATTTTTCTTTTTCTTTTTTAGTTCTTTTTTTTAATTGAGCTTTTAATCTTATAAGTCACTTAGAATCACTGAGAATGAGTTGGCCATATAAATTTTCTTAAATCAGTTAAATGAATAAAAGGAGGACATGGTGAATACTGACGTAATCAATTCCCTAATTTCAAGAGTCTGGCTGAAGACAATCATTGCAAATACCTTGGCATTCTACAAGCTGACAGTACTAAGCACACTAAAGTCATGATGTCAGAAGTGAATTCAGTAATGAGAATGAGGAAGATTTTAGTGTTCAAACTCATAGGAGGAAATAATATCAAGGTGATTAACACCTAGACAATTCCAATATATATGCAGATGAAATAGTGAATTAGAATGATTAAAATGAAACCTTAAGAACAAATGCAAACAAAGCCAGAATTGAATAGACAGCCACAGAGAGCAAATGAAACTTCTGCACAAAAGTGGAAGAAACAATGAACTATCTAGTTTGCTGCTACAAGAAGATCACATAGACTGATTACAAACAGACAAAACAATTACTTATAAGAAAGATAAAGAGAAGAGAAGAGAAAGAACTTGGGGTGGGTGGGGGGTGGGGACAAAATGCAAAGACCTGAAAATCGAAGTAGAATAACTATGGCAAAAGAAAGCAAAGTTAGTACAAGTAGGAATAGGTGCCCTGGATCCAAACCCAAAATAACTGAAGCATCTCTTGAACATCATCAGCATTGATAAAATCACTATTGGTCAATTGCAAAAGGCAGATTTATGTAGAACGGCTAATATTTTTTGACAGTATCTTTAACACAGCATCTGCTCATCCCAGGCCCTTGGGAAGGATTAAATTAAGGGATAAAAATGCCAATTCCAGTATAAACATCTGTCTGACTGTGCCGTGAGCCATAATACATTTACTTCATGTCAAACTGTTGAAGAAAAATGTGCATTACCTGAATATGGAAAATTAGTCATGAAGCACTGATAAGTTAAAAATTGGAACTTTTGACATGTACAGAAAACAAAAATGAATATCAAAATAATTTAATGAAATGATTAACAAAATCCTGGCAAGCAAAAGCATTACCAGTAATATAGATTACATTGTATCTACAAAAGATCATGGGAAAAGTGGATAAGGATAAATCCTGGCAATGACTTAGAACTGGAAGATTTAAAAAGAAACCGAGGGCTTTGAATATGATTGCTCAAAAACAAGCTTTTCAAATTAATGCTGTTAAAACTAGAATTGAAAAATTGTCAAATGACTCAAGATACAAATTGTGCAGAAGGCAGTAGATGCAGTAGAACATATATCCAGCTCACAGGATTTGTGATCATAGTTATAAGTTAGGGTTAGGGTCAGGGTCAGGGTCAGGGTTAGGGTTAGGGTTAGGGTTATATAAGATGATTGCCAAAATTATTTACTGGAACAACTGTAAAAATGATCAGGTGCCAGTAACAAAAAATTGAAAAAGTAGTTGAAAATAGCAGTTTAAAATATTGTGGGATTTTAGAATACAGACCAGTATGTTATCTGGCTCATAAAATACAACTATGGTTGAAAAGAAGAAAGTATGGATAATTGATGTAGCTTTACCAGGGAATAATAGGACAAAAGGAGAAAGAATTGGAGAAGATCACAAAAATATAAAGAGCTAAAAATCAAAATTGAAAGCTTATGGCATAAGCTGGCTGTGGTAGTCCTATTAGTTATTGGGTATGCTAGGTGACGTACCAAGAAATCTTGGATGGTACTTAGACAAATTATATATTGACATTTAAGCATCCAATCTGTCAATTACAAAACATCATACTGTTTGGATCTGCACATATATCTTGCCAATACATTACAGCATCCTAAGTTCTTGTGAAGAATTTGATGCATATAAAGATTAACAGAAGCTAAAAAAACCGGTAGCTTTTATTTAATGCTGTTATGTAGAAAATAACAATCTATTAAATGTATAGTCTACTTGACTCGCAACAGCTCAGTACCAATTTAGGAAATAAATTTTCAAATTTATTACAAATCTGTAATTCTATTGAAAAGTGAGCTCAGAAGATTTATAGGATGATTTAATTCATTTTGATAACATTATTTGGAAAAATGTTTAATGGGAAATTATGTTTAAATAAAAATGCAAAAATATTTTCTTTTTTCCCTAGTCGTCCATATACCAACAAAGTTATCACTTTATGGTACCGTCCCCCAGAACTTCTGCTAGGAGAGGAACGATACACACCTGCCATTGATGTCTGGAGCTGTGGGTGAGGCATTTTTTGCTAACAAACTTTATGCAGAAAAGTAATTTGACAAAAGGTACAAATTATGTGGTATAATGGATACGTTTGAACCAGAGACCAGGATACATTACACTAGCAGCAATTGTTTTATTGACAGTGTTGGACATTATCTCTAGAGTCTGTTAAAAAGGGGTGCAGTTACAGTTCCTGTTTATACTTACACAAAATGTAACTGACTGAATACAAAAGCAAGTATGTGTTGTAATAGAATTAATGAGGCCATTAGAGTGTACATACAATGCAGTGCAACTGGACTACAAATAAAGTGAGGTTTCCAATGATTTCAAAATATTTTCTGAATGTAGTTTTTTTTAGGAGTTACTTTCGGGTTTTTTGGAGATTTTCCGCATTCCCGGGCTTTCTAAATATTTTAAGCAAGTAGTCCCAAAAGTGCTACTTTCAGGAGGGATTGAACTTTCTTGGGGTTTTTTTTTTTTGGAAGATATTTTGCTTCTCACCCAATAAGTTGCTTCAAGCTCTGACAGGATAGTGAGGAATGGAAGGATTTATATTCCTTGCAGACAATTGGTAATCTGCATTCTTTTAGAGCACGGGTGTCTAACTCGAAGCCCGTGGGCCAGGTATGCATTGCGCCTCCCCCCCCATGTCCCGTTTTCAGCCAGCAGAGTGCTACTGGAGGCCCATTTTGGCCAGCAGTGACACTGAGGACTGGTCCTTCGATATTTTCAGGCTGGCCCCACAGGCAGGAGGCAGAGTGCTGCAGAAGGTCGTCCAGGCCGAATATGGGATGCATGGGACCATGTGAGGCTCCCCACACCCTGTTTTGGCTGGGAGAGTGCTGCAGGAGTCAGAACTTTCTTCACCTTCTCTTTAGCAGCATCTGCCAACTAAAACTAGGTACCCTCCAAGTTTTCATGTAGGTTCGGCGGGAGGGGCTACAGCTGGGTTTAGTCACAGCCTGATTGGTCCAGAGACTGAGGGATTTTTCTTAAATATCCTCCTTTCCCTCTAGGCTCCCAGTTTCCTTCAGTCCAACCACTAGCTGTGGCTCCAATGAGGTACTTATTGAAGTTTATATTTTTCCTAATTAGGTTGATTTCTAAAATTCCTACCAAAATAAGAATCGACTGCTGCCCATAGAGACTGTCCCTCAGCCTCATCAGGATAAGGAGGGCCCTGGCCTTCTACCTTGGGCCGGAAAAGGGGCTTGATTCCTGGGTGTGCAGGGGTGGCAGGCTCCTATTGCAGTCTAACGAATTGCAGGCTCTGCGGCGGCATGATTGTTATTGCTTTTCCTTTGAAAGCCGTGAACCTTGCCGCGGCTTTAACAACCCGCCGCTTCTGCAAGGTCTCGCTGCCGCCAGAGCCTCACCGCAACTTTAAAAATTCGCTGAAGCTTTAATTACGCTGGAGAGGCGTGCCTCTGTGAGTCGCCTCGAGCGGTGCAGCGCGGTCCGTCAAGGAGAGCAGAGAGCAAACGGACAGATCTAGCTGCTACGAGAGTCCAAAGGGCTCGGATCATCGCAAGGCCACAACCTCAGAGCTATTGAGACTGAATGCCTATCTTTAGATCCACAATCGCCATTTTGGTGCGACTTCATGGGCGGCGGTCATTTTCTAAGACAATGGCCTGCATCGGAGTTGTTAACTGAGGCCTGCAGACGCCTTCTCCTTGGGTCTACTGCCAATATTGCGGCCATTAATCGAGGCCGATAGGCTCCTTCTCTGCCCAGCGTCCTGCAGCGCGGCCATACATCGAGGCTGGCAGGTTTGCCGCAGTCAATCCAGGCACAGGCCACGTGAGTGAGGCATGGCCTCTGTAGCCCCTGAATCAGTGCAGGCCCAAGAAGAAATGGCAGAGGAAGGCCAAAGCAGACTCGGGCCCAGGGCAGCAGCCTCCAGGCCTGCAACTGACCAGCACCCCTCCAGAGTGGCTGCTAGGGATGAGTCAAGGAGACAGAAGGCCTTGGAAAAGCAGGTGGCCAGGGCAGAGAGGCTAGCACAAGCAGTTAGGCCTGAATCCCTTTGTAGATCCAGATCCTCAATAGGGCCCAGCTCTCACCATTCTGGTTCCCCCCCCCAGGGGTTTCAGTCCTTCCCCTTCTATATCACCTGCATGACCACGCAGACAGGTGGCTTCTCCTTCACCTCCCTTCTCTCCTAGATCATATAGGGAAGGGGGAGAGGACCCAGGAGAAGGGGGATCTTGGGACTACCTGCCGGCCGCCCAACTTGCCTCCTGGGGGCCCTCGTCCCAGGGCCCATCTGAGGAGGATTTAGAGAATCTAGAGCTTTTGCTTGACAGCATCAGGAGACATCAGGAGACTCATCTCCACCGCTATAGCCAAGGGCATTGCGTCGGGTATGTCCCAAAGGGAACGCCTCCCACAAAGGGTAGCAAGGCTGCACTCTGTCCCCAGACACAGATCTCCATCTTCCTCCAGGGGACAGGATCCACCTCAGCCTCCTTCCCCTTCGGTGGTCAGTGAGGGCTCTATCTTAGGGGAGGTGGCCCATCCGACCTGGGGTTCTCGGAATATGAGGACTCAGTTCCTCCTGACCCTCCGGCATTTCCAGGTCTCTTCTCTCCTCCGGCCTTCAAACCTCTTCTGCATAACGCCAAAAAGACTACTCAGATTGGTACACCCCCCCCCCCAGTATCCCAACAAAGGGATCCCAACTTAGCCATGTTTATAAATCCCAATACAGATGAGGAGGTTCCAGCCCCCCCTCTTCCTAGAAGTGGTCAAGAACCAGTGGTCTTGACCTTCTTCATTACTTAGCCCTGGGAGTAATGATAGGCACTTCTACAACATGGAGCAGGCCTTCTCCCAGGCCTATAATTACCAACAGTAGACACCCCCATTGCCCTACTTGCTAATGCATCCATCGTAGCTTCAGGCTACGTGGTCGACAAACTAAAGCCCAAGGACAAGGGTGTGGAACTTACCCTCCGTAAGAATTTCAACGCTTTGGCCTGGGCCATTAAGTCAGCTGCAGCAGCTTCTTACTTCAATCACATGGCGGTTATGTGGCTGAGACAATTACAGGACAGCATCCCACTTCAGGATGAGTGTCTTCATCAAGACCTCACCAAGATCATCTCGGCCACCCATTTTTTCGCATAAGCCACCCTAGATTCCATAAAATTTGCTTCAAGGTCCCCAGCTATTCTTGTTAGGTATAATTACTGACTGTACAGCAGTAGAGATTAACTTGATTTTGCACTTGATAACTGCAGCTAGATTGTTGGTGGCGCAATACTGGAAGAAGGAAGATTTGCCTACTATCCAAGAATGGACATTGAAAGTTACAAACTTAGCAGAGATGGCTAAAATATCTGCATATCTTAAGGACTATTCAAACGAGAGATATAAACGAGAATGGAAAAAATGGATTGACTCTATTCAAAATAAATATGGGTCTAGGAAATTTCAGATAGCTTATGATTAAGATCAGGAACAATACAAATTGTTTATAAGCCTAGCAAGGAGGAGCTAAGCTCAATTTAAAGATGTTACTAATTTTCTACTTTCTCTTTAAGTATATTTTAAACTGTTTTTGTTAAAGATTTATACCTTGTATTGGTTCTGGGAAGTCAGGGGGGGGGGAAGGTTGGGGGGGCTGGGGGGGAGGGTGGGAGGGAGCGGAGTTTATTATGACTGTACATGTATACTGCTATTTTTTCTTTATGTATATTGAAATGGAATTATAAATACCATCAACACAAAAGGAAGGGAATTTGCTCAGAAGCTGAAATACACCAAGTGAATTAGAGGAAGAGTGGGAAGCAGAGGAGAGAAGAAAGATAGGAAGAGAGGGACAGGAGAGAGCGTGAGGGGGGAAGATGAGGTGTTTAAGGAGGAGTGGTAAGGGGAGAGAGGAGAAGGAGAAAGGAAGGGGAAGTAGAGTAGAAAATGATGGAGGGAAAAAAGGATGTAGAGAGGGGGAGGAGAGAGAGGGAAGAAAGTGTTGGATATGGTATAAATATGGTGTATGGGGAGCAGAAGAGCCAATAACTGTTTTTTTTTTTTTGGTAGTTGATGCTAAGATGAATTGATGTAATTACTTAATAATACAACATGATATTGACTATGTAATAGTATACATGTGATTATATGCTATGAAAATGGAAAATGAAAATTTTCTATGGAAATTTTTTTTGCTTCAAGGCGTTGTCTACCTCAGTAACATCGAGGCGAGGCGCCTCTTGTGGCTCCTCAATTGGCAAATGGACAATAAGTCCAAATGGAATCTGGCAGTGGCCTCCTTCACCAGTCCCGACCTCTTTGGGGCTTCCCTTGACCCAATCCTTGCGGAGAACAAGGATAAGAAGAAGGTCCTTCTCTCTAACACTAAGAAGCCGGAGTCCGTCCGACTTTGTACCGTAGACCTTGTTCTTTCAGGGCTCCTGACCATGACTATCGCCAGCAGCGGGTATGCCCCTTACCGATATGACAGGCAGGGTCAGCGCTTCTTTTACCAAGGTAGGGGTAGATATCAAAGGCAATCCAAACGGCCTTTTCGCGGAGGGGGCGGCCGCCCTTTCCGCAAAGGGAAATGACTCCAATCCGAGTCAACCCATCCTTCACAGATCAGTGGGGCCAGATAACATCGGATGCCTGGATCAGATCAACAATCCGGGACGGCCTCCGTCTGGAGTTGCTCTCTCTTCCCCTGATGCTCTTCAGGACCTTCCCCCTTCCAGGGATCCGGAACGGCGGCGATTAATGCTTCTAGCCATCCAACACCTGCTGAACATTCGAACTGTTGAACTGCTGGAAGAGCACGGGTTGGGACTATACTCCAACCTATTTGTCGTCCCGAAGAGCTCTGGGAGATGGAAGGCGATTCTGGACCTGAAGCGCCTAAACTCTTACCTAGTCTACCAGCGCTTCAAAATGTCCTCCCTCAAGTCCATTCTCCTGGGGATCTGGCGGGACGACTTTATGGCCTTGATAGACTTAACACAGGTGTATATCCCAATTCTGCCAGCCCATCGCAGATTCCTCGGCTTTTCCCACAAGGGGCGCCCCTTTCAATACATGGCTCTCCCATTCGGTCTGGCCTCTGCCCCCCGCACGTTCACAAAGGTCTTTGTGGCATTGGCGGCTCACCTGTGATCTCTTCCGGTGAGACTCCATTGCTACCTCAATGATGTGCTTGTCCTGGCCCAATCCCGAGCATAGGCAATTCACAACCTGAACCTAACCATCCAAGCTCTACAGTCTCTGGTGTTTTCCATCAACTTCCCCAAGAGCCTTCTCTCTCCCTCGAAGAGAATACTCTATCTGGGCACAGTGATAGACTCAGGAACAGAACTAGTTCGTCTTTCCCCAGAACACTTGACAAGCCTTCAAACCTTGGCACGACATGTCCACGCAAGTCGGTCAGTTTCCATTTTGACCTTGGCCCGCTTGTTGGGCAAGATGGTGTCATGCATAGGGATTGTTCCATGGGCCCGCCTCCACTCTCAGACTCTCCAGTGGATGCTCATCCCCTACCAACTCCAACGCATGAGCAATTCTCCACGTTCAGTCTCCCTGTCACCGGGGCTTTGCTGGTCCCTGAAGAGGTAGCTGTCCCTGGCCTTCTGCCGCGGATCTGAGTTTTGGGAACCGGATCACATCTCAATTACGACAGATGCGAGCCTTTTCAGCTGGGGGGCCTTGATGGAATCCAGACTGGCGCAGGGTTGCTGGTCAAGATCTGACCTGCACCACAATATAAATTGGCTGGAGCTGAAGGCAGCCCGCCTGGCCCTGCTTCACTTTTGGGACTCAATAGCCAACCATCACGTGCTCCTCTTGACGGACAATGTTGCCACAAAAGCCACATAAATCGTCAAGAGGGTACCCATTCGAAGAGCCGATGGCTGGAAGCCCCGAACCTTGGGCTCTGGGCAGAGAGGAACCTGGCATCAATAACATCAGAACACTTTCCTGTGCACCGCGGGAGATTCCAAGCAACGGGTTAATTCAGTCTGGTTGCCCTGGGACTGAGGAAACTTTTTCCTTGGCCATGCCTCCTGGTGTTGCTAATCCCCAGAATTTTTCCTCAGTCTGCCCATTCAGGACTGTTTTTTGTGAGCTCCAGCTAAAATTTTCCCTGAGCTTGGACTCTCCATTCTAAACTTCCTTTTTCCTTTCAATTTCATTCACCCTTTTTTCTACTACCATCAGATTGATTTTCTTCAATTTTTGTGTCTTCTACGACATCGTCGATCTCCTCGGAGGCCAGGAGGTAGGCATGGTAGTGGTGGGGTGCCCCGTCGCTGCGCCACGCTTAGGTGAGCTTCGGAGAGCTGCTGCTTGCTTTTAAAAGCGTGGCAAAAGTGGCAAAGCGTCTGGCTGTGCCAGCGACTCTTTTAAAACCTTTTTTCTTTTAATTTTTGGGTTTTTTAAATTTTTCGCCCCCTTTCTGGGCCGAGCCTGCCAAGGAGAGGCATGCGGCTGCCTTTTAACAGCGCAGTAGCCACCTTTGCCTCCTCATTCCCCCCCACGCTGGAGCAGTGGCCATTTTGGAGGGCCGAAAAATTCACACCTTTTTCCTCAGCAGCCATTCCGCTCAACCACGTTACAGCAGAAGGCCGCAGGGTGGGCAGCTGACCCTGTTCGGGTCTCTGGCTGGGTCTCTGCCACCCACATCATTCATGAGGCGGCACTGGTGTCTAGGCCACCTGGTTGTCTTGCACTGGCACAGGGAGGGCCCTATTAACCTTTTCACTGCCTGGCCCTCCCTACCTTTCTGCCAGGCCTTGCAGCCTCGGTTGCAGGACTCCTACTTGCCTCCTACATCTGTGGCTGGAAGAAAATCTTTTTTGGTCAAATTTTATTGTGTAACCTAATCACCAAAAGAATTTTTTGTGTTTTATCCTTACTCCCTTCTCATTATTGTTCTCTGTTTTTCAGCATAGCCAGCCAAAGCCTCCAGTCCTCCTGTCTCCCACCTGCTGTCAGCCTGTCATCTTTGTGATGTCATAGGCCATGGAGCTATCTAGTCCCTCTGGTACCTCTGTTAGTAGACCAGCCCCTCCCAGACCCCTAACAAGGAATCTCCTCAACCAGGGGAAGAGGGCTGAGAAAGGGCAGGGTGGCTAGCCAGGACAGTCATCCTTATAAGGCCTCCTCTGTGGCTGAGACCAAGGATGCTGAGAGGTGTCAACGGGCTCTTGATAAACAATTTGAGAAGGCCTGACGCCAGATAGCGAAAGATTCCCCCAGGCCAATCCTCCTGGGGAACCAGTCATTCTCCCTCTCCCAAGGGGAGACCCCCTCTCTATAATTGCTGAGGAGGTAGAGTCGTAAAACCTTTCTCCGGATGAAGCTGAGCTCCCCTGCCCCTCTTGGGTGTCCCCACCCCATGGGTCCTGCCCAGGGTGGGTCATCCGAGTGTAATCTCATCACCCACCTGGATTCTTTTTCCTCTGAGGAACCCATCAGGCAAGATCCCGAGTCAGATTAGGAGCCTGAGCTTTCTGCCCACATGCAGACCGTAGTTGCCTGTGCCATTGCCAAGGGCATAGCGGAGGGCATGCAGAAGCATGACCAGCTACCTGCTGCTCCCAGTACCTTTCAGCCCAAGCAAGCTTTCGATCTGTCACCCGATGACCGAATGGAGAAGCGAAGAGGCAGGAGAGACAAAGCGGGAGCCAAGCCGGGTCATTCCTTCCAAGAGGCAACTTCCCATCGAATGACTCGCTGCCCTAGACTCGAGGAGACCCCGTGCAATCCCTCTCGTCTGGCCAGAATGTTGGCCTGAAGAAAGGAGGGATACACACACTCGCGTTCTCCCCCCCTCACCCCCCTCTCTCTCAAATGGCAAATCCGAGCAGCCGCTGCTGGGAGCCCGTCCCATGCCTTCTCCCAACCGCCGCACCCCTTCTCTCAGCTACTTTCTGCCTTGTGATTGCTGTCTCCAGGCTGGCTCTCTTCTCCTATTATCGTGGAAGGCGTCTCACAAAAACCACTGGGCGGCAGTTGGAAACTGCTGCGCAGTGTTTTGTTGCCATGTGCGTGCACCCGTGCAGCTTAGAGGGAACATTGGCCAGAGGGTCCTGGTCCATCCAGAGCCCCAGTGGCTCCAACTGACCGCCTGGCACTTGTGCAGTGCCTACTAAGGGACGCCAATCTGTCCGCCAAAGTCATCTCCACCATTGAGCCCTCCAAGTGACCGTTGACCACATAGATTTATAATTCGACATGGTCGGCGTTTGCCTCCAGGTGCGGAAGATTCTACCTATCTCCAACCAATACCTCTGTTGCCCAAGTCCTTGAATTTCTCCAACACGGCCTGGATCGAGGCCTCTCCCATAAAACCTTGCAGAGAAAGGCGGCTGCCCTCTCCTCCGTCCTTGCAGGGGAGGGCCATTTATCCTTAGCCCAGTCCCCACTGGTCAAACAATTTCTAAAAGGGGCAGCGAACCTGTGTTCGCCCCCAGTGCACAGTTTTCCAATGTCGGATCTCTCCCTAGTACTTAGAGCGCTCACAGGACCTCCCTCCGAACCATTAAGGGCAGTACAACTCTAAAGGTAGCCTTCCTCATTGCCGTTACCTCAGCTAGATGGATATCCAAGTTGGGCGCCTTGTCATCCAAAGACGACTTGTGTCAATTCCACCAAGACAGTCATCTGTGACTTGACCCGACCTTTCTCCCAAATGTCAACTTCCTTTTCCATAAATCTCAGGAGGTCATTCTCCCTAACTTCTGTCCCTCTCCCTCCCATGAGAGGGAAATCCTCCCATGAGAAGGAAATGGCACAGGCTTGATGTCCGCTATGCCTTGCGCATTTATCTCAGGCGCACATCCCCTTTTTGGCATTCAGAGACTCTCTTCCTATCCTTCCAGCCCAGTACTCTGGGAGCTAGAGTCTCTTCAGCTACCATAGGCAGGTGGTTATGGCAGGCCATCATGGCGGCCTACGAAGCCTTAGATCAGGTTCCACCGCAGGGAATTACGGCCCACTCCACTAGGAGTGCGTCTACCACGGCCACGTGGGCCACCAGGGCTGCTCTAGAGGATATCTGTAGGGTGGCCACTTGAGCCTCCCTGACACCCTTTATCTGACACTATCGCTTAGATCATTTCACTTCAGCAGACGTGGCCTTTGGCCGATGGGTGCTCCAACAGGTGGCAACCTCCCCTTCCCTGGTGTCTACATCCTGTCCTGGGACTTAGCTTGGGTATGTCCCACCTGTAGCCCCTCCTGCCGAACCTACAGGAAAAAGAACGTTGGTTTTTGCGTTTGTGGAGAGAAGAGGAATGAAAAATGTAAATAACCCTTCGTTAACTATAATAATAATAAAGATATGTTAGAGAGAGGAAATATTAGATGTCCTACTAATTGACTTTATTTTTTTTCCTTAGAATATGTTATAAAGATATAAAGATATAGCATATTGATTGGAACTGGGGGAAGGGGGGAAAAATGCCTGTAGGTGGCTGTGTCTTTGAAATCTTAACTAAATGAAAATTGTGGTATGGTGATAGTAAAATATATACATTTTTAACATATACAATTTAAACTGAATGGAATATATGTGATTGTGGACAGAACGCACGAAATATACCTGTGACCAATGGATACGCTTTCTACAAGATGTAATGAAAGATGATGCTTTTCTTTTTGTGTTTTTTTGTGTTTGATGCTGGATTTTAGAGTGCGGGTGCCACTTATTAGTCAAAGAGGATACTTTATAAGTACATGTGGGAATAATCTTGGAAAGTAAGTTTTATTTGATATTATTTGATAATGCAAGAACAACAAAGAGGAGAAAAAAGAGAATAGTGAAAGGAAAGCAACATTTTTATTTTGGTTTCATATCTACTGGAGTTTTGGCTGGTTAGAAGTATTAGTGAGTCATTTGAAGATTCTTAAAGCAAGTGGATTACTAGTAACAAGAAACATCCTTGAAACTGAACATCTGCCTTTGTGGACTAAAGGCATTTGGGGAAATTTGGTGGGCCAATTTGGATTATTAAAATCATTTGACAGAACAGTCTACAAGAAGAAAGAAGATAAACAAGATTTAAAAATTTGGAAAACTTAGAGCGTGCTGGAAAAATTTAAGGATGGAAACTGGAAAAATTTAAAGATTATTAATTTAGAGAAATTTTTGTTAACATAATTAATAATTATTTTATGAACAGAGTGTTGTCTGGATTTCTCCTTTAAAATTGTCACATATACATAATTCATTTTGCATTATATTTCCATTTCCACTTTTTGCCGTGTTACTTTTCTTCTCATATTTTCCAACTTTTAATTTTTATTATATACATAAACAATATTGTTTTTTCTTCCCTTTAAAGATAAACCAAATTTATCATTCCCTTTCCATCTATTTTCTTCAAGTAACATATGCCTTCAAATTCAGTTTTTTATATAGTAAGCATTTAACATAATTACTTTGCACACTTAAAAGTATTAATATAGCTCACACACATCTTAATTAGGTAGATACTATTGCCAGGTTTAAAATATTTCATTCCATTCTACTAATTTCATTCTACTAATCTCCAATTCCTAGATTTTCTTTTCTCTTTTTCTTCTTTTTATATGTCTTATATCTTTTCTTCTGAATTTTTTTCTACCACTTTTCGATAGATTGTTTGAATGGCTCTCCCCCAAGTTTTCCTTTTCCACTTCCCATTGTTTCTGTCTTTATTTTTGGCTAATTTTTTTTTTATACCATTTTCCTTTTTTCCACTCTACTCTTTCTGTGCCTCTACAAATCTCAATAGCATTGTCCCATTGAGTTTTGTTTTTCATTTCTTTTTCTACCTTGTTAGTTTTTTGTTCATTTGCATTTCTTGTCTGTTCCTCTCCTATCTACTGTTTCAACAATTTTTCTGGCTCCTTTTCTGGTTCTTTATTACTTTTTAATGTTGCTCATGCGTTTTTTAACATTTCCAACAATTCCTTGAACATCCCACTCTCCATGATCAGATTTAACATACTTTTAGTATCTTTATGTTTTACCACAATTAATTCAGTCCCTCTTCTTATTTTCACTCTTTAATACCAGGTCCCAAAATAATCCAGTCCACTTCAAAGATCCTTTATTTTCTTCCTAAGCCATAAACAAAATGAAGTCCAATAGTAGAAAAGGACCACACCCTCCACAAGGGACCTCTTGAAGACAGTTTGCCGGCTGGGTTTTCGCATAGTTCCACAGAGCTCGCTATTTTCCTAGCCATTCTCGCCGTGACACTTCCGGGTTCAGCAGTGATTAGTTTAGTATATCAGCATAAAATGTTTCAACATGGGAAAACAAATTCTGTTTATAAAGAAATATTATTAATGTTTCAATGTATTAAGTAAGATATGACAAGGAATCATAGGTAAATGATGGAATTGATGCAGAATACAGCTATAAGACTAGAAAACCCTCAGGAAATGACAATAAAAAATGAACAAAAAATTCAGAAAATAGAGGAGAAAGAGCTGAGGAAAAAATAGAGGAGATAAATCCAAAATTGATACAAGCAGACAAAGAGATGGAAGAGATAGCAATAATTTCTAACATGGAACAAATATAATATATTTTAAGAATTCAAATAGAAAATAGAATAAAAAGAAAACTCCTAAAAATGATAGGGCAACTATGGTTGGGTGCTCTAGAGATTCAACAGCAAGAGATAGAAGTGGTGACAGATGAAATATTTAGATTAAATAAACATGATAAAAGGAGTTACAGAGAAGTTATCCGGCCTTTTGGCTGAAATCAAGTGTAGTATCTGTTCTTGTCAGTTTAATAAAAAGAGTTACAGAATACCAGAGGAAAAGCATGAAAAATTCACCAGGAAGTTAATAAGAGTTGAAATTCTAAAAAGGGTGAGGGATGATGCATAGATATAGAATAATTTTTTAACATGTTGGTTATTACATTGTTAGTTGGAAAAAATATTGAAATATTATAGAACATATTATAATTACTATGTATACACAAAGAATGTTAGAAGTTGAAAGATTATGATTGTGTATATTTAAAAGGTAATATCATTATCAGAATTGTATGTAAATTATATTGATCCTGTCAATACACTATTACCATGCATTTTTGGATGTTAAAGAAAAAAAATCATAAATAAATAAAAAGAGCCAAAAATATCTGGCTCTTCACCCAGATCTTTGATGAGAGAGAGTGAGCCCCCTCATATCACTGAGTTTGTCATCTTTTAATCTTTTAGCTGTGATTGATTTAATTGTAATTTTCTTTATTGTTGTGAGCCAGCTAGGGACACTCAGAATTGAGTGCTATATCAATTTTGTAAATTATTACTAATATTAAATCCTCCTCTAGGGCTGTGTCATGTAGTAATAAAGATTGATAGAGTGTTGGACAGACAATTTTTAGAGACATTTGGAGAAATTGTCAGTTCATTTATGCTCTACTTCTTTACAAAAGTCCCATAGCAACTGGGGACTCTAATGTGGCTTTAATCTCTACATTATAAAATAGAAACTATTTGTGCCAGAAAGTAAATCTCCCTTCAGTATGGAAGGCCCAAGATTTCTACACTAACATATTGAAGGCTGGACATCCCCCCCGCCCACTAGACCCAGAGAAAGAGAACAAGAAGGACATGATAGACAGCAAATCACTCAAGCATCAACAAGGGTGGATCAACTTCCTCAGAGGTACAAGAAGCTAAGGAACAAAGACAAACCCGCGCGATTACCAGGCGAATGGAACAGGAACTAAAAAAGCAACAAACACATGTCACCGTTCAAGAACCCTACAGGTGTTACTCTAGAAGCAGTGGGAAAAGCCAGGCCAAAGATTAAATTCCAAGATGTTCAGATGGCTCTTAAAAAGCTTCAGGGAACTAAAGATGGCAACTAAGTTCCTAACTTGGAACGTCAATGTCTTAAATTCCCCACAGAAAAGGAAGAAAATAAATCACTATCTTAAACAATTCAAGAATGATATAATTTGCTTGCAAGAAACTATTAGATCAATTGATAAAAAATACCTCATTAATACAAGATTTGGACAACACTTTATAGCTTCTGCCACAGAGAAGAAAAATGGTATAGTTATTTGTTTAAGGAAGGGTTTGAAAGCTGCATTAATTGAAGCAGATTCCCATGGAAGATATATTGCAATAGATTTCGTATTAGAAGGGAAAAAGACACTGCTATTGGGAATATATGCTCCCAATCAACAACAAGACAAATTTTATAAAATGCTTCACGCTAAGTTAGTACTTGGGACTATAGATCCTGCATATTACTGGATGATTGGAATGGCATTATGGATACCAAGAAAGATAAGAAGGCTCTCCACCAAAATACCCAAACGCGAGCAAAACTTCCTAAGTCCTTCTTCGATATGATAGAGGATTTTGAATTGAGATATATCTGGCGAGAAAGGAATGCAGAAGAATATGACTTTACCTTTTTTTCTGATAGACATCAATCCTTTTCCAGGATTGACTTCATATTAACAACCAATGATTTGCTTTCTAGGGTAAAGAAGACTAAGATATGCTCCAGAGCCTTATCAGTTCATAATCTGGTTTGGATGCAGTTGGGAGTTGGGATCTGAGCAAGAAGGTCTTGGAGACTGAATGAAAACTTATTTAGATATGAGAAAAACATTAATGAATGTAAAAAGTTGTTAAAAGAATATTTTGTTTTTAACATGAATAAGGGTACATTTATGGAAATGGTATGGGATGCAAGTAAAGCGTATATGAGAGGAGTTCTGATAAATATGAATAGATTACATAGACGCAAACGGGGAAAAGAGAATTGAACTTGAAAATGAAATTAGGGAGAGAGAGCAGGAGCTAATCTTAAACGCAGGAGACAGAAAGACCAAAGAAACAATCACATTATTAAAAGAGCAATTTAACATGCTGATGTCAGATCAGGTGGCTACCAATTTGCTATATGCAAAACACAACATTTTCTGTAATGCAAACAAATCTGGTAGATGGCTAGCATATTTGATTAGGAAAAAACAGAAGTCTCGTAATATATCAAAATTACATTTTAAAGGGAAGGAAGTGTACCAACAGGAGGAGATTCAAAGGGGCTTTTGTGAATTCTTTATAGGATTGTACACGAATAATAAAATCCAAAGCTTAGATATAGATAGATACCTGGATTTAAAAAAAAATACCCATAGTTAAAGACGAGCAGAGGGAAAGACTGAATCAACCAATAACTTTGGGGGAAATTCTCCAGGTAATTAAACAGCTAAAAGCAGGGAAAGCATCGGGTACAGATGGCTTTACGGCGGCTTACTACAAAAATGTGCAATTAGAAATGGAAGAACCACTTAAGGAATTATTTAATAAGATCCAAGTGGAAGGGAAGGTACCCCCATCTTGGAAGACAGCCTTTATATCCTTGATACCCAAAGAAGATCAAGATCCTACTCAACCAAAAAATTATAGACCCATATCATTACTCAATATAGATTATAAAATTTTCACTAAAATACTAGCGAATAGGTTAATGTTGGCTATTCAGCAATTGATTCATAATGATCAAACAGGTTTTATTCAAGGGAGACAAATGAGAACTAACGTAAGACTAATTCTCAATACATTAGAATACCTGGGAAAGAACAACCAAATTCCTGCTGCGCTTATATTTTTAGATGCTGAAAAAGCCTTTGATCGAGTGAATTGGCAATTCCTGCTGAAAACATTGCAAAAATGCAAATAGGGGACCACTTTTTACAATCAACTAAAGCAATATATCAGGAACAAACAGCTCAAATCATAATTAATGGGAGTCTAACAGATTCATTTAAAATTGAGAAAGGTACAAGGCAGGGTTGTCCCTTATCCCCATTATTGTTTATTATAACTTTGGAACTATTGTTGAATAAAATACGGGGTTCGGGGACTTACAGGGAATCGGGATTAGGCAGCAAGAATATAGAGTACGTGCTTTTGCGGATGATTTGGTTATAACATTAACCCAACCACAGGAATCCAGTAAGGTTTTAATGAATATGATTAATCAATATGGTCAAGTGTCAGGATTTAAAATAACCTTAGGGAAAACAAACATACTAGCTATAAATATGAATACTAAACAAAGGGAAGAACTAGAAGGAATGACAGGATGTGAAATAGTTAAAAAGGTCAAATATTTAGGAGTTTATATCTCAACCTCAAACGGGAAGTTATATAAGTATAATTATGAACCACTATGGCATAGTATACAGACAGAGATGAAAAAAATGGGAGAAATTACAGTTATCTTTGCTGGGAAGAATAGCAGCAGTGAAAATGAATATTCTACCTAAATTTTTATTTCTTTTTCAAACGTTACCAATACTTAAAAAAGATGCAAGCCTGCTAGAATGGCAGAAGGGCATTAATAAAGTTGTATGGGCAGGGAAGAAGCCGAGAGTAAAACTAAAAATAATGCAAGATGTGCGTGAAAGAGGCTTGAAATTACCCAATTTAAAACTATATTATAATGCAGTAGTTTTATCTGTAATTAGTGACTGGATTGATTTAACAGATGACAGAATACTTAATATCGAAGGGCATGATTTGGTATATGGTTGGCATGCTTGTCTGCTATATAACAAAAAGGTGGGCATCGAAGGGCATGATTTGGTATATGGTTGACATGCTTATCTGCTATACAACAAAAAGGTGGACAAGAATTTCAAAAGTCATATTTTAAGGAATGCTCTACTGCGGGTTTGGAAAAAATATCAATACAAACTAAATGATAAGATACCCATGTAGGCTATTCCCAGACACGCAATACAAAATATGAACATAGTACAAAAACAGTAACTACTTACAGGCAGCTTCTTACCTCAGAAAGAGGTTTACTACAACTGAAACCCTTGGATGTAATAAAAGAGGAAAAGGTAATTCAAACATGGTTTCAGTACGGGCACTTACAGGCTAGATGGAAAATAGATAAAAAAATTGGCTTTATGCAAGTCAAGGATAATTTACTTAAACAAATTAGAGATCAAAGTCCAATGCATATAAAGAGATTATATAATGTATTAATAGAAATTGACTCGGAAACAGAACTAGTTAAAGACTGTATGATAAAATGGGCTCAAAATGTTGAAGAACCAATAATGTTGCATACATGGGAAAAGATTTGGGTGAGGAATGTAAAATTTACACAAGCCCAAAACTTGAGAGAAAATTTTTATAAGATATTTTATAGATGGCATTTAGAGCCTAAAAAAATGGCTTCTATGTATTTGAACTTACAACCTATGCTGGAGATGTGATTTTGTGGATGCTACATATTTTCATATATGGTGAACTTGCAAAAAGGTTAAAGCATTTTGGATAAAAATATGGTGGATTATGCAAAATGTTCTTTAAAAAAGGATAAAGTTTACCCCTCAGTTATTTTTGTTAGGCATAATTATTGATTGTACAGTTGTAGAGACTAATCTGATATTGCATTTAATAACTGCAGCTAGATTGTTGGTGGCGCAATACTGGAAGAAGGAAGATTTGCCTACTATTCAAGAATGGACACTGAAAGTAACAAACCTAGCCGAGATGGCCAAAATATCTGCATATCTTAAGGACCATTCAAGCGAGAGATACAAGCTGGAGTGGAAAAGATGGATTGACTATACTCAAAACAAATATGGGACTAAGAAATTCCAGATAGCCTATGATTAGAGATCAGGAATTATAAATTATCTAGAGTTAGTCCAGCAGGGAGGAGCTAGAGTTCAATGGAAATACGTCATTAACTATCTTTTTTTTAAACTGTACCTTAGATTCTCTTTATTAAAGATTTATACCCTGTATTGGTTCTGGGAAGTCGGGGGGGAGGGGGAAGGTTGTGGGGGTTGGGGGAAGGGGTGGGTGGCAACTAAACATTTGTAAAAGTTTGTTTTTCTTCAAAAATGTTCAATAAAAAAAAATTGCTCTCTTTTTGTAGATGTATCCTGGGTGAACTTTTTACTAAAAAGCCAATTTTTCAAGCAAATCAAGAACTTGCTCAACTGGAATTGATAAGGTCAGTATATGATAGGTCTCTAAAAAACTACTTTTCAGCAAATAATCTGCAATTATTTATCTCCATACAATTAAAATATATATTTTGCCGTATTTTAAAAAAATAAAAAGAACTTTATGCAAACAAGTAATTGTTTAAAAAGTGAGGAACTAGAGTTGCAATACACTGTAATTATAGGTTTCAACTCAGAAAATTTAATGTGCTTTTTAAGTAGTTCTTACAATTTTTGTCTCCTTTCTGTTGCAGTACTTTTTAATGAAAATAAAATATTGTACCCAACAAGCTATGTAGTTTTATTGGGCAAACAAAATTTCTCTTCTGATGGGATATTCTTACAATTTAAAATTTATTTGGTCTTTTAAAGTATCTTTAATCGTGTAGATTTGAGTGGCATTGTTTTAATTAAATCCATGTTTGATGCAGTAACCTTTGTGGTACTTGTTAATTTTATGACATATATTGTTTTTACACAGCCGCATATGTGGGAGTCCTTGTCCTGCAGTATGGCCTGATGTTATAAAATTGGCATATTTCAATACCATGAAACCAAAGAAGCAATATCGTCGAAGACTGAGGGAAGAGTTTACTTTGTAAGAATTTAACTATTTAAATATAATGTTTTCTCCCCCATTCATGAATTTATTTTGTTGTTTATTATCTTCATATCATGTATCTATGTAATATCACCTTTGAAAAGAAGCAGAATTTACAGACAACAAAAGATACTCCAGCCTAGGTAGACCCAGATCAGGAAATAACAGAAAGAGTGGAACTAACTTTTATTGAGATAGGCTATAGTAATATAAATCTTGCATATCTGCTTATGGTTTACATTACCTTATGGTTTACATTACCTCATCCAATCTAAGTTTTTTCCCAAGCCTTCCCAGAGTTTAAGGAATGCTTTTGCTTTTATTTTATGCCAGCTGTGACTTCAAACTATTTTCATAAGTCTTTATACATTTTTGTATGATTCAAAAACAGTTTTGAAAAGTGGTCTTTATTTAGTTAAGTTGATATTTTCTACCTAGAGAGAAATAACTATTGCATGTGAGACAAATACTATTTTATTTATTAGAGTAACTTGTGAGATGGGCGACCATATCAATTTTATAAATAAATTAGGATATTTTAATAAATTTAACAGAAAAATAATCCTTGATATCAGCTGTTTAGTTATCTGTATTTATTTATCTACATAATCCCATCATTTGTTACACACTTTTGTTAATGATGGATGAGCATCTTAAAGCCACTGCAAAAAAAATTCATGTCCTATCCCTCCAACTTGGTCTTGATAGACCTTTCTACCTCTTTGAATAAAAAAAAGATGCTAATAAAAATATTTCTTCAATATTGAGAAAATATAGCATTTTCAATTGCTTCTTGTATGGCTCATAACATTGGATGCAAAATATTGGAGTAAAATTTCCTTCTTGTACTTCTAACTCTTTAATTGATGTTTTGGATGTTAGTCACATGCCCCAAGAAACCTATATGATCATGTAAATATCATTTACATCTTCCACAATAGATAACCATGATTTTTTTGATCCAAACTTGGATCTTGAATTTTTTTTCTTCATAAGTGAAATTTTTCGTGATACTACTTTGATTGACAATGTGTTTTTGGGTCATAATTATGATCAGCTGTTACAATGTTGTAAAATTTTTGAAATTCTCAACTTTATTCTTATAGAATGGTAAATGTTGCTGGCAAATTTCATCTTTGCCATCAAGCATGAAAAGAACCCATCTTGCACAATCTTCTGATATTGAAGAAATCAATAACATGACCAATGTGTTCCTGTAAAATATCATGTTTGATAGCAATTCCTCTTTGAGGGTCTGTTGACTATTTGTCAGTTTATCTACATTTCTTATATGAAATTATTTATTTATTTAGTTCAAGTTGTGCTGTTGTTCAAGCAAATCACTTTTACCCAGTTTACCATTTTTACATTTTTTGGTCCAGTTATTATGCAGTTTTTATGTCACTTACTGTCACTGTCATAAGCGTTTGGAATTGAATTTCAGTTGGAAAACCCCTTTAGCAGTCAAACATTCAATTAAAGCATGTTGCTTAAAATGCTATGACAAATGCTCATTTGAGCCTTCTGTTTCACAAACAATAACAATATCACTATTTTTCATAGCAATTTCCACCAACTGAAAGGAAAGACCAGATGCCAAGGAATTTGTCAGAATTTCTAGTTTTGAGGCATTACTTTTCATTCGGACTCATTGTTATATTTAACATTTAACATTTAACATATGCACATTATATTTAGCATTACATTTTTTTTGAAAAAGTTTTTTATTTTTCTCATTCAGATACATTCACAATTATACATTCTTATAAGTGCTATTAATATTTATCTATTAACCATTAATGTTTATCACTAACTTCTTACAAATATATAAAATACAGTTTGGGTCACTTTCTTGCCACCCCATATCTCCATCTTATTCTGCAGCAACCTTGCTCGTTCCGATTTCTCAACCTCCCTTCTCCCCCTTCTTCTTTGCTTCTCCCTCCTCTTTACTTCTTCCCCTCTTTTCCCCCCAGTCCTGTCTTCTCCTCCTCAACCTCTCTCCTACTCTTACTTCTCTCTTTCTTCCTCTGCTTTGCCCTTCCTTCCTTTTCTTCCTCATCCTCCCTCCCTTCCGTTCTTGCCCTTGCTTATTGCTTTCTTTGATGGGTTCTTGGGGTGTCAGTGATCCCAACATAAAAATAATTTTCTCTGTAACATTTTGCTTCCCATTATTAAATCCATTTGTACCATTTTTTAAAATTTGTATGCTTGTATTTTAATACTTTCCTAACACCACCACCCCCGATTTAATAATGTGTCATCTGGGTTCTCTATTTTATGCTTTGTTCCTTTCTATTTGTATCTCTTTTCTAACTAATTGTAAAATCGCTCCAAAAGTACTTTTCGAAGTACTTTTTTCCAGCTTTATTGGTATTGTTCAAAACAAAAATAATATTCCTGGTAATATATTCATCTTAATTACCACTATTCTTCCTATTAATGGTAATTGTAAATTTTTCCATTTCTCTACATTTCAATTTGATTTTTTAATTTATAGTAATTATCTTCCTAATAGTTACACACCTCAAAGTCAGCCCAAATATTTTACTTTCTTTACTATTTGAATATTTAATTTCTCCATTATTTCCTTTTTCTGTTATATTCTTCCCTAAGATTTTTGTTTTATCTTTATTAATTTTGAATCCTGCTACTCCTCCATACTCTTCTATTTGCTCAAGTAGCTTTGGTCCTGTTTCTATTGGATCTTCCATAATAAATACTAACTCATCTGCAAATGCTTGTAATTAATATTCTTCTTTCTTAACTTTCATTCCTTTTATTTCTTTGTCTTGTCTTACCTTTTCATTCAAAACCTCTAACGTAGGTATAAATCATAGTGGAGATAGGGGGCACCCTTGCCTGGTCCCTTTTCTAATAGGCACTTTTTTCTCATATCCTCATTTATCATCACTTTAGCCTATTCTTTATAAATAGTTTTAACCATATTTATAAATTTCTCCCCAAAATTCATCATTTGCAATTGCATTATCATAAATTGCCAATTTATATTATCCAAAGCTTTCTGTGCATCCAAAAATAACAATGCCATTTGCTTCTCCGAATGTGCTTCATAATATTCTAGTGCATTTAGTATAATCCGCATATTATCTCTGATTCTGTCTCTTAGGTAGAAAACCATTTTGATCTGAATATATAAATTCATTTAACAGTCTTTTGAGTCTTTCTGCCATTATTGATGCAAAGATTTTATAATCCACATTTAATAAAGAAATTGGTTTATAGTTCTTTATTTGCTGCAAATCTGATTCTTCTTTTGGAATAAGAGTTATATAGGCCTCCAACCAAGAGTCTGGTATTTTTGCTTTCAATAACAATTCATTAAATACTTCCAGCATTACATTGCTTAACACCTCTTACATTGTTTTGTAAAATTCCTCTGGCAACCCATCTGGGCCTGGTGTTTTCCCCTTGTTTTGTCTTTTTATTGCATCCATTACTTCCATCATTGTTATTCTTCCTTCCAGTGCCTTTTAAATTTTTTCTGGAATCTTGGGTGTTTCCGCTTTTTCTAAGTATTGTTTTATCTTTTCCTCTGCCACTGTCTCCTGTTGGTATAATTCTTTATAGTAGTTTTCTACTATTTTTTTCTTTTCTTCCTTTTTGTAACAAATATTCTCTTATTAGTCTGTTAATTGGTTTTCTCTCTCTCTCTTTTTTCATCTTGTACGCCAACTATCATCCTGGTTTGTTTGCATTTTCAAAAAAGTTTTGTCTTGTTCATTTTATTTTATTTGCCACTTCTTCATTTTCCATTAAGTTCAATTTATGTTTTTGCAGGTCCATCAAATTTTTAGTTTTGGTATTTTGTAGGGGTTTTTTTTGTAGTTCTATCTCCAATATTGTTCCTCTATCTTTTTTCGTGTTTGTCTATTCTGTTAGTTCCTTTTTCCTGAATAAGTCATTGCTAGTCATGTAATATATGCTTTGCTGGTATCCCATACATACTGCAGTGATGTGTCTTCCTTCCTGTTTTCTTTTTTAAAAAATTCAGTTCTTTTTCCATATATTGCTGGAATTCCTTTTCATTTAGTAAATTTTGATTTAACGTCCATCTCATTCTCATTCTCTGACCTTTCCACATCATTATTATTGGGTTATGGTCTGCCCATGTACTCGTTTCTATATCAGTCTTATGTGTTTTGGCAATTAGATCTATTGTCATCAATTCCTATCTATTCTTGATCACGACATATGCCTATTTGAATAAAATGTATATTGTTTTTTTCTGTCAAGTGTGTTCACCACACATCTTGTAAGATTAATTCATCCATCATTATAAAGAATGTTTTAGAAAGCGTTCTCCTTAGTTTATTGTTTAACTTTGTTGTTTTATAGTCCAATTAATTATTTACAATTAAAGTCCCCTAGTATGCATATTTCTTCATATTCATACTCATATTATCTTTTTGTGTAATTTTCCATAAAATTCTTCTTGATTCTCATTTGGTGCATATATTGCCACCATCAATATTTTTTTACAGTTTATCGTTATTTCCACTATCAATATTCTTCCTTCTTCATCTTCAAATATTTGCTTTGATTCTATTGACTTTTTAATATATAGTGCAACATCTTTTTTACTCTGATCAGCAAGTGTCGTGTACAGTTTCCCCAATTTTGGATGTCCAGATATTTTCTGTGTGGTTTTTTTAATATGCACTCCTTGCAGGCATATTATATCTAATTTCAGTTTCTCTAATTTATTAAATGTCCTTTTCCTTTTTATGCTCAAATCTAGATCATTTATATTTATTGAAATTATTTTTATTCTTCCATATCTTAGTTATTTGTAGGTTTAGTTGATCTAGTCACTCTTATCTCTTTTTGTTCTTTCATCTCTTTTGATCATGCTCCTTTTCTTAGTGCCCTCTCTTCTTGTTCTTTACTTAGCTCTCTCAATTCTTTTTTCTTCTTCTTGCAATTTTGTTCCTCTTTCTTCTCTCAGTCTCTCTTTCTCTTGTAGTCCAAAATATTGTTCATAAAATAGCTCTGCTTTCTCTAACGTGTCCAGTTTATGTCTTTGTTCCTGCCAAGTCACTAGTATCCCTTCTGGTATTAACCATCTAAAATTCATTCCTTTTTAAAAATTAGGCATTTGATCAGGAATTGATATTCTCTTCTTAGATCTCTCACCCGTCTTGGTAGTTGTTTAAGAACTACTATTTCTCTGGATTTATATTGTATCGTGGTATTTCTTGCAGCCTGCAAGATCGCTGTTCTCAATGTTTTCTTAGTGAACCTTACATGTACCTCTCTGGGCAGCTTATAGCATATCTTGTGTGGATACTATATGTTTCACCAATCCCACTTAACACCTTTTCCTTGCTTTCTTTCAATTTGTCTGCTAAAATCTCTGCAATTTTTTCCACTAGATTCTCCCCTTTTCTTCTTCGATATTTTGAAATCTTAAATAATTGTCAGCTTTGTCTACCTCCCAAGATATGTTTATCTTTTCTTGATTTTTATCTTTTATTGTCAGTCTATAGTCCATCTCCTCCATCTTCTTCTCTGTTGTTTCCATTTTTTCCTCCACTTTGTGCAATCTTTCCTTGTTTTTCCCAATTATCTCTCTAACCTCTTTCAGATCTTCATCCACTTTATTTATTCTTTCCTTGAGGTCTTCATACATAGCCTGTAACATACCCTTTAATTCCATACTGTTTTTATCTTGTTGCGTTGTCGTGTTGGATGATTATTGTGTTGTAAGGCTGGAAGCTGTTGCTGTTGAGGAATATGCTATTTTTTTTCATCTGGATAGTTTATTTTTATAATCCAAATGTAAAGAAAATTTGTAATCCAAGTTTTAAAGAAGTCCTGCCAAAACACTTTGCATCTTCAAGTATCCAAAATCCGTCTGTTTCAAATCTGATGACTAAAGCTTCAGATTCTTGTTACCCTAATCCAATTTTTGTGAGGAGAACAGAGGGAGGGAGGGAGGGAGGGAGGGAGGAAGAGAGGGAGGGAGGGAGAGAGAGAGAGAAAGAGAGAGAGAGAGAGAGAGAGAGAGAGAGAGAGAGAGAGAACCAAAAGAAAAAAATACTACAATTACCAAAAAAATAAAAAAAAAGATTTTTGATCCCCTTTATTCCCTCCAACTCTGACGAAAAAAGAAAAAGAAAAACCCAGCAAAACAAACAAACAGAAAAGGCTGGTTTGAAAAGAAAAGTTTTTGTCAAAAAATAAATCCAAGTACAAAAAATTAAATCTCAATGAAATAGACCACTAAAAAATAAAAATAATTCAATTTGTTCTCTTCAGCTCTAATGAAAAAGAAAGTAGGTAAGTAGAAAAAAAGGAAAGGACAAGAATATTGTCCGAAGAAAAATAAATTCTAGTACAAAATTTATGTCCTAATAAAAGCAAGCTCCACAGTTCCAAACTCCAAAGTTGTAAACAGAACAGCGAGAGAGAGAAAGTACAACAAAAGATAAGCCCACAGCTGATATTTAACATTACATTGTATAGACAACTTTTATGGAGGGATTCTTCAGGAAAAGCATTAAAATTGAACATATTAATTTATGTGAAAAAGTTGTCAGTTATCTGAAGTATCATCATATATTTTTTAAGTGAAGACAAGGATAACTTTCTTTAAATGCAAAGCCTAAAAGGGAAGAAAATTTTTGAAGTCTTTGAATGAAGGCTATTTTGTTTTCTTGACTTTGTTTTATTTATTTTTTACAGTATTCCTGCAGCTGCACTAGATCTCTTTGATTACATGCTTGCTCTTGATCCCAGCAAACGCTGCACAGCAGAACAGGCACTTCAGTGTGAATTCCTAAGAGATGTGGACCCTTCAAAGATGCCTCCACCAGAGTAGGTGTTTCTTAGTTGAGTTTATTTTCTACAAAATAAAGCTCATTTCTACCAGTAGAAGCCAGGTATTACATATATGTACTCACTTTTGTTGCATATTGGATCAATTATGATCCAATTATATTATGGCTGCATTGTGTAAACATATTGTTGAAATTGCATTTATTAATCTCCTAAAGATTTTGCAGTACCAACAACCATAGAACTGAGCCCAGTGAAGGAGTAAGCATCTCAGTAGGCTCACTTCAGCATGTCACATTAACTTAGCAACAAAACATATCTGGAAAATATTTCAAACTTTATCTGGAAAAGTCTACAACCCAGTAGTGGTCTGTAGTATGCATTCCCTACCCAAGGAACATCTTTGTATTTGTTTACCTTTTTGAAAAATAAACATTATTCACCCAGAAATATATAGAAATAACAATTCTGAACTTCTCAGTAACAGAAGATTTAAAAACAGCAATAAGTTTAGCTAACTGACAAGTAGCAGTCTTTTTGTTGTTGCCCACATATTTTTATTTAATTGAAAATGATGGACTCAAGAGCGGCTCCAATTGTTTCCAGATTTGGTTTTAGAGGGCTGGAAGTAGTTTCCTTCATCTTTTATAACTTGACTAGTTTTATGAGTCCCACTTACAGTCAAGCACTCTTCTTTTTCTCTGATCTTCAAGGATATGCTCATGTTTCTCCCATTTGCTTTGAGCAACTTAGTGACAGTGATAGAATGCCTATTTTGCATGGTTAAAAAAAAGATGAGATTTCATGAGATAATATGCACACATCATTTAGTGGAATTCCTTTTCCTAATTTTCTGAAAGTAATAGGTAGTAGGTAGAAAAGTCTCAGGACAGTGATCAGTTGCCCAGGTAATTAGTTTTTTTTAACCAGAGACAATGAAAATTCCAGAAAGTAAGGGGTTTTTAAGCTTTATTATTAGGTAAAAGCATACAGAATTAAAAGCATAACCTAAAAAGCCTATATACCAAGTTTTTATAGTCTATCAAGAGTTTCTTAATAACAACAGCATATGTACCCCAAGGATGTCAGTTTCAATAGTACCTAGTGCTAGGTTCTGTGCAAAAGCTCCAACAAACAACAGCCTTACAGTTTTTGTCAAATTCTGGTTTGGTCTGCCAGCTGGCTGATATGTTAACACTCTTCTCTTGTTTCCAGATAATGGCTTCTTGAGCTCTCCTTCATAATAGTTAACTACTGGCTCTTTAACTTTTTTATGGCCTTCTTTTTAAATTTTGCCATTCAAGATCCTTGTGATTATTCTGCACTAAATAACTGTAATTTCTTTTCTGATAGTCTTCCTTTATGGCAAGATTGCCATGAACTGTGGAGTAAGAAACGTAGAAGGCAAAAGCAAATGGGCATGACTGATGATGCAGCTAAAGTTCCAAGAAAGGATTTATCTTTGGGGATGGATGATAGCAGAGCCAACACCCCCCAGGGTTTGCAGACCTCTTCACAACTGAAGATGCAGAGCAACTCTAACATAGCACTTGGTAATTTTTTCATTTTTCTTTACCAAATTAGTTCTAATTTAATAACTGCTCACTAAGTGATCTTTTGAAGTTACAATCATCCTCCAAAAGATGTTCATGACATTCTGATGGCAACACTTCACTTCAATTACATGATCGCATTTGGCGTGCTTGGTAATTGGTTTAGCCTTTATGGCCAGTTGTAACATTTCAAGGTCATATGATGCAATTTATGTACGTTTTGCAAGAAGTTGGCCTTTTCAGTCAGTTTCTGGGAAAAATACTCATAAGAATTCATTGACTCACTTAACAATTGCTGCAAAAAAATGTTTTAAAACTGGTCGCTCCCATGCGTGGCTCAACTTATGACTATTAAGTTTTATGATGTAAATTCTGGGCTCCCTTATGGTCATAAGTAGAAAATTATCTAACTGAGGATTGACTTTTGTTTTTTTAGGAGAGGTCATTTAGACCAAAAGAAACACTGGAATCAAATTAGATAAAATACAAAAGAATCCAAAGATCTGGCTTTCAAAACTTGGAAGTTGGCCAGAAGATTAATTAGTACATACCATAAAATATTTGTCTGATTAATGTGATACTTTTTATAATAAGAATTCTAACTGGCCTTTTTTTCTTTTTTTCCTGTCAATTACTTATCTACTTTATTTCTCCAGCTGGGTTCTACCTTAGATTTCCTTTACCATTGCAATTAACTACTATTTCCTCTTGCTACTTTATAGTAAAAGGAAGGAGAGCGTATGACAGTGAGATTGATTGCTTGATAAATGGAAATTATGTTTAAGAGGCTAACTTTATTTTAGAGGCAAATAATATTAAGCACTAGTTATTAATTCAATTAATTTACATTTATTTATGCATGCTTGCTTATTTGTTAGTGTAACGCTATCAGTACTCACTTATTTCCTGGGTCTTCTACTGCTTTCCTTCCCTTTATATTTTTTTAGCAGACACTGTTGATTTTGCATTTCCTCCATTATCTCCCATCCCAGAATATTTGTGTCTGGAATACATATGCCAGATAAAATCAAAATCTGGCTGCTCTTTGCATAGGTTTGCCCACCTGCAAATAGTATACCTTGACTTTTGAAATTAGAGAAATTGTTTTATTTTATTTTTCCTCAATAGTTGTGTTGCTGGAAAATAATTCATTAATTGCTGTTCCTGAGACATTATCAAAATAGATTATTTTAGGCATGTTGCTGTATTTTCCCATTTTTAAAAGATGAATCCCACTAATAAATAATTGTAACATCTATTTCTTAGGGTTGTACATAAAATTTCAGATTCAAAATACATTCAAAATAACAATTCATTAATATAAAAAATACCCCAGAAATGGTTCTGTCCTGGAATAGGTATTTCAATTTTTCTATCAATTTTTATTAGTTTGTCATAATATAAAATATAAAGGAAAAGGAAAATAATGGGAAACTAGGAGATTTAAAAGAAAAGAGGAGAAAAGTGTAGGGTAAAAGGAAAAAAAGAAATGCTTTGACTTCCAATGTTTTTAGTACAATAGAAATAATAACATTACAGCTTTGACTTGTTACTTTTAGATGGTAATATATATTAGCTATTTCTAGAATAACAAACCCATCTAATCAATAAAATCTTAAAATAAAGTTTCATTTTTCCCATCTCAAGCACACAGTCCAGAAATGGTTTCTAAATGGAAACAAAGTTAGGTTGTTATTTTCTTTGATTATAACAGTCAATTTAGCCATCTCTGCTTTTTTCCTTTTATGGGAAGTAATAAATAGTTCTATTTATCTATTTAATCTTTGTAGATGATCATCATTTATAGTAACTAAATTCACTATAGTTCTTCAAATTATTTAACTTTAAAGGGAAAACATATAAACTTAATAAAAGGATAAAATTAAAAAAACAAAGTTTACTTTATTGCCTATTGGTGTGGGAAAATATACCATATTTTTCAGAGTATAAGATGCACCTTTCCCTACCCCCACCAAAAAAGAGGGTGAAAATTTGGGTGCGTCTTATGCTCTGAGTGCAAAAATGCATGCGTTCCTCCTGGCCAAATCAATTTCCTGGGCCAGGAGCAGAAGATGACCGCCCACCGCCTGGGTTGTCTGGAGAAGTGGGAGGCTGAGCGGCAAGCCACCTTGCCTTATGCTTCCTGCGCAGCGCCCGCTTCATCTGCTCCTTCTCCAGACGACCGAGGCGGAGGCTGGTTGGCTTCTGTTTCTGGCCTGGGAGACGGAGCTGGCCAGGAGGAACTCATGCCCCGTTTTTGCAATCGTGGAGGAAAAAGAGCATTTCAGGCAATGAGAGGTTCCAGGCTGCGGAGAGCGCAGGAGCAGAAGCCAACCAGCCTCCGCCTGGGTCATTTGGAGAAGGGGCCATGGGAAGCAGGCACTGCGTGAGACGTGTAGGCAAGGCGGCATGCCACTCTGCCTGCCCTTTCTCCAGATGACCCAGGTGGAGGCCGACTGGCTTCTGTTCCTGGCCCGGGAGACGGATCTGTGATCCCTGCAGCCTGGAACTGCCGACCTCTTGAAATGCTCTTTTTCCTCACCGATTGCAAAAACAGGACATGCGTTCCTCCTGGCCAGATCCATCTCCTGTTCCCAGCAAGCCGCTGCACCTTTGGCTAATTCTGCACACCCCATTTTTGGAATGGGGAAAAAAGAGCATGCCCTCCTCCTTTTTCCTTCTGGAAAGATCCGTCTCCCAGGTCAGGAGCAGAAGTTGACCACCCTCTGCCTGGGTCGTCTGGAGAATCGGGAGGCCGAGCAGCGATTCCATCCCCGATTCCGAAAACAGGGCGTGCGGAAGGCGGCGGATCTGAAACAAAGGGGAGAAATCAGGGAGGGAATCATGGTGCTGCCACCTTTCCTTTCCAATTCCAAAAACCTGACGTCCGGAAGTCTGCTTTGGCTCATGTCATCAAGTGCGGGCTTCGCAGCTGGAGGGATTTACCCTCCCCCCTGTACTCTTCCCATTACAAAGTTTCCTGACCAGTGAACCACATGGATCGCTCTCCTGGCAGCTGGCCTGCAAGGATTGCTTGATCAGCAATCCCCCTCAATCCACGCTCTCTTCACTCCCCTGGCCCGGTTTCCCTTCCGAGTCCTTCCCCACCATGCACAGACAAAGGCGAAGCAGCCAGCGGTGGGGGAGAGAAGGAGAAAGGCTGACCAAGCCGTTTGCTGCAAGGACGCTAGCCAGATTAATACCAATGGATGCTGGTAGGCAGAGGCAGAAACTTTTTTTCCTGTCTTCCTCCCCAAAACTTAAGGTGTGTCTTATACTCCAGTGTGTATTATACTCCAAAAAATACGGTAATTACAGTCTACCTGTATAGATATATAAAATCTATATTTGTATTTTAAATGATTGCAAAAAAGATATAGAACTTTCAAGTGAAGTTGAAGACAGTAGAAGTGGTTCTCATTTTAAAATATACTTTATTTTCCAATCTTAACTTGAGAAACAAAAGATTGTATGTGAAACTCTGCCTCTAAAATCAAATCAAAATGTTCATTTTCCCATACTGAGGAAAAGTCAAGAATATTCTTCATATCTAACCACTGTTTAAGTAGTCATTGAAGTGGGTCATAGTCAATTGAATTTTGCTTCAGACTTTAAATATGAGCATACTAAGTGCCTCCTTTCTGTTTTTCTTGCTACTTTCAGTGAAAGCAGGCAGTGGTCAGCTACTAAATCAAAATGAAGTGGCAATTCTCCTAAACCTGCTCCAGTCTAAATCTAGTATTAATATGGCACAATTTGCTCAAGTGCTGAACATTAAAATGAATCCTGAGACTGAGCAACAACTGAATAAAATAAATCTTCCAGCTGGCATTTTGGATGTGGCTGAAAAACAGTCTGAACAACAACAGCAGCAGCAGCAGCAGCAGCAACCACCACCACCACCGAAGCCACCATTGCCTCCCTCACCAGACAAAGAGCCTTTAAAACAAACAGCAACACCACAGCTTTCTGTGCAAGCCACTCCATTGACTCAATCTAAAATTAATACAGAAGTTACCCAAGCAGCTGTGCAGAGTGCATTTACTGTTTTGTTATCTCAATTATTAAAAACTCAACAATTGAAGCAAAAAGAAAATTTCCTAGAAGAAAAAGAAAATGGATCAGGAAATGACATGTCATTACAGTCAAGACAGCCTCCAGAACCAAGTACACCAGTATCTGCCAATTGGGAAGATGTAGAATCGCCGGCATCTGTTTATCCCCATCTTATTAAATCATTATACACATGTGCAGGTATGCATTTCGGTGTTGGGAAAATTATATTTAGGCAGGTAGGTAATTTATATGATTGAGAATGTCAGGTTTGCTATTGCTTCTCTCAAACACTTGGATTAGAAATTATTTCTTGGTGGTTTTCTTAGGTTTACAGGCTGCTTCAGTTGCTAATGATTCTTAAGTGGCATGTTAAAATATTATATTCTGTAATAAAGATTAACTTATTTTTCAAAAACTCCTGTGATACCAAATAAATAATACATTGGGAATTTATAGAATTCCTTTATTGACCTTTATATTTTCCTTTTAGTTATAGTTATTTGTAGCAGCATACAAATATATTTTCCAGATACTATGAATACAGAATCAATGCATTTCTGTGTTCATACTCTGAATTGACCCTAGAGGAAATTGAGCAGAATGGTATCCATACACATCAGCTTTGCTGATTCCTCCCCTCAAATCCCATGTATCTTTTCAAGGAAAATCTAAAATCTCAAGAAGAGTGTGAGATAGGGCAAAAAGAATTTGAAATAAAGAAATTAGGAGAAATTTGGCAGAGGCATTCCTATGTATTATTTGTTTTTCAATTTATAAGGGTGTCAGACTCCATTGGAACTCTGGGCAGAGTGCAGTATTAAAACAATTTTAAAATGCAACCAGAGAACAACAGGGATCTGGAAATAATCCTAGCCCCCTTCCCCTCCTCCAACTCTAAACATAATATTACAACATTCACTTTAGTCTTAAGACCAGAGGAAAGACCTTTTAAAAGAAAGGGCAGGATGGGGCCATATGAATTTTTGGGAGAATGTTATTTTGGACAGTAGGTGCACATTTGGCTAGAGAAACATATTTCTAGAAGTAATTTTGTTCAAACAAAACTTTGCTCAATCCAATTTTTAATACTTAATAAATATTCTGTATCATTAACTGTGTATTTAATCCTAAACTATATTTCTAGCTACATATTTAATATTAAACTATTTCAAAATTAATTTAGGAGAAGATGACTTGGTGAGACCCCCTGAAATGAAACCTCAAACCCCAGAAGAACGTCCTCGTATCTTGCCACCAGATCAACGACCCCCAGAGCCCCCTGAACCCCCACCAGTTACTGACGAAGACCTTGATTATCGGACAGCAAATCAACACTTACCTTCAATTAGTAGCTCTTCAGGGATGGATCCTCATGCTGGAGTAAAAGCAGCTCTTTTAGAGCTGCTGGCTCATCACCAGGCTCAAACATCTGAGAAACCAGCAACATCTAATGTGGAGTTCCAGTCAAGAGACTCTTTTGTAGCAGGACCAGAGTATAAAGATAATTTTGCATCTACTACATTCTCTTGTGCCCACTATAGTGGTAGTGATGGAATAGGAAATATATCATCTGGGACATTAGAAAGGGCAAATTTTGTTGGAAATTCAGATGTTCAACACTTGGAGAACTATAACATTGTTTCATCTCATTCAAATAGTGCCCTTCCAACTCCTGCCTTTTCAGAACCATTTCACAGCTCAGTAACTCGTTATGGAGACATTTATCTCAACAGTGGTTCCATGCTATTTAGTGGTGATAAGGATCATAGATTTGAATATAGCCATGGTCCCATCACAGTACTGGAAAACAGTGGCGATTCAGTTGGAAGGTCTGGGTCTGAAAGTACTCATTCTCATTCTTTGTCTTCAAAGATGCAGAACTATAGCTATGGAAGTAATTTACAAGAACCTCCTGCCAGTGTCAGCCACATTCATGGACAAACTTGGACTTCTCCTGCTCAAGGACCTGGATATTCACAAGGATACAGGGGACAAATTAGTACATCCGCTATCAGAGGTCGAGGCAGAGGATTGCCATATTAAGCTTCTGTTCTTTTCCCCTGGCCCTCAGGCACGCCATTTATATCCTGGAAAAACTTTTTAACTGTGATTTCAAACAGCAATCCAATAGACTTGAATGATGTTAATTCAGCAGCTTTATTTTTATTCAGAAAGGGATCTTGCATTAGGAAATTGCTTACAATTCATGCTGTTCTGAAAATCCAGATAATTGTATGTCTTTCAAATTCTAGCTATAAATTTTATATTTTGGCAGTTCTAAGTCGATGCTAAATTTAGGAACATCAACTTTTTAAGGCACACTACTAAGATCTGAACTATGCACACACTTTGTGCTTTTTTTGTAAGTTTGGACCAACTTTTATGTAAAAATTTTACAAAACCAAAACAGGGCACTGATTTATTTGGTATTTCTTTTTACAAAACTACCTTTAGTCAAGAAGTCACTATCAGTCTTTGCACTGCTTTCAGTGTTATCTATGGAAAGTGTTTGTGCTCATTTCAGACAATAAAATAGTCTCTCTTGATACTATTTATACATACTTTGATATTGATTTGATTTACTTTCACAATTGTTTGTCTAGTAGAATATCCAATCCATCTTCCAATATTTGTATAAGTATCTGTTTTACTTGAACGGTAAGTGCCTTAATGATGTAATCTTAAGGTCTGAAGAACATTTCATTATATTTATAAGACTGTTCGAAGGTAATTTGTATTTTGGTACAAAGTATTAATATTTACATGAAACCGAGGCTAACTTAAGGATAAATGGGACAGATAGTTCTTAGGAGTTTTCATATCCTATTAGGTGAAATATTTATCTTCTTTTTTCCCCAAAATTATAACCACCCCCATATTTAATTAAATGAAATAAAATGAGAATGTATGGATAATAATCAAAAAGGTAGGTTTCTTTCAATTTTCTGTACCTTTTAACTACTCTACCAAATAAAAATTAGTGTCCTGTTTTATTCAAAACAATTTTTTTATTAAAAACAGATAGCAATTTGTCACTATCTTCTAATAAGTACTTTGCTCATTTTAAATGTAGCTGCTGTAGAATGTTAACTTTGGTTACATAAACAGCAATCATTGCAACTGAAATTTAAATAATTTTAATTTATAGAAATTAGGATGGTGCCAATAAGTTCTACATTATATTATTCTACTAATCTATTCATTTAATTTGAATAGGTTTTTAATTCAGTGTATCTTAAATTGCAAAGGAGGGAAAACAAGGTTCCCAAAAATCAAAATCGGCCTTCTGGAGAGGCTTTCTGGCATTATATATTTGTTTCTTGAAGAGACGCCCCTCCCTTAGATAAGCCACTGGCTATGATTTCTCTGTACTGAAATGTTTTTAAATGGCCATATTGAAAAAAAGTCTTTCCAACTGATAAATAAATAAAATAAATAAATAAAAAACCAACTGATTATTCAACTGGCAAGCTAGTGCATACATGTACTGGTAACTATTTTCTAAAAATATAATTACATGTAATTTACATGTATACTCAGCTGAGTTTATTAGAAGCAATTCAACAAACCATTGCTTTTTTTTTAATGAGTGAGTACTGCATTTGTAGAGTGTCAAATATATGTGAACTTTCCTATAAATACAACTATGGTCATCCTCGGTAGAGAATTCCTGATTGAAAATAAAAACAGCTAAACTGGAATAAAATATTTTGTAATTTTAGCTGTTAATGTTGATATTTCAGATAAAAGAACTGGCCTGGAATGGGTGTTTCTGAATAACCTTGTTTAGTAAAAGTAAACATCAACATATCTCTTTGATAAAATTTGTTCGATATTCAGATTTTGGATTAAATTCCCAGTGATCCTTTTGATTGCTTATTAGTTTTCACATGAATTTTATATATTACAAGGAGTATATTAAGAAAACATGTCAGAAGTTTCAGACCAGACAAAGTATGCTATTTTTCTTTGTTTTTATTTATACAGTATTGGTCATATATGATACTGCAGTGCTAACAGGAAATTTAGAAGTTGTAACGTATTTTCATTTACATTTCTTAAAATATATCAAACTTAATTAAGGCCAGTTTCTCTTACAAAGCATTACATAGACTACTTCCATTCTTTAGTGCTCTGATATAGCTCTGTTGGAAATAATGTCAGATCCCTGTCTACTTATGAAATAAATAGGTTGAATCAATAAATACACTATTTTTATTCAGGGAAAGCCATGGTCTTTACTTTTACTGATCAGATCACTTGGTTTCCTAGTTTAGTATTTAAAAATTTGAATGTAAAGTAGAAGGTACAATGAATGGTCTTTATCGAATGGTCTTTATCGAAAAGTTATTTTATGTGTTCAAGACAAAATGTTTTAAAATATCCATGTTCACATAGATAATTAGAACCATTAGGAAACAGCCTGCCCAAACTTGTGATTTTACAGTGTTGTATTTTAGGCATTTCTCTGACTAAAATCCCTGTTTCACATAGTTGGTCAATTAAATTTCAAGGCTGATTTCCATTATTTTTAGAATGGACCCCATTCTAAACAGCAATGTAAAATTAAACATGCAAGTTAGAATTTAAGAACTCCTGCTACAAATAAAAATATCCTGCTTATATGATAATTTCTCCCCTCTTCTGCAAGCACAAGGGCTCTCTGAAAAACTTTTAAGACACATTGGAAAACCAAGAGGCCTTGTATTGGAAACTATAAACACAAAGAAGAATTGATAAATTAACTCCATCCTCCTTTCTTCTGTAAAATCCTAAACTTAGGGCATATATCAATATAGTGTATCTACTAATTGGTAAAATGCTAGATCTCTTCTGTAATTTGGGATTCATTATTTTAACTTAAAGGGAGGAAACTGCTTTTTCAATATAATTTTTTTTCAAGGAAAAGTACATGACAAATTAGCTTTTTTCAATATTTATAAAGAAAGTATATCTTTTAATAGTATCTTAAATTCAGATGAAACAAAGTAGTAGCCTTGGCACTCATTCTATTTTACTGAAGAAAGTTATTGAATTTTGTTTAATAGGACAGGAGATTAAGGACTGAATCTTATATTTAATTTACTAAGTTCATATAACATGCAATGCACATCTTTAGAAGAATTAAAAGATCTTCTAAACAGGAAAGTTTTTTGAAGACTTCAGCCTTCTATGTTGTCCTATTTTATCTTTTGTACATATCTATCAATTGACTTTCCAACATAGAAACCTAATTTATCCTCTGCCCTTTTTTTTCTTGGAAAAAGATGAGCATTTGGCATTTTGTAATTGCAAAGCACTGCTTTGCTTTCATTTTTATTTTCTATATCTTTAAAACTAAATACACTATAGCCAATGCTTGACTTCAAGTAAGTACGTCTGGCTATTGGGGAGAAACCCTAGATTTCTAAGGTGATGACAGAATTCTAGGTTCCTAGGGTGATGACAGAATAGTACTTGGATCCATAAAGACATCCTTTGGTGCCAACGAGATGCCATTTTTTAGTTTTAGTTAAAAGGAAGCTAGCATTTTTATTTCCATGAATATTTCTGAGGTTTCTGAGAGACTGCAGAAGTGTTTAGAGAATAAAAATGATGGTAGTTATAATCTAGTGCTTTGTTTGATAATATCTTTGCCTAATAGAAGACCTGAGTCAGCTGAGATACAGCAGTCATCTTGAAGTTAAGATTGTATGAAGATGATTTGGTACAATACATCTATTTTAGATTGCAATTCTAAAATAGATTCACAATACTTTTGTATGCTAAACTCTCAGTAAAACAAATCCCGTGGGAATTGTATAGACTTTGATAAATTTATTTTTAAATCTAGCTATCTATATAAGATTCACTAACTACAAGGTGGCACTAGTGACTGAAAGCTGTTGTATGGTTTATTTTTCTGAGATCATATTTCCGATTATTTTAGTTGAGAAGAAAAGCAAATGCAAATGGTTTAAATATTATAGGAAAGTTGTACAGTTTGGCATAAAGAAATGTTTGAAACTTTGGTAACTCAAATCTTATTTTTTTTGTTTATTTAATTTATAGATGAGGGTGGGTGATTAAGTGTGTGATTGTTGAGATGATGGTAAAGGTTAAAAAGTTTATCTGGTAGATTTTTCAATTTATAAAAATTGGTTCGCTGATTGACAGCTCCTATAGTACAGTATGGGAAAGTTCAATAGCTCTGATGCTCAGTCATCAGCCAAGGGGAGATGGGGAGGCCAATTAACAAACATTTTAATTTCTTTTTTCCTGGGCAATGTTTGCTGCTGCTAACTGAATTCTCCCACCTAAATTACTTGATCCAGCGATGAATTGAACTGTTGTGACAGAGACCTGAATGAAGAAATTGACAGAAGTCATTTGAGTTAGACTGTCCTAAGTTTCTATGGAGAAAAACCATATTAAGATTTGAAGTGTGCTTATTAGTGCAGGTTAGTATATTTGCTGTTCTCTTCTATTTAAAAGAAGATACAATAGCAATGGGGCTCTTCAGTTCAAGCATTTATTTTAAAAAGCTTCTTCATTTTGTTAAGTTGTCTAGAACAATAATGCAGTCTTTAAAAAATAAGTCTAATAATTTGAACATTCTATAGGCATTTATAGTTATTGACTTACCTCCTTGCAGCAAACAGCTGATTAACACAAGAAAAAAATCTGCCTCTGCCTCCCAGCAATTTGCCTCCTGCAGCAAACAGCAAGTTTCACTTTCAATTTCAGCATGGGCCTCCCGATCAGCTGTTTCAGGCTGCAGGGATTGCCATAGCCTATTGCCGCCTCTGCAAGCCCCATTTTCTCCATTTGCTGCAAGGAGGTAAATTGCTGGGAGGCAGAAGCCAAAGGATAGGGGCCAGTGGGTGGGTGGGGCTACTTTCAGTGTATAAGATACACCCAAATTTTCACCCTCTTTGTGGGGAGGGGAAGGTGCGTTTTATACTCCGAAAAATATGATAAGTACAGTCATTATACTGACCTGGAACTCCCCTTTTCCTCTTTCCTGGCAAAATTAACCCCTAGGATAGGAAAAACAAAGCGAGGGAACAGGATTAACCCATTAAGGCAGGAAGACAGAATTCAGAGCAATCACCTTAATTGTCCCAGATGGGAACAAACCAGGGAAATTTCTTCCAACAGGCAATTATATTACAATGGTTTCTACTATTCAAAAAGATTTCACACAAAAACCAATCAGATGTAACCAAACATTCTCGTTACCATTTTATTCTATAGAAAGTTACCACTCACTCATCTAAAAGAATGAAATATTCAAAAAGGCAGAATATTATACTTCCCTGGATGAAAAAAGGAAAAACATGCTCTTGGAAAGCAGCCCCCACCTTTATTAATAGCCCCAGAAAGACTGGGCTATCCTATTCCTATCTACAAAACAAAAGCTCCAGTCTCCAGGGTGATAGGATTAGCCCTCACTCAGGCTCCAAAGCAGGTCAAACTTCAAAGGATTAAGCCCCAATAGGAATTGTCCAGCAACACCCTTTCAGAACACAAGTGTCACACATCCTCATTACCCAGCAATAGTCAACAGCCTAGGACATAAACAGCCTACAAGGTTAGCTGGCTTGAACGCCCTCCCCCTGGGAGTCTGACAGCCATTAGGATAATAACTTGTCTTTGCCACAGGAACAGAAAGAGCAGCTCTTGTTGGGAAAGTGTGGTGCTCAGTGCAGCAAGCCTCGGGTGCTTGGGGAGATGATCCATGTGCTCTCCTGGTCGTCTACTTCTCTCCATCGCTGGTCTTGCTGGGAGAGTGGGTAGCACACCGAAATTCAGCAGGCTTGAGCCACTGCTTTGGGTTCATAGTCGGATCTGTAAGTCCCATCTGGAAAGTGCTGTGGTGAAGAGTAGCAGCTGGGTTGACTGCTGTTGCTCTCTGCCACAGCGCTTTCCAGATGGGCTTTACAGGACCCAAAGTGGCAGCTCACTGGGAAAGGGTCTTGCACAGCACAGCAAGCCTCAGGTGCTTGGGGAGATGCTTCACGTGATCTCCAGGTCGACTGCTACTGGTCTTACAGGGAGAGCATTTTGCACAGCACAGCGAAATTTAGCAGGCATGAGCCGCTGCTTTGGGTCCTGTAAGTCCCATCCAGAGAGACAGAGAGAAGCAGCATTCAATCCAGCGACTTCTCTTTGTCACAGCTCTTTGCAGATGGGACTTACAGGTCTGACTCTGAACCCAAAGTGGTGGCTCATGGCTGCTAAATTTCACTGTGCTGCCCAAGGTGCTCTTTAGGCAGGCCACCAGCAAAACCATCAGCAGAGAAAAGTAGCTGGGTTGGGCATGTGGAGTGTCTTCACGAGTGACCGAGGCTCGGCCAGCACTAAAAGCCAGAAGTAGTGGCTGCAAGATCGGAGATGCCGGAGACTTAACCCAGCTGCTTCTCCGCCTAAGCGCTTTCCAGATGGGATTTCTTACAGGTAAGAAACTTACCCAAACCACTTCAGCCCCCCTGTGCATGTGCTGCCCCCTCATGGCAATGCTGCCCTTCTGAGGCCCTCCCTCCTGCGCCTGTGCTGCCCCATGGCCCTCTCCCCTTCAGCTGAGCACGATAGGCCACAGGTCAGATAAATTGCTTCGGCCCAGGGGTGGCGTAGTTTGAGGCCAGGGGTTCTAGGCAAGGGTGGGCAGTGAGCATAGATTTCCCAGGGGAATGCATGCAATGGCCCTGGGAGTGAGGTGTAAAGTAAAACAGCAACTTGCCTAAAACTAGGGAGTGGCAAAGCGAACGCTTAAGTTGGGAGTGAGGAAGCCGGAGAGGAGTTGGGCTGTGGGTGCCACGTAGTCTAGGCTAGGGCCTATGCAAGCTGCAACAGCTGGGGAGTCAGGAAAGCAGGCGAGCCTGTGCAGGAACTGGAGAGGGCATAAGTGAACTGCGATGGCTGGGGAGCTAGGAAAGTGGGCGAGGAAACCGGAGAGCAGCTGAGCCATGGGCATCATGTGGTCTAGGGCGAGCTGCGAGCATGGCAAACGAACAGCCAAAGCAGGGAAAATAAGTGGCTATAAGAGGTGGGGCCAGCAGGGAGGTGAGGGGGCAGGTGGAGTGGGGCAAGGCGAGAGAGGAGGGGCCAGCCAGTGGTGGCATTTGCTGCTTCACCAAACTACACAGAATTTTAACAACCGGTACGCCCAAACTGTTGTGAACCAGCAGCAGCCCACCTCTGATTATGGGTTTGCCTCACAAAACCTGTCTTTACTAAGATATATTGTAGACCTGGTTTTTGAGAAGTGGTTAAAGGAACTTGGTCAAGCGACAATAGATGACCAGCCCATGCCTGCAAAGAGGCTGAGCTGGATTAAGTTTCTAAAGAGATAGCTTGGCATTTTCTATATCTGATAGAATTCTAAAGTCACTTGGAGGAGATTTACTGATGACTCTAATTCTTTAGGTCATACCTTGGTAATTGGTTATATCATAGATTACTGATTGTTGGTTAGATCTTGAATTGTTAAGATTTCCATACAAATCAATTTCCTTACTAAAGATCTGCAGATGATGAAGCATGTAGGAAAAACAAATATGCCTAAGTATAGTTTAGAATTCATTGGAAAGCTTATTTTTGCTTTTCTTTATTTTGTTCTTTGTAATCACTGCTTAAAGGACTCATTCTGGATGTAACGGGGGACCAATTAGGCTCTGGAAGATCATCTAGTGCAGTGATGCGAACCGTTTTGCAAAGGCAGGCCAAAATTGTATGCGCACATGCAATAGTGTATGCCCACACCCACAATGCAAGATGTGCCCCGCTCACCTGCACATGCGACCCCCGGATAGGAGGAAATGTTCTCTCTCCCCAGGCTCCAGAGGCTTTCCTGAAACTTGGGAAGGTGAAAATGGCCTCCTCTGCCACCCCTGAAGTTGGAAACGGATCATTTCCTAACTTCCGGTTGGACCTGTTTTTTGCTCTCCCCAGGCTTCAGGAACCCAGCTGCCAGGCTGCTTCTTTCTGCCTCAGTGCTTTCCGGAAGGGACTTCTTACAGACCCCCATGGCGGTGCTGCCCCCCTGCAACCCTCCCTCCTTTGCCTGTGCTGCCCTGTGGCCCTCTCCTTTGGCTGAGCACAGTAGGCCACAAGCCAGATAAATTGCTCTATTGGCCTCCTCTGCCACCCCCAAAGCCAGAAACAGATCGTTTCCTAACTTCTGGTTGGCCCGTTGGGCCCATTTTTCACTGTCTCCAGGCCCCAAAGGCTTTCCTGAAGCCCGGGGAGGGCACAAAACGGCCCAACAGTCCAACTGAAGTTCAGAAATGATCCATTTCTGGCTTCCTGGGCCCAACGGACCAACCAGAAGTTCATTTCTGAACTTCTGGTTGGTCTGTTGGGCCCATTTTTCACCCTCCCCAAGCTCCAGAGGCTTTCCCGAAGCCTTGGGAAGGTGCAAATGACCTCCTCTGCCCCCCCCAGAAGTGGGGGGCACACACATACACACAGGACCTGACAGCTCATATGCTGGCAAATATGGCTCCACGTGCCACCTGTGACACGTGCCATAGGTTTGCCATCATGGATTTAGTGTTTTCAGCAAGTGAACTCTGAAAGCTTTATGGATTCTTTTCAGGTGATCTTGCTTATATGCATTGTTAAACTGACATTTTTATCAGTAATGTTAAAAATAAGTGGGACAATGGTTTGTTGTGTATTATTGGATCAATTTTGATCTGTATCCTATCAGTATGTGGACAAGATTCTTGGATGAATTTGGGCCTAGCTCCCTCTTAACTAGTAGTGACCAGAAAGGATTGAAGGATGTGTTATGTTTGATCAATAATATCTCCCTCAGAAGGTGGGAAACACCATTTATGTTAAAGATTGAAAAACAATCTATATATCAATATACTATCCCCTGCCTCCAGATTAAAACAGGTTTAGGCTTGCTGTGAATTATGAATTTATAATTTCCTCATCAATATGGTTGAAAGAATGGCAGTAGATGGATTCTAAATGTTCCCAAATGAAACTGATTTTCTAGAACTGTTCTATTCAATTTCAGACCATGTCATCCTACAGAGAAGACTTTGATTGCCATTACTGAGGGAACAGGATTTGCTTATAATCCTCAATATCCGCTTTTGATACTGTCAGCTATAACATCCTCAGTTTATTCTAAAGAGATAGCTGGGAGTCAAGACCACAGGTCTATTCTAGTTTAGTTCTACCTTGAAGATATATTCCTTTTTCATCTTACAACTCAACATTTCATCTTGTGCATAATTCTGTTGTACAGGTAGTCCTCAATTTATGACAAATGAGCCGGAAATTTTGGTTGCTAAGCAAGACAATTGTTGTCTCACTTTATAACCTTTCTTAACATAGTTGTTAAGTGAATCATTGCAATTGTTAAGTTAGTAACACAATTGTTAAGTGAAATCTTGACTTTGCTTGTCAGAAGATTACAAAGGGCAATTACATGAGCAGGGACACTACCAGTGTCATAAATATGAACCAATTACTAAGCATCTGAATTGAGTAGTCACTTGACTATAAGGATGCTGCAAGTTGTGTGAAAAATGGTAATGTCACTTTTTTCAGTTCTATTGTAATTTTGAATAGTCACTAAATGAACAGTGGTTAAGTCAAGCAATATCTGTATTGCCATGAAACTCCACATCTATATGTAACCACTGGAAAGTTACCAGTGATTGTAGTGTTGGGCGCTATATTTATAATGATGATACTCAGCATAATGTTCTTTTCATCAATTACAAACTCCTTGACTTTACTCCCATTTGGACCAGATTGCATATTGGACTTAACCAGTATGTTGAAACTAACAGGTCAAAGGGACTAATAAGTAGGGATGTCTCAAAACAGTATAGATATTTTCTTGCTCTCGATAGGGTTTTTTCCCTCCAAAAGGATTGGGTACCTAGTTTGGAGGTGCATTTTGATCCCGTAGTCCTTGATTGGTTATGGAAATACACTAGCAAGTGCAAATGAATTATTGATGCCTCTCTCCTTGGGTATTTCTATTTGAAGGAAGAGTTTTTATGTAGTCACTAGAAAATCTTTTATACATGCCAACCAGGAGAGGTTTAAGTGCAGTCTACTGGAATCATCTTTTATGATGGTGGCTCCAATGCTGGGGAATTCTCTCCATTAACAATTTGCTTAGACTGTGCTCGGAAAAACATTAAAAATCTACCCCTTTTTATATTTCATGCTATTTGTTTTAATCAGCTATCTTGAACTTTTAATATTAATGCCATGTTTCTATGCTTTTTCCGCTTCTGATTCCATGATATTCCTTTTTTATGATACTTGTTACAATTTTTCGTATCTATTATTAGGATATAGAGGTTAGATTTCACTATGAGTTAGCTTTGTTGGAAGCATGCTCAATAGTTCATTACCCATAACTATAAAAAACTCAAACCAAGTCAAAGGATTTTAATAATGTAGGTTGAAGTATGACAAACAAAAATAGTAAAATATTTGTAATACAAACTAATATATTTTATTTTAAAATTCTCCTGATATTTTCTCAAGAATCTTACAATCTTAAACAATTTGCTTAGGAAGACCCTTAAAAATGTCAAACTAATTAAAGAATGGCTAAGAATGTATTCTTAGTATTTCTATTATGTATATCCAGAAGTGTAAAAATGTCTTCTTTCTTTCAATATAAAAATATTCAATCTTGTCAAAAGTATGCAAATTAAAATATACTTGCTTAATGATCATCTTAAGAAAGGCAATTCTACTTCAGTTTCTCACAAACATATTAGTATCTCATAAACATATTTAATTTGTAAGTTCTTTAGGTGAAATATCTCCCTTTTCTACAACGTGTTGCTTGTTCAAGGCTGAATTGTTGGTTGACATCAGTAACAGACACTGGTTCTAGGCCTGCCCATGGGTCTTCAAGCATTGAAGGTTTATAATAATTCTCCACATCATCATTGGACAGTGTTTTCTCCTTCCCATATGGTGTACCAAATGGAGTCGATATTCGGGGTGATCCCTTCAAGAAAAGTCATGAAGCAAAAGAAAAGAATGTAGTTAAAATGTATATATGTATATATTTGCATTCAGTATCAGCTTTATACAAGTTCTTCAATACTTCCATCCACCCTAAAAATGTAATTTGTACACATTAGTAACTAGCAGTTATTTTATATTCTCACTTGAAAAATATAACCAAAGAAAAACACTGAGATGGTGAATGTCTAAAGAATATATTAAAACAAGTATAGAAAGTTATAAATAGCTATTTTTAAAATTTCAAAACAATTATATAAATATGTATAGATTTTTCTAATTCCCTCATATTCCTCATTATCACTGCAGTGCTCTGGTCCCTGTCAATTACCATGATATCCGACAGATTGGCCTACCTATCTGAAACTGGAAGTCCTATAGCAATGGTGGCTAAGCTTTTTGTTGTCGCATGCCAAAAGTGCAGGTGACAGCATGCATGCACACCCACACCCATAATGCAATTCTCACGCGACACACCCCGCCCCCCTATGCATCTGTGCACAACACCCGAGTCCCATTTTAGGCCTAGTCCCAGCCCCCTGGGACAAAAACAGGGCACACCACCCCACGTGTATGTGACCCCTCCCCCCCATACACGTGTGACCCTGCCCCTCGCACATTCATGCGCTTCTCCCCATGCCCCCAAGCATGCATGGCAGAGACCTGAAAATTAGCCGGCCAGTGGGAGGTGTGCACACATGCACGGTGTAGGACTCAGAAATCCCTTATAGCAGGTGTCCAAAATGTCTGTCTGCCTCCACAGAGTTTTTTGTTTTTATACAGTTTCAACAAACAAAGCAAGAGCATAGGTAGCATCGTTATTGGCTTATTATCCTTGTCAATCTCTAAGACCATCCCAGCCAGGGTAGAATCTCACACAACACAATAGTTCCTGGTAGTGCCTGGTTCTACTAATTAGGTGATTTGGTAATTTGGCTTTAAAGAAAAATTTATTTGGGCAGTCTTTAGCAAAACAGAAAAAATACCTCACCAGATGGACTCATTTTTTCTTTTTACTTCCTTCCTTCCGGAACATCCCAATTTCATTAGCCTGGCGGCTGCCTGTTTACTGCCAGCTTGAAGCACTTCCCTTGGGTCGATCAGGGACTTTGCAATGTCCCTGAGACCAGCAAGGCTTCGTCTTCCTGATCATCATCTCTACAGGACGGTTTACGTCTCAATGGACCGTCCAGCGGCAAAAAGTGTCAACGGCGGTCTCGGAGTATCGAGACCGCACATTGTCACATTGCGACGTGGCTCCTCCTTTCCCCCCAATAGGGCTTATTCTCATATTAGTGAAATCAATCAATATTGTGCATATCCAGTGGTTTACACTCATCCTCAGTGAATTTTGGAATTGCTCAAGTGTGGTCTGAATGGGATTACCGAAAAAAATGAAGGGGGAAATCCTTTCTTTTTGTTTTTGTTGAAAGATAGGATGGCAGAGGTATCCTTAATTTTCAAAAAGGGGATTTTCTCAGAGAATAGTCAATCCAGAAACTGTCAAATATATAAACCTGGCTGTTATGTATTTTATGGAATAGGTTGCCTATTAGGTTGTTTGTTATACATATCTAGTGGTTGAATAGGTTGTTTGTTATACATATCTAGTGGTTGAATCCACCAGGCCTTGAAAGATCAATAAGTACCATGATCCTACTCAGTTTTTTTGAAGATGTTTTTCTCAGAGCCCTAGTTTAACAGAAACCAGTTTATTCGTAAAGGCGGCTTACTAAATTTCCGACTTACTCTGATTTATACATATTTAGAATATTTGGGACAATTGCGATCTCATGTTAAAAGGCATCATTGAATGTAAAATGTCTGCTGACTGGATACTAAACAGGCGTGCAAAAAGGCCATGCTTAATTCTATGCAAGTTCAGAAAACACTAAGGACCCCTCAGCTCTGGCGCGCAGAGCCTGAATGGCTGAATCGTGAACGACCCCAGTTATGTTTATCCCCCTCCTCCCAGTAAATACCTGGTTGCATCTCTGATAGCCCCCCGAAGGCGGCTGCTTGAAGGGCTGCTGCTGGTAAAATGCTCCTCCGGGGGACCTGCTGCCACTGTAGGGAGCCAGGTGGCTGGGACTGGCACTGTGGGGCCTACGTGGTGGGTGCGCCGGTGCCGAAACTCCAAACCAGCCTCCACCATCCCCGCATGTTTGGAAGCGGGGAGAGCGAGGAGAAATGTCGTACGACCGCGAGCGGGATCCGTAAGGCGACATGTGGCGAGGGCTTCGGTAGCCTTGTGGAGAAGCTCCTCCAGAGGCAGGGCTCAGAAACCCGGAGCCACTCGAAGACGGCGGGGTAGGAGGCCGGAACCCTTGCCGATACATAGCGATGTTATGGATGCCCCTATAGCAACTGCCGATTTCCTTCACCTAATCCGTAGTAGTAGTAGTTCCGGGTCGATTCGATTGCAGCCCTCCTTCGAAACTGCTCCGCCGAGCGTCTTCCATTTCACGCTGCAGGCTTGACGTCTCTTCCGTGAGAATTAGAAATCGAGACGTTTGACTTGCGCGTTCTTAACGTTTTTACAATATGTAGGATGCTTTAGTCGAATCTAAATGGGTTTTCGTTTATCCAATTACAATTTTTACTACAGCCATGCGGTAGAAATCTAAAGTTTCAATATAATTGAATAAAATTGAAAATTTATTTATTTGTTTATTCCAGTATATTGTGGGTTTCTCCTTTAGCGTATTTGGAATTGTATGTTGGCCTCTTGCTACGTTTCCAAGTAATATTTCAATTTCTAGAGTATTTTCTTGGTACGGAATTTCTCTTTAAATAGCGCAATATTTGGACGCGTTCCCGATCTACATAGCCGACTTCGGAACGAAAGTGTGTCTGATTTTGGAGGGATTAGCTTCCGAGTTGTGCGTGCTTGGGCTGCGAGGCTAAACTGTTGTAAGATTCCTCTTTCATGTTTTGCTGATCAATAAATCTGAAAGGGGACTAAAGGGGGGGCAAAACTGCAACGTTATTTTTCTATATTTCTTGCTACCTTCTAAGCTCCCTTTTATGCTTGGCCGTGGATGATGGGTGTTATGAGCGGATTGTTTTTGGTTATGGGGAAATTTGATGGACTACCAACCTATTTGCATTGGCATGCAGTTGCCTCAAGAAAAAAAAGTAGCATTTTTGCTCAGGCTTGTAGACAATTCCATCCTAATGATACCTAGATCTTCAACGGCGTTAAAAAAAAGGGGAAAGGGGTGGAACCATTTCTTACCACACAGCTTCTAAAACATAGTTTCAAAGGTCGCGCTTGCGGTCTTTCACCCCCCCCCCCCTCGTTCCCCGGATTGCCTCGCTTGGTTCAGCTGAACAAAATATCCATCACGTCTGCGCAGTGGGCGCCTCTGAAGACTTGGTACAAGAGTCCAAAGATTTTTGGAGCGCTGATGTCAGCCCTCTCGCAGTTTCGCGAGTCGGCTTCAGCGGTGGCCAATATCAGCTGCCGGCATGTTGGGGGCTAAGATGGGAAGAAGCAGCTGCATCCTATACCATCTGAGGAAAGGTCTATATTCGCCTCTGGCTAGTGGCGTCGGCTCATTTCTCGATCCCCTGGGCTTCCCTCAACTTTTGCGACTTCCCTCTTGTTCTGGCAGTTTCAGAGGGCTGCAGCAGGGAAACTGCCCCCATCCAGGTAGCCGATTTTTTACATTCTTCGTTCAGTCAAGGCATTGCGGAAGATTGTGATACGTTACAGTAAAGAGCTTGTATGCAGCAGCAGAGAAGAGCTTTAGAGAAAGCGTTCAGGAGAAACCCCATTTCGGAACCTTTCATTTGCAACAGAATATAATAAATTGAAGCAATTCATGGAAAAATAAACTTAGCTGTGTGGTAGCTAGGGTCGGAAACGACTTGATGGCCCATAATTAATCAATTTCAAACGCGGTCATAATTGTTGCAAATTTGGGAGCAGTTCAGCAATCTTATCCTGGAAATAAAAATCTTTGGAAACCAAAATTATCAGCAAAAGATAGGATTTCTAGAAAAAAAAGTCAGGGTTCTCTTTGCTTACTTTTTGTAAGTTATCACCTCTGAAATGTATGATGAGTGTAACTGGATATATCAAATAGAAAATAATGCTTCTAAAGTTGCTATCTAAAAATAACCTGCTATAATTGGAGAATTATTTCCAATTAAATTACAATGTTTTTACAAATTATATTAGTGTATAGATTTAGATTTAGATATAGGCTTAAATACTCATTGCAAGAAAATAATTATTAATTATTTAGGTTTATGCCCAATTAAGTCACAGTAGATTAGCAGATAACTAATCTTGGTTGATCTAAAAAAGTGAAGGAAATAATTGTCTATACAGTATTTGGCTACAAAACCATTAATGAGATCCTAATGTTGTATACTAGTCTTGAAAACTTGGAAAAAAACATCTGAAAAGAAGGCAGTAGCAAACCACTTTTGTAAGATGTGTCCATGGACTTATGTGACTTTGAAGTCATAAGGAACTAATTTTGGCTTGTGGGAATCTTTATAGCACTACACTTTGTAATAGAAATTACAAATAGTAATTGACATTTTCAACATAATTTGATTATTAATTTTATTATTTTATTAATGTTTATTCCCACTTTTCCTCTAGGAATTTAAGCAGGTTACCTATAGATCGCCATTTTATCTCTCTCCTGAACAACTGAGGCTGGGACTTCTCTTGGAGACAGGCAGAGAATGCTTGATAATGGATTTAAGTGATTACCAGTGCTGCAATTAAACCAATTCATTTTTCATTAATCAGAAATTTGCCTTATCAGTCAGAAAACTGGTTTATCTAAACCAGGATTCCAGCAGAATCAGAAAAACTGTGCAAGTCCTATGGTAGGGATCTTTACTAAGTCTACATATTATTCTTTTAATACAAAACTTCATAATCTAAGGCCTACTGGTTTCATGTAGCGCCTAGAAGTGTTAGGTGTTTCTATGGAGTTTCTTCCAAGAGTTTCACTGAATTGAGATTTTCCAAATGTAGAGACTTATAAAATACAGATAGAATACCGGTATTAGCAATATTTATCTGTAATTATATTTAAATGAAAAACAAAACTATATTTGATTTTTTTTACTTCCCAGTCAATTGTTTGCTGTGCCCTTGCTCCCTTAGATTATATACCCAAGCATGTAATTCAAAAGCTGTGTGTATCTCTTCGCTTCAGAAAAGTTGGCTTGTTACATTGTAACAGTGGATCCAGATCTAACCACTCTTCTACAAAATCCATTCCCCCAATCTCCAATTTAAGGCTAGACCACTTATCATTCTGGAGAAGCAGAAATTGATGACATTTTCCACATCCTGTCCTTTTGTTGCTGAAAAGATGATCTCAGTAATTATATTGCTTTACCTCAAAAGCAGTGTTTTATTCTTTCCATTGGCATAAGCCTGGCAGTCTGGTCCTCTGTCTTGTGCAAATGCTTCCAATTCCCATCTTCACCCCATTCCCTCCTCTGTTCTGAATAACCATTTTATACTGAGCTGTCAGTCTACTTGCTATGAAAAGCTGGATCTTTTCTTTTTTTTAAAAAAATGTTTGGTTTCATTAAATGTTGGGTATTTCTTTGAGTATTTTATTCTTTTAAGAAACATAGAAGAACTTTGAAATAGCAACTTTCTTTTGACTTAAATTGATGAAATCAACAAGATCTCCAAAGATATTTTCCCCCCAAAAGAGAAAGCAATTAGCACTTGATTTTTTGGCATGTGGGCGAAGCGGTAAAATCAGGAAAGTCCATCACATGTCTTCTCTGTTAATCATGGTTGAGGCACAATTACTTGCTATTACTAAGGCCCAAGTAAAGGAGGAGGTTGCAACCCAAAAAGAATTTCTTAAGTTTGCTTCATTTCTAGCACTAAGACAAGCAGCTAAAAACTGCTGGGTGAAAAAGCTGCAAAGCTAATAGAACTATAAAATTTTCCCCTTTCCTATCTTTTCTTTTGGCCTTGTCAATTCAAAGCTTTTTTAAAAACACTTTTTATTCTTTCCCTTCTGTTTTCCTTCAGTTGAAAGAGTGGTAAGAAGCATGGAAAATATCTTTCAGTTTTTAAAACTTGTTTTTCTTATTTAGAGGAAATTTTCAATGGTTGAAGAAAACCATGTTAAAAAGCTAAGGCAGTTATGAGTTTAAGAACAATACCTATAGATTAGCTCAAGGCTCACAAAAATGTTTAAGCTTTCATAACTTTCAGATTCATTAATCAGATACTATGTTATGAAAAGCAGGAGGGAAAGCAGAGGTAAGGAGAAAAGATAAAGATGTTTGCAGAATATGGATTTCAAAATGGAAATGATGTATACTGGGAGGAAAGGTAGATTTTTTTTCAAATGGATTGCATGTGTATAATAGAATAATTAAACTAAATTTAAGTTGTACCATGGTCTATAAGGATTCCAGATGGCATCTAGAATTGCCTCTGTATTACTAACATGAGTATGTATTCTTGGATTTTATCAAAGTTATGAGACAGATGTATGTAGTGGTTCAGTTTCTAAGGGAAAAAGGTACTTTGCAGTTGCAACACCATCTCACCAGAAAAAAAATTGGTTTAAGAAGTTGACATGCATGCCTGTAACACATTCCAAAGTATCTTCCCCTCCCCTTCAGATTTGTAGTCCTGCAAAATTTTGAACCTCACCTCTGTGCTTAGGTGAAAGACATGGTTTTAGATTTTATTGTAGGTTGCAAAAAGAAAAGCCTATATTTCCAACCCCAAATAAAGCTACCTGTTTCAGCTAGTCTTGGTTTTCTTCTGCCTACCAAAAATACCAATTTTTTAAATCTAACAATGAAAGTGATTCTGAGCACAGTTAGATTTTCCATTTTTTTTTAAAAAAAATGTTCATTTGCTGATACACAAAGGCTTAAATGTAGTAAACATTCTACTTCCTAAATTATAAATTTCTTTATCAAATACTCCCTTTCTCTTAAAAGTCTTTGATAGGTTAGCCAATTTACACTCTTGTGCTAGAAAAACAATTTTGCCTCAACTTGCTAAAAATACTTAAACAGAAGAAAGCCTGACTATAGTTTTAACATAGGCACATGTAACAAAACCTTTCCAAAGGGTGATATTATTGGATTAAAAACCAAGATTTCTCTGTAAAAGAAGGAATGAAATTTTTCAATACAAGAGACAATTGTGGTCAAAATTGGTAGACGTTTTCCAGACTTTTGGCTGACATTGTGGCGAGATTGGACCTGAGAAGCGAGACTCTGCGCTCCCATTCTGAGTTGGAGGGCTCTGAAAGGAGCTAAAGCCACCCCATGGGAGTAGTGAAGTAAAGAGGGTGCCCGGCAGGTTGCAGAGAGCTGCAACTCTCCTGCTTGACCCAGGACTTCTTCCCTCTCATCCATGACAAGACAGCCATCATTGCTGCCATGAAGCTGGGACAGCCAAGGCAACAAAAAAATGAGCAGGAGCAGTGTAAATGAATAGTAACTGGAGCTGGGTGAGAAGATTCCTTTTTTATTTAGACCCTAACTTTAAAAGAAAAAGAAAATCCAGGAAAAGAGACTCTTAGAACTAACTATCTGTTAAAATGGCAAATAACCATAGAGAGAGAAATTCTAGAAAGAAAGGAACTAAGAGGAGAAAAGTTAAAGTCCTTTTAAAACATAGAAAATTGGACTTTTAGTTGGATAAGCGTTATTCTGGAAAGGCATTATAAAATGCCAGAACTATCTACTTGAATAGTCGACTTTGCTAAATTGAATTAAATTTGGACTAATACATTTGTTATACTCAAAACAACACTAAAACCTAAGATGAGGGTGCCATCTCCTGGTGAATGGAAAATATACCATACCTCTACAAGCCTGCAAAATTTTAGATAAGAGAAATAAACAACATCCATCTAGATCCATGTAAAACTCATTGTTCTACAACTATCTACTTTATGATTACTGGAGACTATTGTGGGAATAAGGAAGACCTTTAAATAAAATAAAGTGACTTGATTTTTGGAAAACTGCCTGGACTATTTAAATAATCCTGAGATGTAAAGAACTATTATTATTGAACTTTCTGAGGAGCAACATTGGACCTGAATATATTGTTTTGGAAAAATCCTACAATTGATAATGACTGAAGATCAAAGAGTCCAGGAAAGAGAGGAGATAACAGAAAGAATGGAGGAAAAGATAGAACAGACAAATCAGTGAATAAAGCAAGGAGATTAGAAGGAGAAGACGATAAAGTTAATAATGACTGATGAAATAAACCAAGGAAAAAGTATTTTAAGAGATTTAAAAATGGAATCGGATAAGCTGGAAGATACTTTTGAAAGGCAGATAGGGGCTTACGTGGAACTCTGGAGACCTGTCATCTTAGCAGGATAGAGATGGGAGAAATATTCAGACTGAATGGTGAAGATGCAGATGTTGATAGAGACAAAGATCTAAGGAGTTTGGGAAGCAAGCTAAAAAACAAATAAGAATTGAAGTATTAAAATGGTCAAGAGATGATGAATAGAAATATTTTTCCCTGATTAAAAACTAGAATAGAGGTAGAAATAAGAATGTACACTTTTATATAGTTAGATGGAAAGATTGGAGGTTGAAAGATAGTATTATTATGCATGTTTAAATAATATGATTGGTACTAGAAGAGTGTATTGAAACATTGAACAACCAAATAATGAAGGACTATGTCTTAATATAAACGTGTGTTAACACTAGGATTAGTAATGGTGGCCTAACTAGAAGCCAGAATAGAGGTAGAAATAAGAAACGGGAAATATTAGCATATGTAATTTTTATACAATAGAATATAAGCAATAACTAGATGGAAAGACTAGAGGCTGAAATATGGTATTACTATGTGTGCTTTAAATAATATCATTGGCATTAAAATGGAACACTGAAATATTGAATGACTACTTTAAAACAAACATGTATATTAATACTAGGATTACATAAATTTGATTAATATAACAAATATTAATATTATTACCCCTATTTGTATCAAAATGAATTATACCCAAAAGCCACACACTTCATGTATGGATATTGATGTATATTTAAAAATAAAAATCCAATAAAACTTAAAAAAAATTGCTAGAGGTTTTCCCTGATTCTGGTCTTTGCAGAAATTTGCTCTTTATGATGTATGTTTAAAATGTGCAAAATATGTTAATTAAGGGGAATATTTCCCCCCCCTCCCCAAAATATGACATCAGCCTGACAATGAACTGATTATAATAGCATTTTTCTATTCATAACCAGGTGCTGATTCAGTGAAGCCACTTGATGGTGTGAGAATTCTTGATTTAACAAGGTTTGTACTGCTTTGGATGTAGTTCAGAGAATTATTAAATTGTCTCATGCAAAGTTTTTGACAAAAATGTTAACATTTTTAGGGGAAGAACAATAGGACTGTAATTGTTGAAAGAAGATAGGAAACAATTAATGTATTTTGATAGTTTTTTCCTTTCCACCTTTGTATTTTTTCTTGCTCTTTTTCTTACTTTCCCTCCCTCCTTTATTTTTTGATTGGTCTTTTATTTTTGAGAAGATTCTTAATAACTTTAAAAAAAATGATAATATTTTTGTTATTGCCTAGATTAATTTGAATGGTATGTGTTCCATTCCCTTAAATGTTGCCATTAGATGAGACCTCAGAGATGTATCTTGGTGGCTGCTGCAGGCCTTTGGAACAACCTTCCACCTGAGTTCCCAGGGATTTCTAATGTGGAGGGATACTTCCCCAAGTATTGAGCTAGGATATGAGAGGATGCTTAGTTTAGTGCCTGGGTGAAGGGCTTTCTTATTTTTAGCCATGTTTTTTGGATTGTTGTGAGCTGCCTAGAATAATTCTGGGAGACAGATAGCCCTTTAAGTCCTATAAAAATAATAAATAAATGTCCATACATGCATCAATTTCATTATGAAATATTGCAGAGTACTTGCAGGACCTTTTGCCACCATGAACCTTGGAGATCTTGGAGCTGAAGTAATCAAAGTGGAAAAACCAGGTAAAGTGATTTTTTAAAAATATGAAAAATACTTATGGAATGACATTTTTTACAAGTTCTAGACTATTTTAATTTCTCAAAATAAGCATATTAAATATAACTAATGTTAGAGTAGGAGGGAATAGTGAAAAGAAAATTATAGTAATATGGTATGAAAATATGAGTAGAGATTTTTCATCCTGTCTCAAAATTGAAAAAAAAGATGGGATTATACAGTGGTCACAGTTCCACAAAGACTTAAAGACATTTTATCTCAAGGCTTTAAATATACAAAAAATTAATATGTAAAATAAAACCAAATAGAAAAATGGAATTCATCTTTCTTCAAATCTTTGAACTGCACAATATTTTAATAGAATACTGGAGCATTTTTATTTTGCTTTCTTAATTCAAGACATCTTAAAATATCTGCTTTAAATAGAATTTTAAAATTTGTTAATTTAAAAATTGAACTATCATTTTTAACTTCTCTATCATCATGTTTTTCATCTGGAGTGAAAATAAATATGATCTGTTCTGGTTGGAATCCCTGGTAAAGTGCTACAAATGATCTCAGTTATTGTGAGGTTATGAAAAGCAATGAGAAGGGTGTGCTCCTTCTCTTATTACTGATTATCATGAATTAATTATTAGCATAATAATAGCATATTCAAAAGAGTTGATAATAATTGGCATCTAGTAACAACTGGAAAGCCATATATTGCTCATGGTGATGAATTTATAAATCTAATACCGTGTTGATTGGGCCTTATTATATAGGGGGACTTATTGTTTTGGGGTTGCCAAGTGGCTGCTCTCTTGCGAGTGGGAGCCCAAAGAGCCAGACACAGCTTCGGGCAAATGGCTGTGTTGCGCTGTCGCAGAATCGCAACATACCTGCCATGAGGTGACCACAATCACGAGCAGCCACCCAGCAACCCCGCTTTCCAGCCAGGCAGAGCACCACTCAGCGACCCAGTGTGGTGCTAAGCCGTGTGGTGCTCTGCCCTCCCCCCAACTCCCACAGTTTGGTGCATTTGGGATACCCTTAGGTCAGCGCATGGCATTCTGCCCGGCTGGAAAGGGAGTTGCGTGAGTGCCTGTTCTGTCCCCAGCTCATGTGCCTCCCAGCCTCACCATGCCCTGGCCGAGCTCTCCCTGCAGGGCCAGGGCGCCGCCGCAGCGGCACTCCAAGCATAACCTATTATCTGGCTTCCAAACTCCGAAGATTCGCAGCCGAATCTTCCGGCAGCGGCCGCTCTGGGAGTACACTCTATGATTGTGGGCTGGCTGCCGGCAGAGCATATTCCCAGAGAGTACAACCCTAGAGCGTATTCCCAGAGTGGCAACTTCCAGAAGACTCTGCATTCTACCTTTGTGCTTTGGAAGCCATAGAAAAAGCCATGTAGCGGCAGCGGAGGTGCCCTGGCTCTGCAGGGAGAGTTAGGCAAGGGCACCGTGAGGCTGGGAGGCGCATGAGTGGGGGGCAGAAAAGCCACTCGCACAACCCTCCCTCCAGCCATGTAGAGCCCCATTCACTGACCTGGAGGCATTCTGAAGACACCAAGCCGCAGGAGTCGGAGGGCAGTGAACAACCGCTCATGCGGCTTGGTGATACCCCTAGATCAGTGAATGGCACTGTGCCCGGATGGAAAGGTGGTTTGCTGGGTGGCTGCTTGGCTGCTGCAACAGCGCAATACAGCCATTCGACTCTGAGGTTGTGCCCGGCTCTTCAGGAGCCCGCTTGCAAGAGAGCAACCACCTGGCAACCCCCCTCTCCAGCTGGGCACAGCAGCTCTCACTGATCTAGCAGTATCCCAAAGGCGCCAAGCAACGCGAGCCTTTGCCCCCCCCATTCCTGCAGCTTGGCACCTTCGGGATACCGTTAGGTCGGTGAGTGGCGCTCTGCCTGGCCGGGTGGGGGTGTTCCAGGGGGCTTATTTTCAAGGGAGGGCTTACATTTTTGCCCACCCAAAAAATGTGGCATGGCCTTATTATCAGGACATGTTGTATTTTTGGGAAAACACGGTAGGTGACTGCTGTTTGTGGAAATAATTATAAACTTCCCCTTGATTTTGTCTGCTAAATTCTACATCCGTTATCCTGCATTTCAAAAGATGGCTGAAAAATAGTAATATCTACTTTAGTTTTTTCTAAAATAGATTATAAATGCATGCAATGTCAACATGTTCCATATTTTTTGCTCCATAAGATACTCTGGATCATAAGTGGAGGAAAACAAGAAAACAAAAAATCTGCTTCCCAGCCCCAGCAGCTGGGTCATGAGGGCTCCATTCTGTTGTGCCCACCACCGGTCAGCTGAGCGACAGCTTGATTCTGGCCTCCCGCAGCTCCGCCAATCAGCAATCTGGCGGACCAGAAACGGTGCTGTTGCTGCCTCCTCTGTGTCTGCTGCCTCTACCGGGGAACGGTGGAGCCTTTTCAAGCATTCCCTGGTTACTGCCGCTGATCACTGCCTGTCAGCAGTTGTATCAGCATCCAGGAATGCCACTGATCAGTTGTCGCACGCAGCAAGGATTGCTGCCACCTATTGCTGCCACTGCTGTTCACTACGCGAATGGTAGCGGCAACGAACGGAGGCAACAGGCGGTGGCAATAGGCAAACAACAGGCGGCGGTAATAGGTGGTGGCAGTCCCTGATGCCTGGAACAGCTAATCAGAGGTATTCCGGGAGGTCAATCCAACTACTGATAGGCATGGTCGTCAAGTGGCAGTGATACGCTGTGGCGGCAATAGGCCCGGTCTGTGATACAATATTTGTTCCATAAGACCCCCAGACATTTCCACCCACTTTTGGGAGACAAAAAAGTGTATCAAAAATATGACATATATTTATCTGTAAGTTATAATTTATGTAGCACAGATTTTTAGAGAAATACGTAGATCTGTGTAGGATAGATATTTGTTTACAGCATTACTCTGCAAAAAGTTTTGAAGTTACTGTAGATCAGTGGTGCATTACGGCCGGTACACCCCGGTTTGGGTGTACCAGTACCTGCTGGGAGCACCAGGTACCGTTCCGGTACAGTGCATCGGAAGACCCACCTGCCCACCCTCCTTACCTACATTTTACCCAACTGGGCCATATTTACGCACATGCATGGAACAAGGCTCCGCTGAGCAGCTGGAGCATCACGGGCTGGGAGTGCACATGCGTGCACAGCGCATGTGCACGTGGTGGACGCTGGGCCTTGTTGCAGAATACCGGTTGCGACGGGATGTGGAACCCACCACTGCTGTAGATCCAAAATTAGCTATAAATGTTAGGTTAGAAAAAAAACATTAAAAAACCAATGATATCAATGATTAGGGAGGCTATTGTTTTGTGAAGTCTTAAGAGCTGATTAATTGTGTTTATTTGTGTTGTCTTCTATGAAAAACATTTCTATGAACTGTTTCCTAGTTCTACGTCCCAGGCAATTGATGACTATACAAACTCTTAGGGTAACTTCTGTAAAGGAATACAGCAGCTGCTTTTAGTTTTCACATCTGCATTTAATAAAGATTTTTGCTCTGGAATGATTAATGTGCATGTGTTGCTTATCAGAATTCTAGATATTGAAGTAATTGCTATAAGTATTTATATCATGCATATCTGTAATTGCAGAAGATTCTTTGCATCTATTGTCTATCTGTCTGTCAATCTATCATCTATCTCAAGGATGTCAAACTCAATTTTGTTGTGGGGGTGGGGTATTGCTGTGACGGTCATGACCGACTGGGTGTGGTCTGAGGGGTATAGCCAGCTTGACATCAATTCCATGGACTGCGCGGTGTTGCGGAAGGAATCCAGGAATTCAGGCTGGGCCAAATTGATGTGGGCTGGACCCTTACTATTTCCATTACGACACACGGGCCAGTCCACCCACATTGCCCTGAGTTTGACACCTCTGATCTGTCTGTCTGTCTATTGTGTATGTTTGCTTCTCTGTATATACATTTGTTTCTGAGCGATACATCATTTTCTAGATACAGATCTAAAGATTCAGTATGTATCTTTTAGAGTTAGCACTTTAGAACTTCATTTTTACTAGAAAACAGCATATCAAAGAAGGCTTTAATTAAGTCTGATCTTGTTGGCACAGGAGAATTTTGTGTGAATTTTGAAGCATAATCTTAAGGACTTGAATCATAAGATGAAGTGAATGCAGAAATATTTTCTTACATAGTTACATGCTTTTCTAAAGAGGTTATAATACTTTTGTATTATAGTAGTAATATCTTTATATGGTGTCAATGTAAAGATTTTATGCAGCCATAGTTTTCAGTACTAAAACTTCAGACATTTGAAAAGAATATTTTTATACACTACTAAAGGATTTAAAGACCATAATTTAAGCTGGAATTTGGGATAGCAATGTGATTTGTAGTCGCATAAGTATACAGAATTTTGCTAGAAATGTGTCATTCTTACTTTTAGGATCGGGGGATGATACTCGATCCTGGGGACCACCATTTGTTGGAACTGAAAGTGTTTATTTTCTCAGTGTAAATAGAAATAAAAAGGTAATAAAAAGTATTTCTTTTAATGCTAAACATTTTAAAACATTCAGTTCATTGGTTCTACTTAATTCCTGTTGCATATGCATATACACAGCATTGTTAAAGATGAAACAGCTATTAGATATGATTGACTCATTAATGTTCTAAGTGTATTTTTTCCCAATAATGTTCTGAGTCGATAACTGAATAGAAAGTTGTTTTTATATTACTAAGAGAATTACATTTTTCCTTTTTATTAGAGTATAGCTGTTAATATGAAGAAGGCCAAGGGAGCAAAGATAATTAAAGAGGTGAGTTTAAACTGAAAAATAAATCTTTGTCAAGGGAAAGTGCTTATGTTGTAAAATATGCAATAGATATTTGAGGGAGAGGTTGTCATTTAGTGAAGAATATAGGTTTTGCTAATAAGTACTTATTCAATCTGTGTCATCTCCAAGGTCTAAAGTATTAGTGTTTCTACCAATCACTCTAGATTTCCTAAACTAGATAGATTAATGATTTTCTAAATTTAAGCAATTTCCCTGTATTTCATATCAGGGTTGGATAGCATATACTTTCTGGTATTCAGAAATAAGTTCCACTGAGTTGAATTGGGTTTATTCCCAATTAAGAATTGTAATAACATTGTGGCCTATTATTAGGAATATTTTTTTCTCCCCAACTTTCAAGAAAGTTATTTAGTGATTGCTGTTGTTTCAGTCAATTATAGTAATAGACAATCATGATTAAATAGTACAGAAGTTACTTTTTGTTATTCTAACAATTTCTAACCACTGATATCTGCAAGCTATTTAACATATTTAGTATATGTTGAACAATAGGAATTATCAAAATTACCATGCTAGTGGGACATCCAAGAAAGACAAGCATACTGAAACACAAAAAACAACACGCAAGGTTCTCCATAATAACGAATCAGTTTCCCGGATACCATTTTGGATTTTAATTGAATTTAACAACCAGCATGCAAAATTGCTGAAAATGTAAGAACTATCTCTTGCAAGCTGCTAAGAGCCACTTCCAGCACACAATTGATTATAGGAAAGGAACCTGAAATAGGGAAGTTACCATATAAGATATGTATAAAAATATGATAATAGAAGTTTAGAAACTCTGGTACAATCCAGGAAAAAGTTTTGGAAATTTATGAACTATGAATTATTGATACTGAAATGCTACTGTATTTATTTTAGGACTGTACCAGGGGTGGGTTCCTGCCAGTTCTAACCTCTTCTATAGAAGAGGTTCCACAAATCTACCGTGCCATTTAGAACTGGTTCCAGCTCCCTCCCCCCGCCCATCCGCACCACGCTTGCCCCACCTGCCGCTCACTGATTGGCTGGCTCACCAATCGCCCTGCCTGCCTCTAAGAGTCCTATCTAAACCCTAAAGTCTTAAAGCTGTCAAGTTTGAACATCCCTGGGGATTTTTTTTCTAAAGGGTTAGGGGTGCAAGGATCTTGTAATTTGACAGTTTTAAGACTTGCACACTTCAATGCCAGAGTTCCTGAGACAACATCGCTGGAGGAGGAATTCTGGGAGTTGAAGTCCACAAGTCTTAAAGCTGTCAAGTTTGAACACATCTGGGGTTTTTTTTCTAAAGGGTTAAGGGTGCAAGGGTCTTGTAACTTGACAGCTTTAGGACTTGCGTGCCAGCATTTCTGAGCCAACATTTTAGTTGCTAAGCAAGAGTGTTGTTGAGTTTCACCACATTTTACAAGTTGGCCACGCCCACCCAGTCACATGGTTGGCAAGCCACTTCCACTTGGTCACATGGCTGGCAAGCCACTCCCAGACGATCATCTGGCCAGCAAGCCACTCCCACAAAGCAGGCCACACCTACAGAAGAGGTTCTAAAAAATTTGAAACCCACCACTGGACTGTACATATTTGTTTCATAATAGGTTTTCAGAATTCCATGAATTCTATACATATTTTCTTGGAAATACAGCCCATGGCACTTATTCCAAGTAGCCTAGGATTCATTGGAGTCAAACTATTCTCCAAGGCACCTGAGTGTAGAACAAGAAGCAATGGGTGGAAACTAATCAAGGAGAGAAGCAATTTAGAACTGAGAAGAAATTTCCTGACAGTTAGAACAATTAATCAGTGGAACAGCTTGCCTCCAGAAGTTGTGAATGCCCCAACTTTAAGAAGATGCGGGATAGCCATTTGTCTGAAATAGTATAGGGTTTCCTGCCTAGGCAGGGGGTTGAACTAGAAGACCTCCAAAGTCCCTTCCAACTCTGCTATTGTGTTGTATTGTATTGTATTGTATTGTATTGAAAAAAAATCTGCCTCTGCCTCCCGGCATCCAACTGGTATTCATCTGGCTAGCGTCTTTGCAGCAAACAGCAAACAGCCTGCTCAGCTTCAGCATGTTATCGCAGCCACAGAATGTGACTTGGCAGGGATCCGCTCCATTGTGCCCACCACCAGTCAACTGAGCCGAAGTGCTGCTGCTGCTGGAAAATGCTGGATGGTTGGATCAGCCTCTTGGAATACCACCAATCAGCTGTTCTAGCCACCTATCACTGCCACCTGCCGCCACCATTCACCACTGATTGCTGCTGCTACCAATTGCTGGCAATGGCAGCAATTGGTGATGATAAATGACGGTGGTGATTGGAGATGGTGATCCCTGCCACCTAGAACAACTTATTGGCACTATTCCAGGAGACCGATCCAACCTCCAATTAGCTGCTCGGCACCAAATGCTCCAGTGTTCCATGGTGGCGGGGAACAGTTGCAGTGAAGATAGACGGCAGCAGCAGTGCACTAATCCCTGTTCCCTTGCCACAATATTCACTCTATAAGACATATAGAAAGTTCCAGCCACTTTTTTTTGCAGGGGGGGGGGAAGTGCAATTTATAGTGCGAAAAATACGGTAAAAAAAGAATATCATTATAATTGTAATTATAATTAGGTATAGAGTCTTTAAAAAGTGATGTGATGATAATAAAGGGTACTTTTTGAAATCACTCAACATTTCTCTCCATTACATTCTTTAGAATTGAAATTAGAATTCTTTATTGGCCAAGTGTGATTGGACATACAAGGGATTTGTCTTTGGTGCAGAAACATCTCCTTTCACATTATCATTTTAGGGAAACATTTTTGTCATGAAACTAAAATTATTTTTTATTATTGGCTGGACAGAAACCACAACTAAAGTTGAAATTGAAAAGAAGGGCAGTTCCTATTTTTGACCCAATAATAGATTGGCTTGATGGAAGAATATTAACTCTGGTGAATATGGCCACAACCAATATGGATTAAAATTATTCATTTTAAGAAGTAATCCCCAACACATTTTCCCATGACTCATAACACACGTTATTCATTCTTCCCCTCTCTCCTATTCTTCCACAGGGAGACCAAAATAATACTGCAAAAACAGATTGATCTTATGTTAATTGACTGGTTTTAATTGGTATGTGTCTTTACTCACCCATGTGTAATATTTTTCTGCAACATTGTGGAATAAAGGATTCTAGCTCTTCTCAGTTTTATAATAGCAACTGTTCTTGAAAATGCCTTGCAGCTTCAGTGATATCAGTGGAGACTTTTTCAGGCATCATGAAATTAAGAGAATGTTCTCTAAACTGCTGCATACTTGAACTATGGATTATAAATTGTGTTATGTCTTGGTTCCATAATCATAGATTAAATGTGATTATTACAAAGTAAAGAAATATTTTGAATGAGCAAAGCAGGCAGCTCTGTTAGGCTCTTCTTATTCTTGAGTTTCAGTTTCAGAACTGATACTTTAATAACTAGTTGCTGTGTTTTATTTATTTTCCCCTCCCTTCCCCCCCTCCACTTTCCACCTCATGTTATCTTTGTCACTTTTCCCTCTTTGTTACTTAATTTGTGGACAGAAATTATGTTTTAAAATCAATTGCATGAAAGATCCTTTGGGAATATTTTTGACAAAGACATTGGAAAACGTTTTAGAATAAATAAAAACAACAACAACAATAATAAAATTTCACAAACTGACTACTAATAATGCCATGACCGTGTTGCTAAAATCATTCACTGGAAACTGTGCCAGAAGTTTGGATTTGAGTACAGCAAAAACCACGGGGAACATCAGGTTGAGAAGAATGAAAAAGTCAAGATCTTGTGAGATTTCAGAATTCAGACTGACAGCACTTGGCCCACAATACACCTGATGTAACAATAGATGAAAAGAAAAAGTTTGGTTCATTGACATTGCGATACCTGGTGATGCACGAATTGAAGATAAGCAGCAAGAAAAAAATCACAATGTACTGGGACTTGCAAATTGAAGTTGAGTAACTATGGAAAAAGAAATTGTGTGTTGTCCCGATTGTAACTGGAGCCCTTGGAGCAATACCTAAAGGGCTACCTCGTTATTTGGAAATTCTACATTTATTGGACTTGAACATTCTGATTCTACAAAAAACCAACTTGGAACAGCTTATATCCTCCGACATTACCTTAACAGTTCCTAGATCCTTGGTTAGGACTTGATCTGTTGAGCTACCAACCAGCCCCAAAAGCTGTGAATCTCACCAAAGATTAACCAAATAACAACAATAGTAATAATTTGATAATTATAAGGAAATAATTCTCAAACAGTTTTTTTAACTTTCCCTAGAAATCAAGGTTCTTTCTGATCTATCTAAATCATTCTGTGGTTCATTCAGATCCATTTTCTACTGCTGAAAAACAGTTGAATATTTCACTATGAATAATGAATAACCAATGACCAATTTGAAGACTTTACTAGAAAATTCATCTCTAAAGCACTTGCCATATGAGCTATATAATTGGATTCTATAGAACACATATATGCTAAAATTGTTTTGTTTACTGAACTTTTAAATTACCGTATTTAAAGAGCAAAAAAATATGGTAGCTGGGTGCAATAGCAGCAATAGCAATAAGCACTGCAACAGATCTGGGCAGATGGGGGAGGGGTGGAGGAAGGGAAGAGGACCCATCTGCTCTCACGAAGGCTTTTCACGGGAGGCTTTTCTCCACTTTCTCTCTGAAAAAAGCTGTTGGCATAGTTGGGATGTTGGTTAGTGGAAGAACCGTGCGTTGGAAAGAAAACTTCAGAATGCAGCTTGGCAGGATCTAGCATCCTGAAAAAATCTTTGTGGAGAGCAAATTGGTCCTCTTCCCTTCCTCTATCCCCCCCGCCATCAGCCCGGATCTGTCATGCACTGCTTATTACTATTGCTGCTATTGCGCCCAGGTTCCGTATCTCTTTGCTGCATGACAGATCCAGGCGGATGGAGGGGGTGGAGGAAGGGAAGAGGACCAATCTGCTCTCCACAAAGACTTTACTCAGGACATTAGATCTCCACTTTCTCTCCAGAAAAACTATTGCCATCATCGGGATCTTGGCTAGTGGAAGAACTGCATGATGGAAAGGAAACTTCGAAATGTAGCCTGGCACCAGCTTTTGCCCTGAGATTAAGGTAGCGGGGTTGCAAAGAGGGCAGTTGTTTAAGGAGGCAGCCTTACCGGGTTGTTTTCTTTGGGCTTCCTTTTTGCCGCTCAGGCATTGCCGTGGAGAACCATTAATCCAAATGGAAGGGATCCCCAACCCACCTTGCCCAATGGGCCATTCCTAGTTGAGCGGGATGGCGAAATCACAGCACAATCTCTCCCACTCCAAGTGGAAATCATGCTGTGTCAGCAATTTAGGGAACCTGCCTTTACTCGAGGCTGAGCCTTCCTGGTTCAAGTGGTAGAGGACATTCACCATGTGGCAGGCGGGAGTTTTCTTAAGTCAGATGGGAGTTCCTTTTTAGCTGCAGCTCAGGATGCTGGTGGGAACTGCATGTGGATCATCCCTCAAGATAAACAGAATGCATGCGGCAGGGTTTCTGGAGGCCAAAAATGCTGTATATGGTGTATAACATGCACCAACATTTCCACTCTCTTTTAGGGGGGAAAAGGGTGCATCTTATACTCCGAAAAATACGGTATATTTATGGATTTTTTTGTTCTTGCTGAATGCTTGGAAATTTGTTAAGAGTCTGATTCTTTCCCACTTTACATTTTAGCTGGCAGCTGTCTGTGATGTTCTTGTGGAAAACTATGTCCCTGGAAAACTGGCTGGAATGGGTCTGGGTTATGATGACATCAACAAAGTTGCTCCTCATATTATTTACTGCTCAATAACAGGTATTTTAACTTTAGTGGTACCGTATTCTGTCATTAGCTTTATTTTCTTTGGTATTTTATATGCTCCTTTTATTTTTCATTCTTGTTATGAAAAGTAAGATGATACTCCATTCCTTATTCCCAGAATGTCAAATGCAGGAAAGAACAGGGAAATATGAATACATTTTAAAGTATAAACTATTTTTAAAGTATGATGTTAGACCAAATTCATATTATAACAAATTGTTCATATTGTTATAATATGATATTTTTAGATATTTAGCATCTTATTTCATGGGAATATTAAAGACTTTCTTTGGGACTGATGCTATAGAACAGGGGTCCTCAACCTTTTTAAACGGGGCCAATTTATGGTCCCTCAATCTGTTGGGAGGGGTAGTCTGGCTGTCTGGGTGTGGCTAGATCGTCATGTGACTTGGTGGGCATGGCCAATTTAACAGTCCATGCCTTTTTTTTCTAGATCATTTTTTCAGTTGTTTAGGAGTCTAGTGGTCCACTTCAGGAAATTCAGTTTTGCAGCAATTCTTCTCAGCCCCAATGAGCTTGAGAAATCTCTCTATGTCTCCCTCCATCTTTGTGTCTCTCCCCTCCCTCCCTCCCTCCCTCCCTTCCTCCCTCCCCCTCTCTCTCTCATCTTCAGGAAAAAAGGGAAGGTGAAAAACAGGCTGTTTTTGCCTGTTTGTTTGGCCTCCTTTCACCCCCTCCACCTCCAGAAGCATTCTGCAGACCAAAACCAGGCAAAAATGGCTCATTTTTTGACCAAAACCGGGCCCTTTTCACCCAGTTTTGGGGCTCCTTTTACCCCCTCCACCTCAAAAAACATTCTGCTGGCCAAAACAGTAAACAGTAAAGGTGTTATCTTTGAATTCCAGTCTGCGGGGCTCCCGAAGGATAAGTCCTGTGCTTGGCCAGAGTCCTGAAGGGTGATGTGGGTGGGCAAAATCTTGGTCTTGCAGGAGCCAGATTAATTCCTTTGGTGAGGCCATAGTTTGAAGACCCGTGATATTAAAGAGCCGAGGGGACACAGTGGTTAGAGTGCAGTACTTCAGGCTATTTCAGCTGACTGCTAGCTGCAGTTTGGCAGTTCAAATCTCACCAGCTCAAGGTTGACTCATCCTACCATCCTTCCGAGGTGGGTAAAATGAGGACCCAGATTGTTGGGGGCAATATACTGACTCTGTAAACTGCTTAGAGAGAGCTGTAAAAGCACTATGAAGTGGTATATAAGTCTAAGTGCTATTACTAGAATGGGAGAATCTTTGTTCATACAAATTAGATTACTCATATAAGTGATTCAAGAGAGCTTACAGCCTCAGTTTGGCTTGTTACTTGATAGCATTCAAACTAAGCCATTATATGGGTGACTAATGGCCTCCATGTGATATTTAATACAATACAATACAATAGCAGAGTTGGGAGAGACCTTGGAGGTCTTCTAGTCCAACCCTCTGCCTAGGAAGAAAACCCTATACCATTTCAGACAAATGGCTATCCAACATCATCTTTTTTTTTTGTAAAGATTTTTTTTCAAAACATACAAATCCTCCTTCTTTACATACTGTAGAAAGTGTATCAGCTGGTTACAAAAAGCTTTTGTGCATCGCTTCCACCATCATCAAATATAATTCATATTAATTCAAATATCTTAACTCAAATATTTATTATATTACCATCATCATACCTCCACTTTTATTTGACTATAGTTATTTAAACGTCCTTCATCCTAAAATATACCAAGATTTAATACATAACCACATGCTGGCATTTCATTTACTTATTTATAAAATTCTCCATTAACATTAAATCCTCATATCCTGTTTTAGCTAAACATCCATAATATTTAATACCAAAATTTTCTAATTCTCCATGTATATAATTTATTATCATTATCCTTTCTTTATTTAACTATATCCTATATCATAACATTTCCCCCCTATTAGTTAAAACTTAACTGTGTCTAATTTTGTTCTTTTTTATTATTATTGTTATTAATAATCTTTACATATATAGTCCAAAATATTTCTAACCTTCCCTTCTCATATCCAATTATTACTTATCATAACAGCTCAACATTGTATACATTACTATCATTATCAATTTTTATTTAACTATACCTATTATCACTGAATTTAACTAAGTTTAGCTAATTTTGAATTACACTCTTCCATCTGTCAACCTGTATCTCTCCAATAGCAAAACAATCTTATATCTACTGCCATTTGTGGATCCAATTCTCCAAACATCTTTTTAAACAAGTCTGTACGGAGTCCTCTTTGCACCTTGCTTGTAGTATCTCTCATATAATGTTGACGCTCTCCTTCTGTTTCCTTTGTCAGCTTATCTTTAATTCTCAGCAGTGTTATCAAATATTTAGCAAATAGTATTTCATAGTCCATAAGTTCTTTAATGCTTTCTTCTCCTTCTATGTCCTGTCCTTTGAAATACGTTTTCTCTCCATTTAATTCCTCTTCAAATATTCCACTCTTTCCTCCCTCAGAAATAAACCAATTGCCACGAATATCAACAGGCTCAATCTCTTTATATTCATCTTCCATTTCAATTTTTTGAATTTCCATCTTATTTTGTATTTGATGAACATCCTCAGTTTTTTCATCACATTTTGTTGCCAAATGCACCAAATAGTCCAATTTTTTCTCAATTCTTTCCTCTCTATCAAACACCCTCTTCAAAGCTAAAAGTACCGCTTGAAGAGATGCCATGTTTATATGCAGTTGTATTTTTTCTTAGAAGCTCAGCAAGATTGAAACACACTCGCAAGCGAAAACAAACTACAGAGGAACAGCTGTAAAATCTTATCAGATCTTAAGACAGAAGAGCCAAGCAATAAAAGTGTCGAGATGAAAACAGCCAATTTGTAGCTTACAGAGAGTCAGAAGAAATGTTAGGATAATCCAGCCATTTGAAAAGGTTTACTTAGAATCAATCCATGTAAATGACATTTAGAAAGTAAGATAACCACTGTCCAGAACCATTACAAAAATCAAATTCACCGCTAAGTTCTTCTATTCTTTGATTTAAATTAGTTTTTAGATTTTATAGGCAGTCCGTTTTTTAAAAAAACAATAAAAGTTTCTCACCAGCTTAACACTTCTCCATATTTCTTTTGAGGTTGCCCTGACTTTGTCAGTCTTGACAGACTGGAATTTTTATTGCCAGCAGAAAACTTTTGCCTTGCTTTTCTCGGAGAATTTGTGATATTCCCGAGATCAGCAAGATGTAATCTTCCTGTTCACCATCTCTTCGGGATGATTTAGGTCCGTTGGAACCGCCCAGCCAGTAATAAAAGTGTCGATTGCGATCTCAGAGTTTTGAGTTCACGCGTCGTCTCATCACGGCATCGGCCCATCCCAACATCTTCTTAAAGACTTCCAGTGTTGGGGCATTCACAACTTCTGGAGGCAAGCTGTTCCACTGATTAATTGTTCTAATTGTCAGGAAATTTCTCCTCAGTTCTAAGTTGCTTCTCTCCTTGCTTAGTTTCCACCCATTGCTTCTTCTACCCTCAGGTGCCTTGGAAAATAGTTTGACTCCCTCTTCTTTGTGGCAACCAATGAGATATTGCACACTACTATCATGTCTCCCCTAGTCCTTCTTTTCATTAAACTAGACATACTCAGTTCTTGCAACTGTTCTTCCTATGTTTTAGTCTCTAGTCCCCTAATCATTTTTGTTGCTCTTCTCTGCACTCTTTCTAGAGTCTCCACATCTTTTCTACATCATGGCAACCAAAACTGAATGCAGTATTCCAAGTGTGGCCTTACCAAGGCTTTATAAAGTGGTATTAACACTTCATGTGATCTTGATGCTATCCCTCTGTTTATATAGCTCAGAACTGTATTGCTTTTTTGACTGTTGCTGCACACTACTGGCTCATATTTAAATGGTTGTCCACTAGGACTCCAAGATCCCTCTCACAGTTACTACTAGTGCATTTTGTTTTTTTGCCTAAATGAAGAAGCTTATTCTTTTCACCATTGAATTTCATTTTATTAGATAATGCCCAATGTTCAAGTTTGTCAATATCCTTCTGTATCTTTAGCCTATCTTCTGGAGTGTTGGCTATTCCTGGCAGCTTGGTGTCATCTGCAAATTTTATAGTTCCCCATTTATTTCCTCATCGAAATCATTGATGAAGATGTTGAAGAGTGTTGGGTGTAAAACAGAGCCTTGGGATACTCCACTGCATACTTTCCTCCATGTCGATACAGTTCCTTTGTGGCCTACACATTGAGTGTGGTTGGTCAGGCAGTTATGAATCCATCTGGTGGTGATGCTGTCTACTTTCTTCTATTTTATCTAGAAGTAGGTTATGGTCTACCTTATCAAATGCCTTACTGAAGTCCTAAGTAAACTATATCGATGGCATTCCTCTGGTCTAATTTTGTCACTTTGTCAAAGAATGCAATAAGATTAGTCTGGCATGATCTGTTTTTGACAAACTCATGTTGGCTTTTGGCTATTACTTTGTTTACTTCTTGGTGTTCGCTAATTCGTTGCTTGATTATCTTTTCCAGAATCTTTCCTGGTATTGAGGTCAGTCTGATAGGTCTGTGGTTTCCTACATCTATTTTTTCCCTTTTTTGAAGATGGGAACCACATCAGCTCTTTTCCAGTCCTCTGGCAGTTCCCCGATGCTCCAGGATCTCTGAAAGATATAGTTCAGTGGTTCTAAGATCTTGTCTGCCAGTTCCTTCAGAACCCTGGTGTGTAATCCATCCGGTCCTGGTGATTTGAACTTGTTTAGGGTAGACAGGTGCTCACTTACCATTTTCTTCCCTATTTCAACTTGTGTTCCTAAACTGATTTTTGTGGTGCTGTTTTTGATAGATTGGACTTTTTTATCCCTTTGTGTAAAGACAGATGCAAAAACTGAGTTAAATAGTTCTGCTTTCTCCCTGTTGCTTGTCACCTTCTTGCCACATTCTCCCAGTAATGGACCCATTGTTTCCTTAACTTTTTTCTTGTTTTTAACATGTTGGAAAAAGCTTTTTTGTTATTTTTTACTTTTGTGGCAAGTCTTTCTTCATTATGAGCCTTAGCTTTCCTCACTTCATCTTTACAGGCTTGGGCTATTTGCTGATATTCTGCCAGTTATGTCCCCCTCTTTCCACTTTTTATACTTAACTTTTTTGTATTTCAATTTGTCAGAGTGTTCTTTATGCAGCCATGCTGGTTTCTTTTGGGAGCTGTTATTTTTCTTCTTCATTGATATTGTGCTAGACTGGGCTTTTATAATCTCAGTTTTCAAAATTTCCCAAGCTTCTTGAGTTGTTTTCCCCTAGAAGATTCTTGTCCATGGAATTCTTCCCAAACTCTAAGTTTATTGAAATTAGCTCTCTTAAAGTCCAAGACTCTAGTTTGACTTTGTTCTACTACTTGTGTTTGCATAATGTTAAATTCCAATATTGTATGGTCACTGTCCTCCAGGGTTCCTGTAGCTTCAACACCTTCTATCATTTCCTCTCTGTTAATGAGAATTAAGTCCAATATGGCTGATCCCCTTGTTCCCTTCTCTACTTTTTGGGAAACAAAGTTGTCTGCTAGGTTTGTTAGGAACCTGTTGGATTCTCCACTTGGTGCAGAGTTTGTTTCCCAGTTGATGTCAGGGTAGTTAAAATCCCCCATTACTATTGTGGTGTGCTTCTTACATACCTTAGTTAGCTGATTAATAAAAAGGTCATCTACTTCCTCTGCTTGGTTGGGTGTTCTGTAGTAAAGACCTATGGCAATGTCATTCCCCCCACAACCTTTAATATTGACCCAAATGCATTCAAGATAGTTCTCATCATTGTTATGCTCTATTTCTGTAGATATGTGGTTATTTCATATATAATGCAACTCCTCCTCGTCTTTTATTTGGTCTATTTCTTTTAAATAATTTAAATCCTTCTAGATATATGTTCCATTTGTGGGTTTCATCCCACCAGGTTTCTGTAATGGCAACAATATTGTATCTGCCCTCATTTATTTGAATTTCTAATTCACCCTGTTTATTCCTCATACTCTGGTGTATAGACATTTGTGTCAGGGCTGCTTCACTCAGTAACCAAGAAAGAAACCACTCAACTCCATTTTTCAGAATCAAGAGTACTTTTACTGGTCATGAGTAGATAGTAGCTAGGCAAAGCAAGATCTAAGGCAAAAGCGCACATAATCATAGATATCAATATGTGACCCAATCCCCTCCCCCCTGATAGCCCCATCCCATAGTCCAATCCAAACACCCTACAGGTGTCATGTGGGAGACAACTTCAAAAATCATCATCAGGTTGCCATGCCGGACAGTTGGCCTTGGTAGCAACCCCTCTCTCTGCCACATACACAGTAGATGGTGAGAACAACTCCCTTATTACAGTCTCTCCTGCACAGAATACTTCCCTCACCCAAATACCATGCCCCCCTCCCTGTTTCAATGGCAGCCGAAAAGTAAGCAGCAAAACAGAGATTGACAATTTGAGTCTATTTTGATTGACCCTGTGTTTACTGTCTACATAACCTTTGTTAGGCCTGACTGCCCCTATTTTCTTGCCACTTGTATGATTCATGCACATGGTATGGCACTCACTATTAAATGCTTGGTTTTGCTTGACAGCAGGAGTGATAATCTTACCCGCACAAACATCTTTGTTATATGCACTGATAACCCTATGAATTTTAGATTGCTGGGGACTGAAATGTTCTGTATCAATTAATTCTCTGTTTCCGCTGTTCAGTTTAAATGTTTATCCAGAAAATCTGTGAATTTAATGCCAAGTAACTCAGTCCCTTTCTTGGATGGGTGCAAACCATCTCTTTTGTACAGTTTTTCATTGGCCCAGTTGCAGACATCATGACTAATCAATCCAAAGTCTTCCCTTTTACACCACTCCTTTAGCCACACATTAAACTCTGCTACACGCTGGCCCTTCCCTTTTTGTTCCTTATGTCCTGGTAAAACTTCTAAAAAGATAAGCCTACAACCTATACTACTAAGTTCATACCCCAAGCTCCCGAAATCATTCTGCACAGAAAGTATATCTTTTTGGGACAGATAATTTGTGCCAAGATGTATAATAGCATCAACGTCAAAGTCCTTACTTGCATTCTTGACTATCTTAAGAATACGCCTCTTGTCTCTGCTAGCAGTAGCACCTGGCAGACAACTGACCTCTTTTAAAACCTCCATATCATTTCCTAAATTTACATTCCTTACGATTGAATCACCAACCAGAAGATGACTTCTCTTTTTGCATATCTTGCTCTTTTTGTGCAACTGATGTGTAATACCTGGTTCCCCATTTCGCCTTTCCGAAGAAAGTTCTTCATTTTGGACCACAATCCCCTGCTTATTTGAGTCATCATTATCACAACTACCTTGTCCTGTCTTTTTAGTGTCCCCATTAAGGTCAGCAAGAGTGCTATATCTATTATGCTGGGTCACAGCAAAAGCTTTGTGTTTATGGTTACAGCTCTCACCCTGCCAGATCCCACGGTTGTCCAGACTGCTCTTCTCCTGCAGAATCTTTGCGGTAGAGGAGGCTGATAGCATGGCATCTCCATGGTATGGAATGGCCGAATTGGGCACCTAATTTCTGCTTGGAGAGCACAGATTAGAGATTCTAGATAGGTAATCTGTCTATGTAGATTAGTAATTTGTTTACAAAGGGGACAGTATCCAAATTTGAAAAGAGTACTGCGAAAGACAGGTGCAAAACAGCTATTACATTGAACTAAGCTGGTCATTTTGAAATAAAATAAAATCACAATCTCAAGCACACTAATCCAAAATGTATTATTGCTATTTTGGTTTATAGATACATGATTCTCTTTGAGATCCTCTTTGTCTCTCTTTTTTCTTTCCTCACAAATTTTATTTTCATTTTCATTTTCATACACTCACATGTATACTGTACATAGCCAACACCATACAGCATTAAACAATAATTGCATCAATTCCTCTTGTCAACAAGGCCACAGAAAATAGAAACCCAATATAACTATTTATTTATTTATTTATTTATTTATTTATTTATTTATTTATTTATTTATTTGTCTTGTATGCCGCCCACTCCCGGAGGACTCCGGGTGGCTCACAAAAGACAAGGGAAAGCGGGGAACGAGACAAAGACAACATATTAAAAACAAAACCAACATTCACAATTTCTGTGGAGGTAGATGCTTCTCAGCTCCCCCCAGCCTGCTGGAACAGCCAGGACTTGGTGGCTTTGCGGAAGGCCTGGAGGGTAGTAAGGGTCCGGATCTCAACAGGGAGCTCGTTCCAGAGGGCCGGAGCTGCAACAGAGAAGGCTCTCCCCCGGGGAGTCGCCAGCCGACATTGGCTGGCAGATGGAATCTGGAGGAGACCTAATCTGTGCGATCTAATTGGTCTGAGAGAGGTAATTGGCAGGAGGCGGTCTCTCAGGTACCCAGGTCCGATGCCACGTAGAGCTTTATAGGTAGCAACCAGCACCTTGAAGCAGATTCGGAGACTAATAGGTAGCCAGTGCAGCTCGCGGAGGATAGGTGTAACGTGGGTGTACCTTGGTGCACCCACAATCCCTCGTGCGGCTGCATTCTGGACTAATTGGAGTCTTCGAACACTCTTCAAGGGCAGCCCCATGTAGAGCGCATTACAATAATCCAGTCTTGAGGTCACAAGGGCGTGAGTGACTGTCTGAAGGGCCTCCCGATCCAGGTAGGGTCGCAATTGGTGCACCAGGCGGACCTGGGCAAAGGTCCCCCTGGTCACAGCCGACAAATGGTGTTCTAGAGTCAGCTGTGGGTCCAGGAGGACTCCCAAATTGTGAACCCTCTCTGAGGGGTGTATAATTTCGCCCCACAGCCTGAGAGATGGAACAGTTAGACAATCTTTGGGAGGGAAAATCAGAAGCCACTCGGTTTTGTCTGGATTGAGTGCCAACTTGTTTGCTCCCATCCAGACTCTAACAGCCTCCAGGCACTGGCACATCACTTCTACTGCTTCGCTGAGTTGGCACGGGGCAGACAGATACAGCTGCGTATCGTCTGCATATTGGTGATACTTAATCCCATGCCGGCGTATGATCTCACCCAGCGGCTTCATGTAGATGTTAAATAGGAGGGGGGACAGGACCAAACCCTGTGGCACCCCATACTTGAGGGGCCTTGGGGTCGATCTCTGCCCTCCGACCAACACCGACTGCGACCTGTCCGAGAGGTAGGAGGAGAACCACCGCAAAACGGTGCCTTCCACCCCCACCTCTCGCAACCGTCACAGAAGGATACCATGGTCGATGGTATCGAAGGCCGCTGAGAGGTCAAGAAGCACAAGGATACCCCCATCCCTGGCCCGCCAGAGATCATCGATCAGCGCGACCAAAGCAGTTTCCGTGCTGTAACCAGGCCTGAAACCCGACTGAAAAGAGTCTAGATAATCGGCTTCATCCAAGGACCGTCGGAATTGTGAGGCCACCACTTTCTCAACAACCTTCCCTACAAATGGAAGGTTGGAGACTGGACGATAGTTGCTCAAAACGGCTGGGTCCAGAGACAGTTTCTTCAGGAGGGGTCTCACCACCGCATCCTTTAGGAGGGGTGGGAAGATTCCCTCCTGGAGAGAGGTGTTCACAATCGTCTGGATCCAGCTGCATGTCACCTCCCTGCTGGTCGAGACCAGCCAGGAGGGACACGGGTCCAGTATACAAGTGGAGGCACTCACCGCTCCCATGGCCTTGTCCACTTCATCAGGAGAAGCCCGTTGAAACTCAATCCATAAAGCATGCTCAAGACCCTCCCCCGGTACCTCGGCTGGTATCGTGCAATTGGAGTCCAGCTCTGTCCGAATCCGAGCGACTTTATCCGTCAAATACTGAACAAATTCCTCAGCTCTACCCTGTAGAGGGTCACCCGCATCCCTCCCTTTCAAGAGGGAGCGGGTTATCCTAAACAAGGCGGCTGGGTGCGATTCGGCGGATGCAATAAAGGCGGCAAAATGCGAACATTTCACCGCCCGTATTGCCATGAGATAGGCTCTAATAAAGGCTCTCATCAGTGCTCGGTCTGACTCAGATTTACTAGCCCTCCAGCGGCGCTCTAGGCGTCTCTTTTGACGCTTCATCTCCCGGAGTTCCTCGGTGAACCAAGGAGCCCTCCTGGATCCGCCGCCTCGGAGAGGTCGCAAAGGCGCAATCCGGTTTAGAGCCCCCGTCGCCGCTGTATTCCAAGCAGCGACTAAGGACTCTGCCGGATTGTGGACGATAGTGTCAGGTATTTCTCCAAGCGCCGTCTGAAACCCCATTGGGTCCATCAGGTGCCTGCAGCGGAACCACCTAATCGGTTCCTCCTCCCTACAGTGGAGGATTGGCTTCCGAAAGTCAAGCCTCAGCAGGAAGTGATCGGACCATGACAAGGGCAAGGTTTTAATGCCCTTCAACTCTAGATCACATCTCCACTGCTCCGACCCCCCACTTCCTTTCCCCCCTCCTGATTTCCCAGAACCCGTACACGGTATAGATTTTTAACAAACACGGTCTAAAATATATTGAAAAGAAAAGAATAAGAAATTAACAACATCTCTACATTGAGCTTACCTCCTTCTTGCTAAGCTATCTTTAAACAATTTAAATCATTCCTGATCTTAAGCATAGGCTATCTGGAATTTCTTAGTCCCATATTTATTTTGTATATAATCAATCCATTTTTTTCAGTCTCGTTTATATCTCTCATTTGAGTGGTCTTTAAGATATGCAGATATTTTAGCCATCTCGGCTAAATTTGTGACTTTCAATGTCCATTCTTGAATTGTAGGCAAGTCTTCCTTCTTCCAATATTGCGCCACCAACAGTCTTACTGCCATTATTAAATGCAAAATCAAGTTAATCTCTACTGCTGTAAAGTCAGTACTTATACCTAACAAAAATAACTGAGGAGTAAACTTTATCCTTCTTTTAAAAATATTTTGCATAATCCACCATAGAATCCATCTTGTTGTTGATTAGGAGCATAAATTCCCAGAAGCAATGTCTTTTTCCCTTCTAGGATTAGATCTAACACGATGTATCTTCCATAGGGATCTGCTTCAATTAATTCAGCTTTCATATCTTTTCTTAGGTATACAACTATACCATTTTTCTTTTCCATAGCAAAAGTTACAAAGTGTTGACCAAGTTTTGGGTTAATCAGATATTTTTGATCGGTTGATTTAATATGAGTTTCTTGCAAACAAATTATGTCATTCTTAAACTGTTTAAGATAGTGAAATATTTTCTTTCTCTTCTGTGGAGAATTCAATCCATTGACATTCCATGTTAAAATCTTAGTTGTCATCTTTGGTTATCTGAAGCTTTTTTAGAGCCTCCTGCATGGCCTGTTTAACCTTTGGCCTAGCTCCTCCCACGGCTTCTGGACTTGTTGCTGTAGCTCCTTGATCGATGGCCGGTGATTGTTGAGGTTGTTGCCTTTTAGCTTGTTTCTCCATTCGTCTAGTAGTCATACGGCTAGGTCGTTGTTCCATAACACCTTGCGCTTCTAGGGGGGAGAGATGATCCATCTTATCTGGTAGTTGTGTGGTTTGCTGTCTGTCTTGTCCTTCTTGTGGTCTTTCTCCGGGTCCAGATGGTGCAGGGTGTCCAGCCTTCAAAATATTATGATAAAAATCTCGGGCTTTCCATACGGAGTTGGGATGATATCTTTGCCTATCAAATGTAAGTATAATGCCAAATGGTGCGTCCCATCTGTACTGTATCTGACAGTTTCTAAGTTCTTCAACTAAAAAAGCATAATCTCTCCTGGCTCTTAGCATTTGAGGTGGTATCTCTTTCAAAACAGTCAGGTCTTGACCCACGATTTGGAGCTTAGTGTTATAAGACTCTTGTAATATCGTGTTTCTGATATCTCGTGTAGTGAAATATATAACTATGTCGCGAGGAAGCTGCTTCTGCTTTGTCACCCAAGAGTTAACACGATAAATTTTATCGATTTGCCAGTCAAACTTAGCCCCTGGTCTTCCCACCAGACAATCAAAAGCTTCTGAAAGAATCTGTTTCAGGTTCTCCTGTTTTTCTTCACGCAGCCCCCTTACTCTTAATGCAAGTTCCATTTGCCTGTACTGTATCATAATAATTTCTTTTTCAGCATTTTCAACTTTTTGTTGCACCACCTCTGTTTTCGATGTCAAGTTGGTATTAGCTTCATTAAGATCCTCTAGACTATCTTCAATTCCAGAAACATGTTCTGTCAGTACAGTTACAAGCCCCAGCATATCATCTCTAATTTTAACAACCCTGGCATCAATTTTATCATACAACTCTTCTTTAAGTTCTTTTATCTCCTGTTTTATCTCCTGTTTTATCTCCTCTTTAAAATCTTCAAGTTTGTCTTCCACTTTAATTGTCTGGGTGTTGAGAGCCTCTTTTAATTCCCTCAAGAAGAATTCTTTCGTTAGCAAATCTCCAGCAGGGGACATGGAGAGCGGAGGCTGCGACTTTGTACTAGGTATTGGAGATGTGCTTCTGGGAGCTGAAGGGGGGGGGGTTCAAATTAGGATTTGGTTTTGAGGCCATCCAAGTTTTATCTTCAAGCAATTAGTAAAACTCTACTGACCCACTGTACAGCTATGGAAAGAGGTACTGAATCTCCCCCTTTATTTTGAAGTTTTTTAAGGCTCGGTAGGGCTTTGCAAAAGGTTTCAGGAAATAAGCATTGTAATGAGACAGTTCAGCATATTCATCGCCATTTTAAGTGTCTCTAAATTAGCAGAATTAACAGAAGAAAGAAAGTCTTGTAAAAGTGAAATTGATTAGTAAAACTCTGCTGGCCGGCTGTGAGGCAGAGTAATAAATCACTCCTTTCCTTTGAAGTTTTAAAGCTCTGTAGAATTTAACAAGGAGATTAAGAAAATAATCATTGTTACGGAGGAATTCCGCAGGCTCGTTGCCATTTTAAATGCCTCTTTAAGTAAATAAACTAACGGAGGAAGATCTTGTAAAAAATGAAGCTAGGATTTGATAAACAATTAAAGTCCTCACATGCAAGCTCAGCTCGTGTTAAAATCAGATAGTTCAAACTTTGATCTGAGTGGGATGATGCTTACTTCGTACTGCACAAAGCAGTTGGAGATTCCCAGCACGGATGCCATTCTGCCTTCGGCTGGCCCCCCTCTTTCCGCAGACACAGAAGCTGCAAAAATCAAAGGGCATTTGCACAGCAGAACTAATCTTCCCTTCTTGCCCGAAGAGTAAGAAACCTGTTAGACGTCTGATAGACGATCATCTAAACAGATAATGCGACCAGGAACTCGGGAGCAGCTATGTTAAGCTGCTTCCATCAGTAAGCTCCGCCCAGGAAGTCCCTCTTTGTCTCTCTGACTTCCTCCTTGTATCCAGCAGCTCCAATCACCACCTCAGGAAAGTTCAAATGAAATAGAGTTAAAGGGCTACTATCTTAGTCCTCTTTGTCTCTCTGACTCCCCTCTTGTAGCCAGCAGCTCCAATCACCAGCCTCAGGAAAGTTCCAAAACAAAAAAATCACTTTGTATAACTTGAACTATTGTCTCCTTAACATTTTTTATTTAAATGAATATGCTCTTGTTTGTGTAACAATTTTTTAAAATTCCAAAGAAATAATGCAGATATTGCAAAGGAATTAATTTATTTGTAAAGAAAGAAAAATAATTTTAAGTTGCTTGAATACCAATTCTTGAACAATTTTATTGCCACTTTTTCTTCTTTGCCTAAGTATTTGTATATACTTGGTTTGTAAATCGATGTATTTCTACAGATCCTGGGCAATCCACAAATAGTTTAATTAAATTCATATGTAAATTTTACTGTGTGTTGAGTCTATACTTTTTGGGCTCGGTGGCCCATTAGGAATCTCAACTTTATTGATCACCAGATAACATTATGACATCAAAGCCTTGCAGTGACTGCACAAAGCCAGGATATTGCTCACTGCTTTTACTTGCCACCTCTAACTTTGATTCCTATGTGTTTTATATTCCATTCCCTTCTTTTTCATGCGATCCTCTTTGGTGCTTTATTAACTTGGTGCCAACCAAAAGGACTCATCTATATATGAAAATGTAAAAATGTTTGTTTTCTTGTCTTAAAACAAATGTATCATCATCATGTATTATCATCAGTATGACATTATGTAATGTAGTCTGTCTGCTTTCATCTCCACATATACAAAATTTATATTAGTAATTTCAGCTATGATTGCTTGTCCTGCATTGCATAATCTGTGTAATTCTGCGATACACATGTTGATACCAAAAAATCTAGCCTCGCTGCTCTTTAGCTGTTTTCAATGATTCATATGAGACCAAACATTTTGATTCCATTTCTCCCGTATCTTTGTTGGAATATTTGCATTATTCATAAACATCGGCATCCTACAATTCTCAGGGAGTACTTAAAGTTTTTTTTTTACATAATGCTCTGCTTTAGGAAAAAAGTAATGTTAAAGACAAATATTAAAGAAAATTAAAGAAAAATGTGAGATTTTTTAAAAAATCCTGGTTTATATGGTTGTTCCCATTCACTTCCAGCTCCAGCATCTACCTCTATCATAATTGTTGAAAATTATATGTGTGCTTTCTTGAAGTTTTGAAGAAACAGGCAAACATTGTAAGGAAAGACACAATTTCTATAAGATACAAAAGTGCCCTCAAATTGATTTTAGCTCCTACCGCAGTAAGTACATGGACCTGGGCACATACATTTAATTTTCTTGGCAATTGTTGAGAAGTGTCTTGCCACTGCCATCTTATGGGATGTTTGGTAAAAATATTTTTTTAAAAATTGAGAATCTGTCTCCCAGATCTCATTGAAAAACAATAGAAAACTGAAAATTCTGGCCTTGCTAATGTATGTGACACAGTACAGCCTGTTTTGCATCATTGACTAACCAATGTGATGCTCAAAATATATTTTAAAAGCCAAAAAATATTGTGCATCTCTTGGATTAGGGTAGATGAATGAAGAGCAAATACTAAAAAAAAATAACCTTTGTCCAGAACAAGACAATTGTTATATATAAAAAATATGAACTAATTACATTCCAATTACATCAAAGCAGAGCTGTTCAACTGTTCAGCCTGCATAGCTCTTTTCATTGATGATTACTCTTAGATCCAGTGTAACATTCTTGCTGTTTCCTATATGGTTTCAATGCTCTATCTGCCTGTTTTACTTACAGTTGGCTCAGAAAATAATGAAGTAGTATTACTGTCATCTGTAATTTAGAAGTAATATTACTGTGATCTGATTTAAGTTCTTAGATAGGCACTGAGAAATGAAGTGTTATGGAGTCTAATATGGTTTGGTTTAATTGGAAACTGAACAAAGAAAATAGTCTTCCTAGTGTACTTTGAGGAATAACCATTTTTATATGAACAACTGCTGATAATATTTTCATGATTCAGTATTATGAAGAAAACATAAATGATATATGTTATATACAGATTTTACGGGTTGAGGAAGCTCTAGAGATTTTGTGTATCACATGGTGAGGACCAATCCAAAAGTATAATTTTTGTAGTTCCACAGGAGATCTAAAGGCCTTCACAGAAACAATTTGGTTTTAAGCAAATAAATATCCTCAGTTTTGCCATAAGGTGAAAGACATATATAGACAGATATTCATAACAGCTTTCTAAGAAAAGAAATTAAGTAATTTACTAAATAGCATGTTTGATGCTTTTATCCCTCCTAGCTTGTCTTGCAGGTTTGGTGTGAACTCCTGCAACTGATCCCCTCCCCCAGTCACCTTTGGAACAGGTGTAAACAACCAAAAGCTCTTAAATAATTTTGTACTGAGTGTTTGGAATCCAAACATCAGAAAATTCCATACTGATGATATTCAACTTTATACTGATAGATGACTTTACCAATAATGCTACAAGTGTTCCCTTAATTCCTCCTTACCAAGAAGAGACCAAGTCACGCAAAACAGGGTCTCTGAATTGCTATCAATGGACACAAAATAATCCACAAAATATGTCAGAGAAAGAAATATATTTTACCCTCCTTATTTCCACAATTTAGTTTTCAATACAGACTTGTACATTCCATGTTTGTTATTTGTCTTCCTCCAGTGGCAGAATTATTAGTTTATATTGTAGAAGCCATCCAATTTTCAAATAATTGAATATTTTTATTTACTTTTTAAACAGATTTTTTTTTAGAACAACAAGTAACTTGTGGAATTTAATTTTCATATGATTTATATTGGGTTAAGTAAGGTAGTTTATGTGATGCTTTTCAGTGTGCAATGAAGTTACAGTGGAATAAAGTGTTTGAATGGAATATGGAAAAAATTAGCTACTTTGAAGAATTAAGGAGCATTTCACTTTAAATAAACAATTTGTATTTATTGCAAACAAATAAGACAACATGGGAATTGAATTGAGCAAACATTATTATTTATATTCACCTGCTTTTGTTGCTTGTATTGATTTGGTCGCTAGCTTTAAATGAAAGAATATATCTGGTAATGTATATTGGCAGAGAAAGATTAAATATATTCCTTTGCTGCTGAAGAGCCCACTTGACATGCAACAGTGGATTTCAGTATAGCTATTCTTTTTCAGGATTACTAGAAACCAAACATGCTTTGATATTTCTGATAATGAGCAGAATCAGAATATGTATAAGGGCTGACCTGAGAAGCAACTTAAAATCGTATTTTCCATTTTTATTTATGCTTTCAGGAATTGTAAAAATACATTTTTATTTCCTACCAAAAGTTGCAAACAAATGAAATGCAAAGGCTCTGTTATAATTTGATATAAGTCATTGCAAAAATAAGTGCCATTTGTCAGAGTGAAAAAGCCAATTTCTGAACTATATTTTATTTATTGTACTTCTGAAGAGCTCTACTTTAAACATTTCATATGCATTTTTGGACAGAAATAATATAACCCTATGTAAATCTTTTTCTTCTTAATCACTACCAGAGTATAGTCCACTTACTGTATTCTGCTAGGAATAAACGGATGACAGAACTTTCTTCTTTCCTGTTAACTTTTGAATATTCTTTCCAAAATATTAGATGTTCAAAATTATTTCTAATGCATGTTAAACCATAGTAAAATTATGATGTCATTTTAATAATTTAATGGCTCATACTGTTTTTTCAATTTCAGATTTTTATTAATTTATTAAATATAAGATACAAAGGAAATAAAAAGTAGTGGAAAACAAGGGAAAGAAAAAGGGGAAGAAGAGAAAATGTAGGTTAGAAAAGGAAAAACAAAAAAGTGTTGCCTTCCAACTCTCTTTGGCACAGTAGAAGATAATACATTACAACCGCAACTTTTTACTTTTATACAATAGTATATACTAGCCATTTCTATAACAACAAACGTGTCTAATCAACAAAGACAAAAGTTTAATTTTTTTCCCCTCACAAGCACAAAATCTAGAAGCAATTTCCAAATAGTAAAAAATTAAATATATTATTTTTGGATAAAGGAGTTGATGTAACAATGTCTACTTTTCCTTGCTGTGGTAAATAATATGTATTTCTGTTTGCTCAGTGATCTTTATAGATTATCATAATCTATATTAATAAAATTCACTATATTTTCATTTGTTTTAATCCTAAAGAGGGAAAAATACTTTTTCTAAATTTTAAAACATTAACATTTTATTTAAAAACATCTCTAAAATCAAAAAGTTCTAATACATACTTTTTATAATTTATAAATTTTATTTTGATTCAAACATCATCTTCCATTAAACTTGGCATCTGGGTACAAATATTTTATGCAAATATTTTATACACTAACAATTACAAATTACCGCAATATTTATAATTTTATCAATTCTCATACCTAATACTATAACAATCATCTTAACTTATTTAACTTTGTTAAAACATTTTCTCTATTTTACTCATCTGCTTTTTTCCACTTTTCCTATTTATTTTCTAATATTGATAAAATAATTCCCATATAATAATCAGATTGTTCCTTTTCTTTAATTTCAAGTGTTAACCTGTTCATTTTTGCACATTTTAATATTTTCCTAGTCACATTCTCATCCATAGGAATCTCAATTTTGTCTTAGCTGCAGTTATTACGTGAATTATCAAATATACATTTTCTTTACTCTAAATTTCTGGTAAAATCCCCAACAAGAATAATTCATGTTTCAGATCAATATGCTGTTGTATCATCTCCTCCAACCATGTACATATTTTTATCCAATATTTTTTGGCTTTTATGCATGTCCACCAAGTATGATAATATGATCCTGGTGTCTGTTGGCATTTTCAGCATTTCTCTTATTTATCTTTAAACATCTTCGCTAACCTTGCCAATAGAAAATGCCATCTGCAAAACATCTTATACAAATTCTCTTTATATGCAGTCGAAATTGATAACTTATAGTTTCTATCCCACTATTGCTGCCATTTTTCTAATTCTATCGTATAACCAATTTTTTTTGCCCATGCTATCATTGTTTCCTCCACTTGTTCTTCTAGTTTAATATGCAGTAAATAACTATAAAATGTTTTTATCACCTTCTCATTTGTTCCTGTTAATATCTTATCCAATTCTGTCAATTCCGTATAACATCCATATAATTTTGCATCTTTTTCATATCTAGATTTTATTTGCAATTGCGTATACCAAACTATATCAATCCCTTGTTTTTTAAATTCTTGTTTAGTTTTAAACACACCCTTTTCAATCAAAATATCTTTATATCTAACAATATTTCCCATATTAATAATATTTGAATGTATAAGTGCTTCCATCATCAAAAGCCAAACCAGTATATTCAAATAATGTTCTCTAGTTTTCTCCCACGTTAACAAAAGGATTTTTATATAGTGTCTTTGAAAGTAACTGTGTATCTTATTTTTCCCATACCACAAGAAGGCATGCCAGCCCAATTGCAAGTCATGCCCCTCCAATGTCAATAGCCTTCTATTTCTAAGTACAACCCATTCTTTCATCCATGTTAACACCAGTGACGTGCGGTGAGGTTTATGGCTGGTGAGGCACTGACACAGTGGTGGATTTCAAATTTTTTTAGACTTGTGGACTTCAACTCCCAGAATTCCACAGCCAGGCATGCTCAGTTCTGATTTAAAGTGACAGCAATTTGTCCTTCCTCCCTCTATCCCTCCCTCCCCCTCTCTCAAACAGACGCACACACACAGAAAAGTTGGATTGGACTATCTCCTTCCCTCTCTCACTCACTCACTCTCAAACAAACACAAACACAGAAGTTGGATTGGAGCTGATCTGAGCCTTTGCAGGCGGAGCCACGTTGCCTTTTCAAACTTATAATCAGTGAAGCTGGGCTTATATAGTTTTATCCAACTGTGTGTGTGTGTTTGTGTTTGAAAAGACAACGTGGCTCTGCCTGCAATCAAACTACACTTGGGGAGGAATCTACACTTGAGGATGAAGTTTGAATTCCTTCCCCTCCCTCTGACCCACACGTACCTTTTCCAGCTGTTTCAGAGAGGATCTCAACTCTGCTCTTGCCTGTCATCATGAAAAGAAAAAAAATGTAAAAGGGAAAAGGCAAGAGCTAAGGTCAGACTGAGCTAGTTGCTGCCAGAGTCACCGTGGATGACTCTGCTTAACTGTTTAAAAAAGCCTCTAAAAAAGCTCCCTGTATAGAAGGAGGCAAGAGAACGACATGCCTCACCCACGTCAGGAATTTTTAGGCTTTTAACCCTTGCTGAACTCTGCTCGAGTGATCATAAAAAGCCTAAAGTCAGACTAGATGAGGCACGTTGTTCTCCTGCCTCCTCCTGTAGAGGGCCCTTTTTTAGAGGCTTTTTTAAACAGTTAAGCACTAAGCAGAGTCATTCACGGTGACCTCAGCTCTTGCCTTTTTCCTTTTACATTTTTTTTCTTTTCATGATGACAGTGGTGAGGCTCTGCCTCCCTTGCCTCCCCTGACTGTACGTCCCTGGTTAACACTGCTGCCTGATAGCACAGTTCCCAATTAGGTAATCCAAAACCTTCTCTAGCTCTTATGTCTTGTAACATTTTTAAATTAATTCTTGCTTTTCCCCCCTGCCAAATATATTTCACTATTATTTTATTAAGATCTTCAAAGTATTTTTACTCCAATTTTATCAGAATTGTTTGGAAGAAGAAAATAATCTTGGCAATGTGTCCATCTTAATTGTGGCTATCCTTCCTATTAATGATAATTGCAAATTTTTCCATTTTTCCACATCGATCTTAATTTGTTGTATTAGCTTATAATAGTTATCTTCCTTAATTGTAACACATCTTGCTGTCAATTGAACCCCTAAATACTTTACTTTCTTTGCTATTTGAATATCATATCTCTTCATTAACTCTCTTTTCTGCTTCTCAGTAATATTTTTCACTAAAATCTTAGTTTATTTCCTTATTTATTTTCAATCCTGCCACTTCACCGTACTCTTCTATTTTTTTAAACAGTTTTGGCCCTGTTTCTTGTGGATCTTTTAAAATAAAAACCAAATTCCTGCAATTTGTATTCTACCTTTTTTGTTTCCATGCCCTGTATCACCTTGTCTAATATTTCTATTTAATACTTCCAACGCAGTGGTGGGTTTAAAAATTTTTTTATGACCTATTCTGGCTGGGAGTGGCTTGGCAGTCATGTGACCGGGTGGAAGTGGCCAAGTCGATGTCACTGAATTATTTGCCCCAATGAATGATCTACAAAAGGTAGATATAAAGAGAGGAGGAGCCAACGTCGCAATGATACAAAGGTGCGGTCTCGGTGCTCTGAGACCACAGCCGATACTTTTGCCGTGAGTGGTCCAATCAGACCTAAACCGTCCCGCAGAGACTGTGAACAGGAAGAATACATCTTGCTGATCTCAGGGACATCGCAAAGTCTCTGATGGATCCAAGAGAAGTTTTTCAAGCCGGCGACAAAAAATCTAGCCATTAGACTGATGAAATCGGGGCAGCTCCAAAATGGAAGGATACGGAAAGGGACAGTGTTTCCAGTTGGTGAGGAATGTTTGCCATTTTAAAAGAGACTGCCTATAAAAAACTTAAAGTTAATTTAAATTTGAGAACAGAAGAAATAAGCGACGGAATTCAGCTTTGAATGGTTTTGGACAGTGGGATATCTTACTTTTTAAAGCCTATGTTCATGGATGGAATTTATGCAAGCCTTTTAAAACAGATGGACTAAGTTTTCTTCTTCTATTTTTTTCTTATTATTCTTCTTTGTAACCTATGGACTAAAAATCTACTTCTTCACTACTGACTTTTGATTAATTTGGAATATAAAAAAGAAAAAAAGGAAACAAAGAAAATTGTTACAACAGAGGGAGATTGGAGGTTTGTGTATTGTAATTTGTAATTTGTAATTTTAATAGATTTGTATGCCGCCCAATCCCGAAGGACTCTGGGCGGCTTACATAAAACAGTTTAAAAATATTAAAAATAGTTTAAAATACAAACAGAAACAGGTTAAAAGAGACACAACATACACTCGATTATAATGGGGCTGAAATCCAATCAAAGATCAGCAGCCCCAGGCCTGCCAGAACAGCCAGGTCTTAACAGACTTTCAGAAGGCCGAGAGAGTGGGGAGGGTCCGGATCTCAAGCGGGAGATCGTTCCAGAGGACCGGGGCAGCTACAGAGAAGGCTCTTCCCCAAGGAGCCGCCAGACGACATTGTGTGGTCAATGGTACCCGGAGAAGGCCCGCCCTGTGGGATCTTATTGGGTGCTGGGAGGTATGTTGCAGGAGGTGGTCACGGAGATATCCAGGTCCTAGGCCATGTAGGGCTTTAAAGGTGATAACCAGCACTTTGAAGAATGTTCGGAGACCGATAGGAAGCCAGTGCAGCTCACGGAGGATCGGTGTAACATGGGTGTACCTAGGTACACCCAGTATCGCTTGCGCGGCTGCATTCTGGACCAATTGTAGTCTCCGAACACTTTTCAAGGGCAGCCCCATGTAGAGCGCATTACAGTATCAAGCCTTGAGGTGACGAGGGCATGAGTGATCATTTGGAGTGCCTCCCGGTCCAGGTAGGGCCGCAACTGGTGAACCAGGCGAACCTGGGCAAAAGCTGCCCTGGTCACAGCTGACAAATGGTGTTCTAATGTTAGCTGTGGGTCCAGGAGAACACCCAAGTTGCAAGCCCTCTCTGAGGGGTGTAGAATTTCACCCCAGGCTTAACGGTGGAATATCTGGACTATTTTGGGGGGGTAACATCCAAAGCCACTCAGTCTTGTCAGGGTTGAGTGCAAGCTTGTTCATTCCCATCCAGACCCTGACAACTTCCAGGCACTGGCACATTACTTCCACCACTTCAATGAGTTGCCACGGGGCGGACAGATACAACTGGGTATTGTCCGCATACTGGTGGTATTTAATCCCGTACCGATGAATGATCTCACCCAGCGGCTTCTCATTCAAGGGGCCTAGGGGTCGACCTCTGTCCTCCGACCAACACCGACTGCGACCTGCCAGAGAGGTAAGAGGAGAACCACTGTAAGACGGTGCCTCCCACTGCTACCTCCACTAGCCGCCGCAGAAGGATACCATGGTCGATGGTATCGAAGGCCGCTGAGAGGTCAAGAAGCGCCAGGATAGAGGAATGCCCTCTATCTCTGGCTCGCCAGAGTTCATCGGTCAGTGCGACCAAAGCAGTTTCGGTGCAGTAACCAGGCCTGAAACCAGACTGAAAGGGATCTAGATAATCCGCTTCATCCAAGGTCCGCTGGAGTTGGGAGGACACCACCTTCTCAACAACCTTCCCTAGAAAAGGGAGGTTGGAGACGGTATGTAGTTTTTAAAGACAGCTGGGTCTAGAACAGGCTTCTTAAGGAGGGGTCTCACCACTGCCTCCTTCAAAGGATGTGGGAAAGACCCCTCTCAAAGCGAGGTGTTAACAATCCTCTGGATCCAGCCTCATGTCACCTCCCTGCTGGTCGAAACCAACCAGGAGGGACACAGGTCCAGTAAACAGGTGGCGGCACTCATCGCTCCCATGGCCTTGTCCACTTCCTCAGGAGTGGCAAGCTGGAACTCACCCCACAAACAAAACAAAACACTCTTACTTTCCTTACTAATTATTCTGGCTTGGCACTTCAAGGTTTCACCATTTGTTTATAGACAGTGATAAGAAGAAAAGCATACAGATGTTCTTTTGAAGTATATCTTTAACCAGAGAAAAGTGAAAATAAGATCTTATTGTGAATTTATGCTTAATCTTGTAAAACCTTCCAAGCCAGAGCAACAGTGTTTGTCAGCTGGAGATAATGGCACAACTTCAACAGCAGAAAGAAATTTTAAGCCTGCAAAAGATATTGTTAGAAATTCAGAAATTATCAAATATATTTGAGAGAACAGAGTTGGAGATGTTTATCAAGTGGAAAAAGTGGAGGTTAAGAGTCCTAAAAACCGAAGGAAAATGACCATAAAGAAATGAAATCCGCTGATATCTATGGTGATTGGTTTGTGTATGGAAATGGAAAGAGTGGAATACTGAAAGAGGAATTAAATGGAGGGGAACTCTACCCCAGATGGCAAGATACAGAAGAAGAAAAAACAAAAGAATTTATGGATTTAAAGAGAGAAGATTTATTAGCAACATCATTGATAATACCACTGACAATTAAAGACAAGCTGATTAAGGAAACAGATGAAGGGCATCAAAATTACATGAGAGATTTTATAAGCAAGGAGTTGCTAAGAGGAGTCCATACAAATTTGATTAAGGAGATGATTAGAGGACTGATACCACAAATGGCAGAAGACATGAGACTGTTTTGCTACTGGAAAGATACAGGTTGATAGATGGAAGTGCATAATTTAAAACTAGTTAAACTTAGTGAAATTTAGTGACAATAGATATAGTCAAATAAATAATTGATAATGGTAATAATATATATATGTATTATTATGATAAGTAATAATTGGATATGAATATTTGAATGATACCCATGAAAGGAAGATTAGAAATATTTTTGGTTATATATAAAGGCCAATAAAAAAGAACTAAGTTAAATTTAGTTAAATTTTGATTATTAGAGGAAAAATGTTATGATACAAGATACAGTTAAATAAAGGAGGGATAATGATACAAAGTAAAATATATATGTATAGGTACAACATAAAGAAACTGGATATAAATTATAAACAGTGATTTGGTAAGGAGGATTAGAAATTTTTGTTACTAGATATTATGGATATTTAGCTAGAATAGGCCATAAGGATTCAATGTTACTGGAGGATTTTAGAAATAGCAAATGAAATGCCAGTATGTGGTTATGTTTTAAATCTTCATATATTTTATGATGGACATTTAAACAATTGTTGTCAAATGAAAATGGAGGTATGATGGTAATATGTGTAAATATCTGAGTTAAAATATTTAAGTTAATATGAATTATGATTGATGACTGTGGAAGAGATGCACGAAGGTTTTTTGTAACCAACTGATACACTTTCTACAGAGGGTAAAAAAGGAGGAGTCTTTGTTGTATTTGTTTTAAAACTTAAAAATAAAAAAAATATTAAAAAAGAAGATATAAAAAAGTAAATTTATTATTTTGTGCACTTATTACTTAAATAATATCACTAACTACCTTTCTCCAATGACCTGCACAAAGAAGAGACACAGAAATAAACTCTTCAATTGCATACACTGCATTAGGATGAAACCAGCACACAAAACAATAGAGAAGGAAGATGGCTGTCCTTTTGTGTGTCTTCAACATCACCAACTGACCATCTTGCTCCAATGAATGGCCTGCACAAAGAAGAGACACAGAAAGGAAGACTTTAATTGCATGCACTGCATTAAGGATGAAACCAGCACACAAAACAATAAAAGAGCTACTTACAGAAGGAAGATGACTGTCCTTGCGTGTCTTCAACATCACTGACAACCTTGCTCCAATGACCTGCACAAAGAAGAGATGCAGAAAGGAAGACTTTAATTGCATGCACTTACACCTTACATAAGAATAACACAATGAAAGAGATACACTCAAGTACTTACTTGTGTTGTTGGTTTTGGGGTTGAAGATGTTTCCAGATTGTTCTTAGACTTCCGGACTCCTCAGTTGCACTTTTCCTGCTTTTCACTCATGGATCATCAGCCGTGTGATGTGTGCTCTGAGCCACTTTTTGACTGTAGGAATTGGGTCCCATCTCTTAATAGGCATGCCAACAATGCTTATTGTCATCAGATTACTAATGTTTGGAACAGTTAGGCGGGTTCTTTGCTCTGAACATATGAGGTTCATTTTTGAAAATTCTCTTTCCACCTCTGCTGAACCTACGGCAATTGTCCTGACAATATCTCTAGCTTTTTTGATACTGTCAGGAATTTTGTAGTTTTTGGATCTTTGAATACATTTTCAAAAAAAATCTCTGTAGTCATTCAAATCAATTTCATAATTAAACATTTTGCCAAATTCAATCCTTCCTCTGCTTCTGCCCATGGAATGACTACATCTTCAATGTTCCAGTAATCCGGCTCCAAATATGTGAGAAATTGTAATTTGTTTGTATCTGGCAATTGGCTACCTGTTTTTAGATGTTTGTAATCCATCAGCCTTTTCTTCAAATTGGTGATGATGCTTTCCAAATGTTTTTCACGAGAAAGGGCAACAAATAGTTGATTTTGAACTAATTTTATGTTTTTGAAGGCTTCTGAAGCTATTATTCCGTCAATCATTTTTTCATATGGGTTATTTCCCCATCTAAGCATTTCAAATGCTTTAATTGATCACAATAGCAATTTTTCAGCCTTGATGATGTCTGTGTTTCTCTCCTGCAGGGCATTTGACAGAAGAGAAATCTCATTTAGAATATCAATCATAAGGGTCAAATCATTAAAAAAATTTAAATTTTCAAAACGGGCAGCCATTCCTGGGAATTTTTCATTGCCCAGAAAAACCTGATGTAGCACTGGATAAGCACGCCACACAGCTATGGTTGCCCTTAAAGTACAGGCAGCCCATCTTGGTCCCAAAACTCTGCTAATCTTCAGGATTTCAATGCCCAGTTGTTCAAAGATTTTGAAAAATTTGATCTCACTCTTGCAGGATTTATGGAAAGTGGTGTGTATCTTGTCAAGGTATATCTTGAAGTGGTTCACTTGTTTGATTTGTTTTATGGCATCATCCAGCACAAGTTGGAGGCGGTGGTTCAAGTGGTGCCAGATTACAATGTTTGGGAAGTCTTTAGCTATTCTGGTGCTGACTCCAGATTTTCTCCCAAGCATAATGCTGGCACCATTGGAACAGAATGTTATTTAATTCTTATGCAGATATTCAGTGGTAAACCCAACTCTATGTAAGCTTCCCATCACTGCAGAACATATGATCTCTGCATCTTGTTTCTCCAATTTCACTAGCTTAACAAAAATGGTTGCTAGACATTCTGAATCTTCAGCTTTAATAAAAACTATCAGAACTGCTTTCATTGATAGCGTTGAGGCTTTATCAATTATCAAACACACTTTTGGATTCTTTGCAATAATGCTGGCAAACACAGTGGTTTTAATTTCCTTTGCAATGAATTAAACTATTTTCACTGTGGATCTCCGTGAATGCAAGCCTACTCCCATATCTACTCCAATTGCATTTAGCAAATCTACCTGCCCTTCAATGTCTGAGAATGGTTTGCATCTTTGTGCCAGATTGTAAACTGTAAAAAATATTGTGCTAGTGCTGGATAAATGTTTGCCAGTTGGCTTATCTATGGATTTGGTTAAAGCATCCTGCTCCCATTGTTTATTGTTCTCTCTACAAATAATGTGTGATTTTGATTGAAAATGTTCCTTCATTTTTTTTTCTGAGAGATGATTCCTGATTCTCCTTATTTGTCCCTGCTGCCACAACCTGGAAATTTTTCCATTGTCTGGAAACATGAATACCTTTCTCTGATGAGAATCCATGTTTCGCATAGTACTCACAATCTAACCTTTTGTCACATACTGCCAGTCCATCATACTTGTCCTTGAAGTTTTTATATTGCTGCAAACTCCAGCAGTCAGGAAGTTTTGGAAGACTTTCAGTGGCGGCGATAGTCTTGCTGCTTTCTCCAACTTCAAGTGCTGGAAGTGGTCATGCTGGCGCTGGTGGTGCTGACGCTGGTGGTAATGGTGCTGGTGGTGTTAGTGCTGGTGACTGTTGTGGATCAGCTGATTGCTCCTATCTTGGTTTTTGGAGAATAAAGTGGTCATATTCTGTTGCCTCTTCTTCATCCTGTTAAATAACACTAACTGCAAAAGAAATAAAACAATATTGTGCTTTGGACTCGATTGTGGTTGTAAGCTGAGGACTACAGGTGATAGAAGGAACCTCTGTTTCACCCAACAATGTACAGTCTTTTCAGGAAGGACAACAAACAGGAAAGATACAGTTTTTAATCTAAGAAGTTAGATCAAGAAGAATGAATGTCATAGGTAGATTCACAGAGCAGTACAGATTTCTTTTTCTGAAATTTATTCCTCAGTTCAAAAAACAGGAATATATGAATTAGGTTCAACACTTAGGTCAGCCCAGGTAGCTATTCAAGAGTTAGTGGTGTCATGGTTAGAAGCAATGGTAAAGCAAGATATGGATTTTAAACCAGAAATATTTTGTTGGATATTTCAAAGGGAATACAATACATATTTAATTTTACACATGTTAACAGCTGCTGGAATTGTGTTTGCACAACAGTGGAAAAACAAAGATATGAAAATATATAAAGAGAATATTAGAATGTGCAGGAATGAATAAATTGACAATTAAAATCAAGGAGAAGGCTTTGAATACTTTTTCACGGGTTTGAGTCATCAATGGCTAACTAACAGAAATAGAAGTTAGAAATCTAAAAGTATGAAAGAAAACACCAATTATGTAAGGAAAAGTCACTAAAATGTATAAGAAAATATTAGTATTTGACATTAATGTGTAGTTAAAGGCGGGATATTACACACGCACGTGCACACATACACACACACACTATGACAGTGCCAGGAAAACACCAAAAGAATAAGTTTCCCCCCAAAAGACTGCAGATGAAACCAGTTTTCCCCCTTCCTGCCCACCCATGCACCCCGCAAAGTCGCCCGCTGAGCGCCCGCCTGCTCCACAGTCTATGTGAGCCTGGGGAGCAGCTGCAAGGAAGGCCTCAGCCACTCCCGGGGCTTGCATAGACTGGGAAGCTGGATGGCACTCCTGGTAACTTCCACCCACACCCATATACTCCATGAAGTCGCAGCTGTAGGCTTACTTATCTGAGGAGGCAGCAGTAACACAATCGGGCAGGAAGTCAGCAAGGCAGGGATCGAGTCAGTAAGGGAAGACACGAGAGCCAAGCCAGGAAAAGAAGTAAGTGGGCTGTCCATGGTATATAAAGGGCTCTCAGAGGCGGGGCAATCAGCAAGCCAGCTAGTCAGTGAGCGGTGGGCGGGTAGGCAGGCAGGGAAGCATGGTGTAACTGGTGTAACTGGTGTGACCAGGTGGGTGGGGGGAGTGAGCGTTGGTAGGCCAGGGAGGGACCATACCAGTACGGGGGCCTCTGGCTCCACCAGTATGGGAATGGACGCCCGGTTTATGCTATCGGTACGGGCGTACTGGTGCATACCTGTAGGACCCCACCACTGTTTCAACGTCAATATGAACAATAATGGAGACAGAGGACATCCCTGTCTTGTGCCTTTCATAATGTTAACCTTTTCAGTCATATCTCTATTTACTTTCACCTTTGCAGTTTGTTTATAATATATTCTCTTAATCATATTAATAAATTTCTCCCCAAAGTCCATCTCTTACTTACATCAACATATCCTGCCAATTCACATTATCAAACACCTGGGTATCTAGAAAATCAACACCATTTGCTTCTCTGAGTGTACTTCATAATATTCCAGTGTATTCAACATTGTTATATTGTCTTTGATTTGTCTTTTAGGTAAGAAACTTTTGATCTGTGTGTATAAATTGATTGAAAAATCTATTCAATCTTTCTGCCATTATTGAAGTAAATATTTTATAGTACACGTTCAACATTGATATCGGCCTACAGTTTTTTATCTGTTGGAAATCTGAGTCTTCTTTCAGTAGGAGGGTAATACATGCTTCCATCCAAGAGTTTAGTACTTTTGCCTCTTAACAGTAATTCATTAAATACTTCCAACATTGGGCTACTTATAATATTTTTTAGTTCTGCTGGTAACCCATCCGGGCCTGGTGTTTTGCCAGTCTTTTGTTGTTTAATTGCTTCTGTTAATTCCATCATTGTTATTCTTTCTTCTTGTTGCTATTTTGCTGTTTCTGGTATTGTAGGTAGTTCTGCTTTTTCTAAGTATCATTATTTTCCATTCTGGAATTTTTTCTTGATCATATAATTTTTTACAATAATCATGAATTATTTTCTTTTCATCATCATTTCGATAATATGAAGTCCCTTCATCATCTGTTAATTAATGGATCAGTTTCTCTTCTTTCTCATTTTTCAGTCTGTATGCCAACCATCTTCTGGTTTGTTTGCATTCTCAAATAATTTTTGTGTTAGTTTCTTCTTTATTAAATTCAACTTATGCTTTTAAAGTCCATTTCATTTTTTATGTTCTTTGTTTGTGGCTCTTTTTGTAATTCCATCTCTAACTTCCTATACTCTTCTAGTTTCTTTTGACCTTGTCTCTTTTTTATTTCTCTTTCCCACATACATTATAGTTAGTCCTCTAATATATGCCTTTGTGATATCACATTCTGTAATGAAGTTTCTTTTCTATTCTCTTTAAAGAAAAAGTCTCTCTTTCCAACTCTCTTTCCATATATTGTATAAATTCTTTGTCTTTTAAAATTGTTTGATTCATTGTCCACCTTATTTTCTTTTTTTGTCCTTTCCATATACGTTGCTTGTATCGGGTTATGATCTGCCCAAGTATTTGTTTCAATATTTATCTCTTGTATAAAAAAAGTAAAGGTTCCCCTGCACATATGTGCTACTTGTTCCCAACTCTAGGGGACAGTGCTAATCTCTGTTTCAAAGCTGAAGAGTCAGCACTGTCGGAAGATGTATTTTGGACAAAGACATATGTCTATTTGAGTAAAATGTATATTGACTTTTCTCAGGGTGCGTTTCTCGTCAAGCATCTTGCTTTTTCAAAAGTTTTATTTTCTTTTAAAACAAATATTTCATCATTCCTCAATCAGTGAGACATCGGAGTACAATTTTTTTGTGTGTCAAAATAGTTCTAGTTTACCACCAAATTCTTGTCTAGCCTAATGTATACCCCTCCCTCCCTCCACCCTCCTCCTCAACCCCCCTCTTCCCCCCCCTGACTTCCCAGAACCCGTACACGGTATGGATTTTTAACAAACACAGTCTAAAGTCTATTGAGAAAAAAGAAATAGAGAAATTAATAACATCTCTACATTGATCTTAGTTTCTTCTTGCTGAGCTAACTTTAAACAATTTAAATAATTTCTGATCTTAAGCATAGGCTAACTGGAATTTCTTGGTCCCGTATTTATTTTGTATATAGTCAATCCATTTTTTCCAGTCTCGTTTATATCTCTCATTTGAGTGATCTTTAAGATATGCCGATATTGGACTTCCAGGGGAGGAGCCTGTCGTCGCCGGGGGCTCAACGGAGCTCCCCTCAGAGTTCTGGTCTGTATATCTAAAAGATCTATAGATATCTCCCCTTTTAGGCAGAAAGGGGCAGGGAGGAGCTCAGTCGTTAGAATCTCTCTGAAGTTCACAGCCTTTTGTCTTTCGCTGTGAACGGAGAAGAGGTTCAACACAAAGCTGAGCTTTTTTTTTTTTTACTCCAGCCAGATCTTCTCAGCTGTTTTTTTCAGCCCAAGGCAGGTCGTCCTCCCCCCTCAGAACAAATCTAAGCTATTTAAAATCGGTCCGGGCAGTGACCATTCCTGAAAACCTTTTTTGTTTATTATCATTTAAAATACCAGCTTCAATCTTACAAAAAACTCCTTTGTTTAACTGTTTTTCAAAATGGCGATTTTATAGCCTTCACAGTTGATATATTTAATCAGCCCGGTTTTTCTGAAAACTTCTCTTTACTAATTGCCAAAGTTTACTCAAAGTATTTTATTGCAAATCAAGGTGTGCAGAGACTTTGTTCGCTTTTGTTCTTTTATAATGGCTCCCAAGTCCAAAAATCCTAAGCGTTTTCTTAACAATACATCCCAAGTAATCGCTATAAAGCCACAGTCTTTGCCTTCTACGCCCCCTACTGGAGATCTGTTAACGAAAGAATTTCTTTTTGAAACTCTCAGAGAATTTAGAGAGGAAATAATGCAATTTATTTCGGAACTATGTGATAAACTTGATGCTAAGATTGCCCAAACAAAGGAGGGTACCATCGGAGTTATAACCGTGATGACAGATTACATTGCAGGAATGGAGGATAAATTGGAACTTTTGGAACAAGACAATTTTAATCTGACATCTAAAATCGAAAAGTTGCAACAGGAAATTGAAAAGGCAGAGAGACAACTTGTTATGACAAATTATAAAAAGACTGCGTTTGCAATAAGAGTTAGGGGATTGCGTGAAAACGAACAGGAGAATTTGAAGCAGACCTTTTTTGAGGCTTTCAGTCGTGTGGTGGGAGGTCCTGGACTCAACTTTGATTGGCAGATCCAAAAAATTTACCGCCATAATTCGTGGACAGCAAAACAGAGACAGCTTCCGAGAGATGTGGTTATATATTTTGCTACAAAAGAATCCAGAAACGTGATACTACAAGAGTTCTACAACAACAGGCTGCGAATTGATGGACAGGATTTGATCGTTTTTAAAGAGGTGCCACCCCAGATGTTAAAAGCCAGGAGAGACTATGCTTTTTAACTAAAGAACTTAGAGATAATCAGATACAGTACAGATGGGAGGCGCCATTTGGTATTACAGTCACACTTGACGATCAGAAACATTGCCTCAACTCAGCTTGTGAAGCCCGAGACTTTTATCATAAGATTTTAAAGGCGGGACTTCCTGAATTACCCGGACTTGGACAAATACAAGGAGAAGTACAAGAGATACAACCAATCACAGAACTACAAGGCGGGAGCTATCGTTTTTCCCCTTCGGAAGGGCAGCGGAGCGGAGAACAAGGATTTAGTTATGCTTCCAAAACATTTGCTTAATCTTAACTTGAATAATACTCTGTGACTATGTCTTGTAGAAAATGGCATAGCGGTATACTGATCAAGAGACATTAAGGCTGTAAGAAATGATGCTGATCGCCTCGGAAATTATATTGTATGGGACTTAAAAAAAAGACTTGATGGACAACTTGGAACTTTTACATAAACTGCTTATGTTTTATTCTCTAGGGTGAGGAAGGCGGAGATTGTGATGCTTTCGGATTGTGGTTTAGGTTGAATCGAGTTGGGAAGAGTGGCGCAGATGGGAGGGTAGTGAAGGTTTAATTAGAGACTATTTTGAGCCAGAAAGTAAGTTGACTTTTATAGTAATTTTTATTTGAACATAATGTTTGGAAGAATATACTCAGGGAGCTTGAAGGAAGGCGGAGCAAATAGGGGAGGTGTACGGATGATAATAATATATATATATATGGACACGGGTAGAGGCAGGATGTGAGGAGTTGGAATAGAAACCTAGAGAAATATTTGAGGTGTTTAAGTTGCTTTATAGAGAAAGAGGTAAAAGGGATATATTAAAGGTTTGGAAATGGATACATATTTAGATAAAGAGATAAGGTCCCTAGCTAGAGTAGAATTTTATTTGATTAACTCACTTGGTTTCAACATAGTTTGAAATCCTGCAAGTAATAAATTAATTGAGACTAGGAATGATGCACATTGCTTAAGTGTTAATAACGATGGGAAGCTGAGCTTAAGGTAGAGAGTTTATTGATTTCTCTTTTTTTGGGGGGGGTCTTTTTCCCCTTTCTTTTTTTTATTTTTATTTTTTTTATTTTTTTTATTTTTTTTATTTTTTAGCTTCTAATCTATTTGGTTTCAATATACCCCAGACTTTGCTTGATAAGGAACGATGTCGGGAATGGGATCTGGGAAGTCGGAAGGGGGTCTGGGAGGGGGGTTCATGGGGGGGAGGGGGGAGGGTGGAAATATAGATTCAATTTTTAAAACAATGAATGCACTTGGATACTGTTGCTTTTTTCTTTCTTTCTTTTTTTCCCCTTTCCTTTAAATTTTTTTTTCTCTTATAATTTTAGTGTAAATTACAAAACGAATAGACCAATGAATAGTAAAAATACACCGAAGTGAGGAGTAGAGGGAAAGAAGAGGGAGGAATTAAAAGAGGGAGTGAGAAGGGAATGTAAGGTGGGTGAGATGGTGGGAAGGGGAGAAAGGAATGGTTGAGGGGGAGGGGAAGTAGAAGAGGGGATTGTTGGAGGGGAGAAATGAAAGTTGGAGGGGTAGAAGAAAGGGTGTATGAAGGATAGAAGTGTTATGAGTTGTGTTTATTGCTTTTTTTTTAACTGCACAAGTGATTGTATAAAGGAAAATGAAAATGAAATAAAAGATGTTAATACGAAAAATAATAATAATAATTAAAAAATATATAATAAAGATATGCCGATATTTTAGCCATCTCGGCTAAGTTTGTAACTTTCAATGTCCATTCTTGAATTGTAGGCAAGTCTTCCTTCTTCCAGTATTGCGCCACCAACAGTCTTGCTGCCGTTATTAGGTGCAGAATCAAGTTAGTCTCTACCACTGTAAAGTCAATACTTATACCTAGTAAAAATAACCGAGGAGTAAACTTTATCCTTCTTTTAAAGATATTTTGCATAATCCACCATATTTTTATCCAAAATGCCTTAACCTTTTGGCAGGTCCACCATATATGAAAATATGTAGCATCGAGAGAGCCACATCTCCAACATTTAGGCTGTAAATTCGGATACATAGAAGCCAGCTTTTTAGGATCTAAATGCCATCTATAGAACATCTTATAAAAATTTTCTCTCAGGTTTTGAGCTTGTGTAAATTTCACATTTCTTACCCAGATTCTTTCCCATGTATCCAGCATTATTGGTTCTTCAATGTTTTGAGCCCACATTATCATACAATCTTTAACTAATTCTGTTTCCGAATCCATCTGTATTAATACATTATATGTCCTCTTTATATGCATTAAGCTTTGATCTCTTATTTGTTTAAACAGATTATCCTCAACTTGAATAAAACCAATTTTTTGATTTATTTTCAACCTAGCCTGTAATTGCCCATACTGGAACCATGTTTGAACTACCTTCTCCTCTTTTAATACCTCTAAAGATTTTAGTTGTAGTACCCCCCTTTCCAAGATAAGAAGCTGTCTGTAGGTAATTCTATCCTGTTTTTGTGCTATATTCATATTTTCAATTGCGTGTCTAGGAATTGCCCACATGGGTATCTTGTCATTTAATTTATATTGGTATTTTTTCCAGACCCGCAGTAAAGCATTTCTTAAAATATGACTTTTAAAATTCTTGTCCAATTTTTTGTTGAATAACAGGTAAGCATGCCAACCATATACCAGATCGTGTCCCTCAATATTCAATATTCTATCATTAGTTAAATGAGTCCAATCACTAATTACAGATAGCGCCACTGCATCATAATATAGTTTTAGGTTAGGTAGTTTCAAGCCTCCTCTCTCGCGTACATCTTGCATTATTTTCATCTTTACCCTCGGCTTCTTTCCTGCCCATACAAATTTGTTGATACCCTTCTGCCATTCTAAAAGATTCGCATCTTTTTTAAGTATAGGTACCATTCGTCAAGCATCTTGAATACCTAATTATTCCACCTTTAAAAAAGAGGTTTTTGGGAGCATTTTTATAATTTTTTGGTTGATTTTTTTTTAGTCTTATCATCCAAATTTGCAACCACAATTACATTAAAGTCACCTACAATGCATATATTTTCATACTCCAATTCTATTATTTTCTTGTTCAATTTACCATAGAAATCTTCTTGATTATTATTTGGTGAATATATTGCCACTAAAAGCATTTGTTTATAGTTCATTGCCCTCAGGTGCTTTGGAGAATAGCTTGACTCCCTCTTCTTGGAGGCAGCCCCTGAGACATTGGAACACTGCTATCATGTTACCCCCAGTCCTTCTTTTCATTAAATTAGACATACCCAATTCCAGCAACCATTCTTTATATGTTTTAGCCTCCAGCCCCCTAATTATCTTTGTTGCTCTTTTCTGCCCTCTTTCTAGAGTGTCAACTTTTACATCGTGGCGACCAAAACTGGATGCAGTATTCCATGTGTGGCCTTACCAAGGCATTATAAAGTGATATTTAATATTTCACATGATTTTGATTCTATACCTCAGTTAATGCAGCCTAGAACTGTATTGGCTTTTTTGGCAGCTGCAGTGTACTGCTGGTTCATATTTAAATGATTGTCCTCTAGAACTCCAAGATCCCTCTTGCAGTTACTACTATTGAGCGAGGTACCACGTATAACTGTGCATTTTGTTTTTCTTGCCTAAATGTAGAACCTTACTTTTTTCACCATTGAATTTCATTTTGATAGATAATGCCCAATGTTCAAGTCTGCCAAGATCCTTCTGTATCTTAAGTGCATCTTCTGGAGTGTTGGCTATTCCTCCCAGGTTGGTGTTGCCTGCAAATTTGATGAGTTCCTCATCTATCTGCTTGTCCAAATCATTGATGAAGATGTTGAAGACTACTGGGCCTACAACAGAGCCTTGGGGTACCCCACTGCATACTTCCCTCCATGTAGAAGCAGTTCCATTTGAGGACTACACGTTGAGTGTCATTGGTTAGCCAATTATGACCACATCTTGTGGTGATGATGTCTAACTAACATTTTTCTATCTTATCTTATTTTCTATCTTAACCTACTTAAGTAGTAGGTTGTGGTTTACTTTATCAAATGCCTTACTGAAATCCAAGCCAATTATATCCACAGCATTCCTCTTGTCCACTAATTTTGTTACTTTGTTAAATAATGCAGTAAGATTTATCTGGCATGAACTTTTTTGACAAACCCATTTTTGATTATGACCTCTTGGTGTTCTCTAATTTGTTGTTTGATTATCTTTTCCAGGTATTCAGGTCAGGCTGATAGGTCTGTAGTTTCCTGGATTTATTTTTTTCCATTTTTTTTGAAGATGAGAACTACATCAGATTTTTTCCAGTCCTTTGTTAACGTCCCAGTGCTCCAGGATCTTTGAAAGTTATAGTTCAGTGGTTCTGAAATTACATCTGTCAGTTGTGTCAGAACCTTGGTGTAATCCATCTGGTCCTGGTGATTTGAACTTGTCTAAGATGAGAAGGTGCTCACTTACCATTTTCTTGCCTATTTCAACTTGTATTCCTAATCTGTTTTTTACCATACTGTTTTTTATAAATTGGACTGTTTTTCCCTTTTGTGTACAGATGCATGCAAAAAACGAGTTAAGCAGTTCTGCTTATTCCCTATTTATCACTTTTTTGTCACTTTCTCCCACTAATGGACCAATTGTTTCCCTGACTTTTTAAATTGTTTTTGACACGTTGAAAGAAGTTTTTTTTGTTATATTTTACTTTTGTGGCAAGCCTTTCTTCATTTTGAGCTTTAGCTTTCCTTACTTCATCTTTGCAGGCTCGGGCTATTTACTGATATTCTGTCTTAATTATGTTTAGTTTAGTTTAGTTTAGTTTAGTTTAGTTTAGTGTCATTGCACATTGTACAACGAAATTAAATGCCATCTTCAGGGTACATTATAACTATAAAAATAAAAACACAAAAACACATCCTTCACATGCTATATAATTGAAAACCCAATATTGCATTAATATTGCACTATACCATAGAATTCAATATAGTGACTGCCCTGGGATAGAAGCTGTTTTTCTGCCTATTTGCCCTTGTTTTTATTATCCTATACTATCTGCCAGATGGTAATACCATATTTTTGGAGTATAAGACACACCGGAGTATAAGACGCACACCAAGGTTTTGAAGAGACTTTTTTTTAAAAAAAGTAGGTAGGTAGTTAGAGGGATAGAGAGGGGAGAGAAAGAGAGAAATACAGTAGGTAGGTAGGTAGATAAAGGGATGGAGAGAGAAATATAGAAATACAGTAGGTAGGTATGGAGAGAGTGTGTGTAGGTAGGTAGGTAGAGGGATAGAGAGAGAGAAATAGAAAGAGAGAGAGAAATACAGTAGATAGGGAGAGAGAGAGAATAGGTGGGTAGGTAGAGGGAAATAGAGAAATATATATAGAGAGAAATACAGTAGATAGGTAGGGAAAGAGAGAGTAGGTAGGTAGGAAGGTAGGTAGATGTTTCCAGATGTATTTATCCATGTGCTGGAGAAAAAATAGCTGACAATTGCAGCACCTAAGACTTTCTGCTGGCACAGCACTTGGTCAATGTAATTCTCATCAATCAGTTAAAGAGCTTTCCAAAAGGAAAAAAGAAGTTTTTGCACTCTGCAAACCTCCCCAAAATGACCAGTTTTTCACGAAAACGGGCCCATTTAAAAAAAGGCATGAATAGCCTTGGGGAGGGGGGCTTGTAGAGTGCTCCGGGGGGAGGATGAGCAAAAAATAGTCAGTTTTTGCAAAAAACGGGCCTGTTTTTTGTCAGAAAATTGCATACATAGGCTTATGGAGACTTATAGAGTGCTGCTAGAGGGGCAAAAAATTGTATGCATAGCCTTATGGAGGCTTATAGAGTGGTGTTGGGGGCTGGTGGGGCAAAAAATAGTCCATTTTTGCTCATTTCTGCCCTCCCCAGCCCCCAGGAGCTCTCTGAAAGCCTCCATAAAGGTATGCACAGCCATATTGGTGAAGGGGGCGGGGCATCGGCTGTATTCGATGTATACGACACACCCAGATTTTCAGCCTCTTTTTTGAGGAAAAAAGGTGTGTCTTATACTCCAAAAAATACAGTAGTTAAAAAAAAGGGTGCTCAGGATGAGATGATCTTTAAGAATGTTTTGAACTTTCTTAAGGCAATAGGAGCTATAAAGCTCTTCCAAGAGAGAGAGCAACCAATGATTCTCTGGGCAATGACATTAACCCTCTGGAGCGCTGTCCTATCTGCCATTATGCAATTGACAAACCATACACAGGTGCAGTAAGTTAAAATACTCTCTATGGTGCAGCAGAGGTCACCAGCAGTTTTTCATTCCATTGTTGTTTCCTGAGAAGTCTCAGCTAATATAATCTCTATTGGGCCCTTTTGACCAGTGCTGCAATGTGAATGCCCCAGATCAGGTCCTCTTTTATGACAACACATATAAACTTAAAACTGGCCACTTGCTCCACTCATTTATGCGCCCCTCTTTCCACTTTGTATAGTTGTCCTAATTGCACATCTTGCTTTTTATACTATCTATATATGTGATAGTGAACCTATGGCATGCATGCCACAGATGGTATGTGGAGCCATATTTGCCAGCACGGAAGTCCCCAGCTGATTTTCAACCTTCTGGAGGGTTGGAGAAGGCAATTTTTGTGATCGAGTAGGTGTGGCCAACTTGTAAAATGTGGTGAAACCCACTTAACAACACTCTTGCTTATCAACCAAAATTTTGGGCTCAATTGTGGTCATGTTCTCTCTCTCTCTCTTTCTTTCTTTCTTCCCTCCTTTCTTTCTTCCTTTCTTATTTCTCTTTCTTTCTTGTGTCTCACTTTTTCTCTTTCCTTCCTTCTCTTTCTTTCTCTCTTTCTCTTTGTCTCTCTTTTTTTCTCCCACCCTCCCTTCCTTTCTCTTTCTTTCTCTCTCTCTTTCTATCTTTGACTTTCTCTTTTTCTCTCTCTCCCTTCCTTCCTCTCTTTCTCTTTCTCTTTCCCCCCTCTTTTTCCCTCTCTCCCTTCCTTCCTTGCTCTCGCTCTCTCACTGTGCCTTTCTCTTGTTTTCCCCCCTCTCTCACACACACACATCCCTTCCAATTGGCGAAAAATTCTCTGTGCAACCCCCCTGCTACCTCACCCAGCTGGGGACACTCCCAGCTCTGCTCGACGGCCACTCCTTTGCATCCCGTTGCCGCTGCAGTTGGCTTTCTCCTGCCAATCCTTCCTAGCTGGGAAAGAGGTCACATGGCGGCGGCATGCATGCTGCTCATGCCAGGGCCCGCTAAGATGCGGCCAGAGTGACGGGGCTGTCCTGGAGGAAGGATCGCCAGGAGAAAGCCAGATGCAGCTGACAATGTGGCACGAAGGAGCAGCCACCTAGCAGCTGCTGCGTCCCGTTGCAGGCGCTCAGGGCAGTCTGGGTGCCAGACCTCCCTGCTGACTCCAGTCCCGTGCAACATCCCTTTCACCCCACCAACCTCAGGATGCTCCCAGCTCTGCTGGATGGCTGCTCCTTTGCATTCCATTGCTGGCTGCAGTTGGCTTTCTCCTGGCGATCCTTCCTGGCCAGGAGAGAGGTCACAGGGTGGCGGTGCATGGGCTACTGACTGTCCCAGGGTCCGCCCAAATGCAGCCAAAGCAATGGGATTGCCCAGGAGGAAAGATCGCCAGGAGAAATCAAACTGCAGCTGGCAATGAAATCCGAAAAGAAATTGCAAACAGTATTCATGAGCCCAGCCAGCCAACCTCGCAGGTTTTCAAGCTTATCTGGAGAGGTGGTTGAAAAATAAGATAACTATCAAGCATGGGAAATTAGATGTCTAGGCAGATTAATAGAATATAAAATCTATGTAAAGGTTTACTGCAAGCTTAAACTCTCTACAAAAATCTGAACTACTAACAATCAAAGCAAATTGGTGGTAGATAAGAGTGAACAGAATTTAATGTAGGTTATTTAGTTCTCTTGTGGGTGGCACTTATGATGATGTGTTGAACCCTCCCTCCATCACTGGAGGCTTTTAAAAGGGAGAATTTTTCAGCACCCAACTGGCAAAGAAAGCTCTCAGCCAAGACTGGCACCATTGCCACTCCCAACGGCTGGGTGGGCAAAGAAAGTGGGGGGGAGAAACATGGTGCGGACGGGCGAGCTGAGACAGAGAGCGACTGGCCGGGCAGGTAGAGCAAGTAGGGATAGGCTAGGCCAGCACTGGGGGAGGGGTGTGTGTGACCAGGCCGCCACTGCTATCGGTCCACAAACGTATGGCTGATTTCTGCTACCGGTACACCTGGAGCGGTGTGTACCAGGAACAACCAACCTCTGATCTTGTGGGATAATTCTAGGACTCTCCCTAGCCCAGAAGAGTCATATAAATCATCTGCAGTTCTGAATATTTGTAATGAAGATAGCATATTGCTTCTATTTAGTTATGGCAGAGTTTGCTGCTAATATGTTTACATTTTCTCATTCCCCCCCCCCCTTATTTTTAAGGCTATGGTCAGACTGGTCCAAAATTTCAACAAGCAGGTTATGACTCAATTGCAGCTGCTGTTTCTGGACTCTTGCATATCACAGGGCCTCAGGTATGTTTCTATAAGTAAAATAAAATCCTACTAAAATTGAAAACTCCACTGCTACATATCATAAGGCATGTAGTAATGAGCAGAATTAATGAAGTTAGGAAATAAAAATCACAGAAGGAACATATAGTAAATATATAAGTACAAATGACCTCAGATTGTTTCAATTACATGAGAAGTTGTAATTATTGAATTGCTTTCAGATTATCAGCAATCTGTAAGATTTTGATACTAAGAAAAAATGCTTTCTTAGCCATAAAAGTATTGCCAATTTGTTCCTATAATCATTTTATTCCTGAATTTTCTCCATATACAGATGTATATACAAATATACAAACTATATTTGTTAGCCAGTTTGAAATTAATTTATGACAGCATACAATAAATTCATTACCAATTTCTAACAGAAGAAAAATAAAATTATCAATCAATAAGAACATGAGACAGTAAAAACTATGCACTTCTAAATACAGGTATAGTCCTTTAGATACAGTCCTAATGCAGTATGCCCATTAGGTTTGTAAGTCAAAACTATTGTAAGATGAATTGGACTCATTTTTATGACATTTTGAAAAAAATATTTGTACATTTTTTTTAACGTAGATTAGTGATTAATAAACAGTGTATTGTCTAGGTCAATTTACTTATACATAGCATCAATAATAATAACAATATTTACTTGTATATAGTGGTATTCTTCCAACTTCTAATTTCTACCTCTATTGTCAAATCATTGGTAAAACAAATCCCATGTTAAAAATATTCTGTATCTTCTTTATCCTTTATCTTTAATGTTAACTCGGGAGTTGGCAACCAGCTAGTCATAACTTATAAAGCCCTTCATGGTATTGGACCTGGGTACTTGAGAGACCGCCTTCTGCCCATTACCTCCCACAGACCCATTAGATCGCACAGGGTCGGCCTCCTCCGGGTTCCGTCTACCAGCCAATGCCATCTGGCTATTACCCGGGGGAGGGCCTTCTCTGTTGCAGCTCCGGCCCTTTGGAATGAACTCCCCACGGAGATTCGGACCCTCACCCCTCTCCTGGCCTTCCGCAAAGCCGTCAAAAGCTGGCTGTGCCGGCAGGCCTGGGGTTGATGAGTTCCCCTCCCCTCTCGACTTGTATGGCCGTATGACTCTTGTGTATTTTAATTATGTGTATTGTGTTTGTATCCCCTTTCCCCTTTTGAGTTGTTCGCCGCCCTGAGTCCCTCCCGGAGAAGGGCGGCATACAAATAAATTAAATCTGAATCTGAATCTGAATCTGAATCTGAACCCATGGCTCCGGAGCCGCATGTGGCTCTTTGGGCCCTCTGCTGCAGCTCCCTGTCCCATCATTGACTGACCCCGCCCTTCCCTCACCTCGCCTGAAAAGGTAAGGGTGACGGCGGGGATGGAGAAGTGGCCAGGACTGATTCTTTGGTGCCTCACTTTTGTGGAGCTTGTTCTGGCCGTTGTTTGTGCTGGGCGTGCCTTGGTCTCTTGGGGAGACATGCAGCCCCTTCTCCATCCAGAGACACTGCCTTGCCCAGCCAGGACTGATATCGGCCTCACTAACACAAGGGCTGGTGGGGTAGGAATGGAATTCAGGAGATGGGCTAGCAGAAAGGGGAATGGGCCAGCAGCTCCCAGCCATAGCTTTAAAAGATTCAGGGCAGCGGGAAAAGGGAGCTGGCCCTGCTGAACCTCCCACGTCCACCCAGGGGTCAGGCTCAGAGAACACTTCACCAAAGACACTTGTTCGTCAGCCAATCTCCCACCCTCTCTCTATGTCTGTCTGTGTATGTGTGTATCTCTCACACACACACTCTCTGTCTCCAAGTCTCTTCTGTCTCTTTTGAAAAGCCATGGCTGGGCCAAGCCAGCAAGCTCTCCTTGGGGCTCTTCGCTACTGCTATTTCTTTCATGTAATTATCTTCTTTAAGTGTTGCACATCTACAGTTGCAAGAAAAAATATGTGAACCCCTTGGGATTACGTGGAGTTTTGCATGAATTGGTCATAAAATGTGCTCTGAACTTCATCTAAGTCACAACAATAGAAAAACACAGTCTGCTGAAAATAATACTACACAAACATTAGATGTTGCCATGGTTTAATTGAACATAACATGTAAACATTCACAGTGCAGGGAGGAAAAAGTATGTGAGCCCTTAGCCTAATGACTTCTCCAAGAGCTAATTGGAGCCAGGAGTGAGCCAATCTTGACTCCAATCAATGTGATGATATTGGTGTTGCTGACAGCTGTCCTGCCCTTTAAAAATACACACCTGTTTTGGGTTTACTGGTTTCAAGAAGCACTGTCTGATGTGAACCATGCCTCGCAGAAAAGAGCTCTCAGAAGACCTACGATCAAGAATTGTTGACTTGCATGAAGCTGGAAAGGGTTACAAAAGTATCCAAAAGCCTTGATGTTCATGTGTCCACAGTAAGACAGACTGTCTACAAATGGAGAAAGTTTAGCACTGTTGCTACTCTCCCTAGGCGTGGTCATCATGTAAAAATGACTGCAAGAGCACAGCACAGAATGCTTCATGAGGTAAAGAAGAATCCTAGAGTGTCAGCTAAAGACCTACAGAAATCTCTGGCACATGCTAACATTTTTGTTGACACATCTACAATAAGGAAAACATTAAAGAAGAATGGAGTACATGGGAAGACACCACGGAGGAAGCCATTACTGTCCAAAAAAAATATTGCAGCACGCTTGAAGTTTGCAAAAGAGTAGCTGGGTGTTCCACAACACTACTGGCAAAATATACTGTGGACAGATGAAACCAAAATTGAGTTGTTTGGGAAAAACACACAACACTATGTGTGGAGAAAAAAAGGCACAGCACACCAACATCAAAATCTCATCCCCACTGTAAAACATGTCAGAGGGAGCATCATGGTTTGGGGCTGCTTTGCTGCCTCAGGGCCTGGATGGATTGTTGTCATTGATGGGACATTGAATTCCAGGGTTTATCAAGACATTTTGCAGGAAAACGTACGACCATCTGTCCGCCAACTGAAACTCCGCAGAGGATGGGTGATGCAACGGACAATGACCCAAAGCATACAAGTAATTCAACTAAAAAATGGCTTCAACAGCACAGAATACGCCTTCTGGAGTGGCCCAGACAGAGTCCTGACCTCAACCTGATTGAAATGCTATGGCATGACCTTAAGAGAGTGATTCACACCAGACATCCCAAGAATATTGCTACACTGAAATAGTTTTGTGAAGAGGAGTAGACCAAAATTACTCCAGATCATTGTGCAGGTCTGATCTGCAACTACAGGAAGCGTTTGGTTGAGGTTATTACTGAGGTTAACCAGTTATTAAGTCCAACGGTTCACATACATTTTCCTTCCTGCACTGTGAATGTTTACATGTTATGTTCAATTAAATCATGGCAACATCTAATGTTTGTGTAGTATTATGTTAAGCAGAATGTGTTTTTCTATTGTTGTGACTTAGATGAAGTTCAGAGCACATTTTATGACCAATTCATGCAAAATTCCACATAATCCCAAGGGGTTCATATACTTTTTCTTGCAATTGTAGCTGTTACATAAATTCCCAAATATTTCATTTTCTTAACTACCTGAACGTTTATTTTCTTTGTCAGTTCATTTTTCTGCTTATCTGTAAGGTTTTTAGCTAGTATTTTCATTTTTTCTTTGTTTATTCTCAACCCAGCTACTTCTCTGTATTTCTCAATTTTCCCCATTAACTTAGGTCCGGATTCCAAAGTTTCTTCTAAAATAAATACCAGGTCATCTTCAAACCCTTGTAATTTATATTTTTCTCTTTTTATTTGCAGGCTTTTTATATCTGTGTCCTGTCTTATACTCCTGTTTAATACTTCCAATGTTAATATAAATAGTAATGGGGACATCATCCTTGTCTTCTGCCTTTTTTATGTTAAAGTTTACTGTTGAGTCTCCATTCACTTTTGCCATTTATTTGGAATATATAGTCTTAATCGTATTCATACATTTCTCACCGCACGCCATACAGTCTAGCTGTTGAACCACGAATTGCCAATTTACATTGGCAAATGCTCACGTCTTAAGAATATTAAGAATATTAAGAATATTAACGCCATTTGTTTGTCAGAGTATATTTCATAATATTCGAGTGCATCTAAGATAACTCTTACATTGTTCTTAATTTGCCTTTTACTTAAAAATCCGTTTAGGTCAGGGTACATAAATTCATTCAAAAATCTTTTTAATCTTTCTGCTATTATTGATGCAAATATTTTATAATCTGCATTTAATAGAGATATAGCCTATAATTCTTTTTTTATTAATAATTTTTATTGCACAGTTTTTTTAAAGAAAAAAGAAAAAACTTCTATACCTTCTTCATTTAATCTTTCCTTAAGATTTACACAGTCCTCTAACCATTATACCATTCATTCCATACTATATAATAATCTGTTTCTCCTTTATCTTTGATTTCTTTTGTGAGTCTATCCATCTCTACACACTCTAAGACTTTCCTTATCACCTCTTCCTCTGATGGAATGAAATTATTCTTCCACTTCTGTGCATACATAATTCTAGCTGCCGTTGTAAAATGTAAAATTAGATATTGTCTTTTTTATCATATTTCCCTGTAAATATTCCCAATAAAAATAATTCCGGTTTCATGTCTATTTGCTGCTTGGTTATTTCTTTGAGCCATTTTCTTAAATCTATTCCAATATTGTTTTGCTTTACTTTTGGGCACGTCTATCCCATATGGTAGAATGTTCCCTGATTTTGTCTGCATTTCCAGCAGTCTGGTGAAATGTTCAGGTACATTTTGGCCAATCTCGCTGGGGGGAGGTGCCATCTGTAGAACATTTTATACATATTTTCCTTATAGGCTACTGACATTGTCAATTTATAATTTTCATTCCAAAGTTTCTTCCATTTCTCCAATTCAAGATTGTAACCGAAGTTTTTGTCCAAGTTAACACATTTTCTTTAACTATCCTCCTCCTCCATTTTATAATTCAATAAATAATTGCATATTTTCTTAATCAATTTATCCTCTCTATCTTGTAGAATCTTATCTAATTCTTACGTTCTTTTTGGAATCTGTATTGTGCTATGTGCTTCATATATCTAGCCTGAATTTGCATGCATAGCCACCAACTGATGTCTATTCCCTGCTCTTTTAGTTCTGGTCTTCTTTTCAGTTCCCCCTGATCATTTAGTAAATTTTTGTATCTCTTTATTTTATCTATATCTGTTTGGATAAATTAATGCTTCCATCGTTGAAAGCCAATTTGGTATTTTATTGTAGTGGTTAACTTTAATTTTTTGCCATATTTGTAGCAATGCACCCCTAATTAAATGCTTTGGGAATTAATTATGAATTTTATTTTTCCCATCCCATATAAATGCACGTCATGTAAATCATGGCCTAATATCAAAATCCTTTTCTTTTTTTGGTCTATCCAATCTGATCCATATAAGTCCCTTTGCCTGGTAGTATGTCTCTCAATTTTCCCCAGCCAAATGTATTTCATTATTAATTTATTTAAGTCTTTGAAAAAGTCTTTCCCTAAATTTATTGGTACTACTTGGAAAAGGAACAATATTCTTGGTAGAATGTTCATTTTAATGGATGCTATCCTTCCAGTAAGGGCTAATTGTAATTTTTTCCATGTTTCCAATTTTTTTTATCTGTTGCATTAATTTATTATAATTGTCTTCTTTGATTGAAGAATCTAGCCGATAAACAAATTCTCAGGTATTTTACTTTTTTAGTCACTTGTATGCTCATTCTTTCTTCCAATTCTCTTTCCTATTTTTAGTAAGATTTTTCGTTATTGCCTTTGTTTTATTTTTATTGATTTTAAGTCCTGCTACACTCCCATATTCTTCTATTTGTTGCACAAAGTCAGGTCCTGTCTCTTAACGATTGTTCCAAGATAAAAACTAATTCGTCCGCAAATGCCTGGACTTTGTATTCTTCTTTTCTTATTTTCAGCCCTTTATTTCCTGGTTGCCTCTGATTTTTATTAACAATACTTCCAACGTTAAGATGAATAATAAAGGTATAACAGACAACCTTGCCTCACCCTCTTTACAATATTACATTTTTCAGTTGTATCACCTTTTATTACTACTTTAGCTGTTTGGGTTGTGTATTTTTTCCACCATCTTCACAAATGTTTCCCCAAAATTCATAATATCCAATTGTACAATAGTAAACCTCAATTTAAATTATCCCAAGCCTTTTGGGTATCCAAAAAAATTAATGCAGCTTGCTTTTTTGGGTGGGCTTCATAATATTGTATTTATAATAGTTCTCATATTATACTTTATTTGTCTTCTGGGTAGAAATCCGTTTTGATCTGGGCGAATATACTCATTTAGGACCTTTTTGACTCTTTCTGAAATTACAGTTGTGAATATTTTGTAGTCTGCGTTAAACAATGAGATGGGTCTGTAATTTTTGATATCTTGTGGGTCTGTATCTTCTTTTGGGATAAATGTGATAAGTGCTTCTGCATTGAATTTGGTATTTTCGCTTCTGCAAGTGCGTCCTTAAATACTTCTAGCATTAACACATCTAATGGTTCCTTTATATAATTCCACAGGGAATCCATCTGGTCCTTGTGTTTTGTTATTCTTTTGCTTCCTCCTTGCTTCTACTGGTTCCATCATAGTTATTGGTTCATTTAATCTCTCTCTTTTTATCTCTGCAATTTTAATTAAATTCATTTTATCCAAATATTGTTTAATTTTCTCTTATGTGTTCTTGGCAGTATAGGTTTTGAAAAAAATGTTGTATTATGTTCTTTTTTTCTTCTCTGGTTTTGCGATTTTGACTTTTTGTGCCATTTCATCTTCTATAGTCAAATTCAATTTACTGTATATACTCGAGTATAAGCCTAGTTTTTCAGCCCACTTTTTGGGCTGAAAAAAGCCGCCTCGGCTTATACTCGAGTCAGTGAAAAATTTGCCCGAAATGGAGGAGAAAAAGGGGCGGGGCCATGCCGCTGGGTGACACTCGTGAATGGCCCAGTGCCCCTGTGAGTTTCCCCTCCCTCTGTGTCAGTTTGCCGCGCAGCGCGCACCGCACCATCCCCCCTCCTCACGTTCTAATGTAATGCAGGGCTGTCTTACGATTCCCCTTCCTCCCCCTCCTGCCGCTCTGCAACGATGTCCCACCTCCTCCTTGTTATGGCAAGCAGCCACATAGCGATGTCCCACCTCCTCTGGTACAGTGATCCAATGATAGGAATCACTGTGCCGTGTGTCATAGGAGGCGGGACATCGCTCCCGCGGCTGCACGGGACATCATCATCACAGCGGGACATCAGCATCATGAGGTGAGTGAAGTATTTCATTGAATACACCGCTAGTTTACTGTTTTTCTTTGAAATAAATATTCAAAAACATTATTGGTATCTATTTTTATTTTTGAAATTTACCGGTAGCTGCTGCATTTCCCACCCTAGGCTTATACTCGAGTCAATAACTTTTCCAGTTTTTTGTGGTAAAATTAGGTGCCTCGGCTTATATTCGGGTCGGCCTATACTCGAGTATATACGGTATGTTTTACTAAGTCCCTTTTTTCTTTTATCTTGTTATTTTGGGGGTTGCACTGTAAATCTAATTCTAATTTTTTGAGTTCTTCCTGCAACACATTTTGGTTTTGTTTCCTTTTTTTATTTCTTTTTATCGTATAAGCTATGGTGAGCCCTCATGTATATGCTTTTGTTGTGTCCCACTGATTTTGGAGTGAAGTACCTTGTTTTGTATTTATCTTAAAAAATAATTTCATTTCCGTTTCAATCATTTGTGTATATTCTTTTTCCTTCAGTATTTCTTGATCCCACTATTGTCCATCTCCTTTTTTTCATCTGACCCTTCCATGTTATTTTTATGGGGGTATGATCTGCCCAAGTCTTGTTCATTATTTCTATTTCTTTGTTCTTTTTAATCAGTCCTGGGGTCATCCATGCCATATCAATCCTAGACCATGAATTATGTGGGTTTGAATATAATGTGTATTGGTTCTTTTCCTTGTTTATCTCTCTCCAAGTGTCTTGTAGACTCAGTTCTTACGTCATTTCAGAAAATGAGTTTGGCAGAGTTCTCTTCTTTATCTTATTCTTCTTGTTGCTTTTATAGTCTTTTTAAATTTCCATGATAGCATTGAAATCTCCAATTAAACATATGTTTTCACATTCTAATCCCACTATTTTATTGCGTACTTTTCTATAGAACTCATTTGGTTGTTGTTTGGTGCATATATTGTGATAAGAAGTATTTGTTTTTGTTCCATTTTAATCCCAATCATTAAAATTCTTCCCTCCTCATCTGTATATATTTCTTTTGATTTTAGTCTTTCCTTGATGTATATTGCTATTCTTCTTTTTTGTTGTTGTGTTAATGATGCATACAATTTCCCTCACTTTAGTTTTTCTAATTATTTGCTATACTGTTTCTTAATATCTACTTTCTGCCAACGTACGATATCCATATCAAATCTTTGTAATTTGGTAATATTTGGGTTCTTTTTACTGGAGAGTTTAATTTCTTTTATGTTTATGCAGACCATCTTAATTTGCTCCACCATCTTTTTTCTTTGTGTTCCTCTTCTCTCTCTGTATTTTGTATCTTCTCTTTCTATTTGTTCTTTTTCCTGTTTCCTTTTTCCTTCTTATTCCACTTTGTTCTCCATTTGATATGCCTCTTGACTCCTACTTTCAGCTGCTTCTCTGCTCTCTTGCTCTTCTTCAATTGTAAAGAGGTATTTGAAGAACTCTTGTGCTTTGTCAATAGAATCTATTTTAATTTTTTTCTCCTGCCAGGAAATCAGGATGCCTTCTGGTACTAGGCAACAGAACATCACCTTGTATCTAATTAATTGTGAAGTTAAAAACTGGTGCTGTCGCCTTTGGTTCCTCACTTTCCTGGGTATTTGTTTCAGTGACTGTATTTCCTTTCCTTTATATGTTCTCGTTTCCTCCCTCATTTTCTTGTATACTTCATCTCTTATCGCCCTTTTCGTGAATCTCACATGGATTTCTTTTGGTAAACTGTGTCTGCCTGCATAATTTGTATGCACTGTATATACCTTGTCTATATCTCTCTGCATATCTCATTTATCCCTCTGTAATACCTCTGCTAGTACTTCTCCCATGGTCTTGCCCAGATCGTCCTCTTTATCTTCAATGTTTTGGAATCTTAAGCAGAAGGACACTTTTTCCATCTCCAGAAGAACAATTGATTCCTCTAGATCTTTGTTTGCGTGCCCATATTTCTGTTCCACTGTTTCATCTTTATATCTAATTGTTCCAATTTTATCTCTACTGTTTTTATTCTCTGTTAAAAATAATAGTCTGCTGAATGTTTCCTGTTTTGCCATCCATTCTTCTTATATCTCCTTTCAGTACTCCCATCTCGTTTGATTTCTTCATGGTTTCTTTTGGTCTCTTCATAGTTATTTGCTATTGCTTCCTCTGTTTTTATCATTGCTTCTTCATTAAAAGCATAGCTTGAATACTTAGGATGTTTGATGCAGAATCTGCTTTGTCCGTTCTCATGTTCTTTATTGAGCGCTGGTGTGAAGGCGACAAAGTTGCAGATGCTGGGTTTGGGGCAGTTTTCTTGCTTGTCCTAGTAATAATTGTTGTGCTCATCATTTTCCCCACAGGCACAAGGTTTTTCCAAAATAACATGCAATGATTTAAGTGATCAAATTCCCTTTTGAGACCTCCACACTCATGTGTTCTTTAAGCGACAATCCTACAATAATAATAATAGTGATGCTTTCACTATACCTTTAAGTATATATAAGTATATATCAAGTATATGTTTAGTGTGAATATATATAAAAATATAGCTGCAAATATGTAAATATAAGTAATTAAATACTTATTTAATACTACTATAATGATCTTCTAAATATTTATAATTATACAAAAGTTTAAAGGTTATACATGATTGTTAATTAAATCTAATATGTATGGTATATAAAGTACATTAAATAATACAGTTATTCCAATATTTGATACCTTAAAACTACCTTATCTTAGTTAATGAGTAGGAATAAGTGAATATAAATATATATACAGATATCGTAATTTCAAGTTCTTGAAATTCTATCTGTACTAAGCAGTTGGTTCGCTTTTACAATTAATTTTATTTCTTATTGTGTTTATATATTTATGAATGTATCTTTTGTATCCTCCTCCTAGTTTTATTATCCTCCAAGGTCCTTCAGTAGGATTTCTCTTTTTCACGTTGTCTTCTTAAGTCACTTCTATAACTGAATTCAGTAACACCCCAGTCTTGCATCATTTCTTTATTCACACTATTTGTTTAGATCTGTCCACCCTATATCCTCCAGATGGTGCTCTTGTTCTTCTTGTTCTTTTAAACCCAACACATGATTTCCTTATTATTAAAGTTCCACCTTCAAAAGTTCTCAAAGTCTTTCAAATCCATCACTTTATAAAAGTTATAGCTGAGGAATTTTTAGTCTTCAGTCCTATTGTATTCCACTTCTAGTCTGTATGTATGTGTGTGTGTGTGTGTGTGTGTATGTGTACATACGTGTACACACAAACAAACACACACACAAACACACACACATACATATGCAGGTCTTGGCGTATTCGGGTCTTTTCCCATGTAAGGTTGAGAGATCATGGCGACGTTTTGACGAGGTCCCACTCGCCATCTTCAGGCTGGTACCTTCGGCTTTATGCGTTATTGGAGCTGCCGTCTTTCTATAAATATTGCTGGGGTTATGTGGAGTGCTGGCTTTGTTGCTGTAAGTGGGTTGGTTGGCTATGTTGTTACATCTTGATTAGTTGATGGAGTTGATGTATGCAGATTAGTCGGCTGTTTCTTAACATCCTGTGTGGCTGAGATACTAGCTGTGTGCTCATTAGTCTTTTGTGTTGTAATGACTTGGGTAATGGGCTGTATGATGACATCCTGAGCTCTAATATAGTGATATCCTGAGTCCTGTGCTGCAACATCCTGGGAGGTTGGCTGTGTTGTAACATCCTCAACATTCTAAAACCTCAGCAGCCGAAAGGATCCTGAAAAGAACTGAATTAGCCCTAATCAGAAATGAACTCCACAGGAAAAGATTCCCACTAGACCAAACCAACAGGGACCTACTCACTTTTCACCTCAAACTCAGTAACAAAATCCACCCAGAACTCTGGGACAAATCCAAAAAACTAGCCCTCTGGAGAGCCGAAACGGAAACCTCCCACAAGACAGACACACACAACAACAAACTACACAGACTAGAAAAACACCAGAAGCCCTAATGTACCCCAACCAAAATCAGCCTAGATGAAGCCAATAAAATCAGACTTGAAGTCACCAACGTCCTCTGCTCCAGCAATCACCCAGAAGCAACTTGCATAAAGAAGAACAAAAAGCACTCACCAACTTGGGGAAAGACAACAATATAATCATTCTCCCAGCAGACAATGGTAACGCCACTGTGGTGATGAACACATCTGACTCCCAAGCCAACCTCTCCAACCTACTCCAAAGCCTCGCTTACAAACCTCTAAACACAGACCCCACCACCTACCTGAAAAAAACTACCAAATCCAAAATAAAAGCCTCTCCCATCAGTGAAGAGATCCAGCAAAGAATTATCCCCAGAGAGAAATCATCCAGATGCCCCAAGCTCTATGGCCTCCCCAAGATACACAAAGAAGGAACACCACTCAGACCCATAGTCAGCTCCATACGCTCACCTCTACAGAATCTTTCCAAATTTCTTGCCAAACAACTTCAACCCTACATAGAATCCATCACCTCACATGTACAAAACTCACTCCATAGAAACAATAAATAAACATAACCTACAACCCAGCGACCTACTCGTGAGCTTCGATGTCATATCCCTCTTTACCCAAGTGCCTGTTAAAGAAGCCTTGGTAGCTATCCAAAACAAATACAACCCTTAAGCACACCCTTGATCTGACCAACCACTGCCTAACCAACACATACTTCATCTGCAATGGACAAAGATACAAACAGATAGAAGGAGCACCTATGGGATCACCTCTCTCGCCCATCATCACAAACCTATACATGGAACATTTTGAAACCAACACCTTAGATAAATCTGAACACAAACACAAACTCTGGCTTAGATATATAGATGACACTTTCATAATTTGGCCACACGGGAAGGAAAAACTGGAGAACTTCCTCACACATCTCAACAGCCTACACTCCAAAATACAATTTACTATGGAAATAGAAGCTAACAACCAACTTCCCTTTCTGGACATCCTACTCTACAAAAAAACCAATGACTCCCGGACACACCATGTACTGGGGAAAAAACACACACCAACTGCTACTTAAACACACAATCCCATCACCACCCTGCACAGATCAACTCCATAGCCAAGACCCTCATCTCCAGAACCAAACCCCTAGCCGACAAAGACCACCTGAAAACTAAATTACAAACTCTCACAAGTATTAATTTCCAACGGATTCCAAAGAAACACAATTACCAATCTAATCCAAAAGGAGACACCCTGCAAGAACCTAGACACAGAACAGCACAACGGCATCACCCTCCTCCCTTACTTCACCACAGAGGAAATCAGCAAAATTCTCCACAAACACAATATCAAGACAGCTTTTGGCACTGACCAAAAAATAGCCAACATCTTAAGAAACCCCCGAAGATAAGATCTAGCTAGAAAACCAAGGAGTCCATGAAATACCATGCAAAATCTGCCCAGCCACATACATTGGACAAACTAATAGGAGAATAAATGCACGCATCGCAGAACACAAGAACACAGTCAGAAAAGAAGAAAAATTTTCCTCCCTTTTCCAGCACCTTAAAGGACATGAAATTGATTTTGAAGGAACCAAATTAATCTCCAAAACTGAACACTTCAACAAGAGAATAATTATGGAAGCCATCGAAATAGAGAACCAACCCCATAACATGAATAAACGTGACGATACCTCCCACCTACCAGACATATGGAAACTAGCCCTAGTCAGCAAATGAGTTCCAGCCACGAAAACTGATACCGAACCCAGAACAACACAGGACGCAACCACCAATCACCCTCACCTGAGTCAAACCCAAATCCATCCCATAGACAAAATGCAACCACCATCCAGAAGCCAAACCACGGCGGCATCACCAACTGCTGCACCCCCCTCCCAAATCTTTTGATTTCTCCTCTATTTCCTGAATTCTTTGTTTTGTTATGATTTGCTGGAAGTTTCTTAGTCTCTCATCCATGTTGTGAATATGTTTCTTCATTTCTCCCAGTTCTCCCTTCATTTCCTCCAGATCAGATTTCATCTCATTATGGTTCTTTGTCATGGCTTCCTGACTGGATTGGACTGCCATCTATATGTCTTTCTGAAATGTATTCATTTTTTCATGTTATAACAGAGCCTCTATTGTTTTTGTGTGTGTGTGTCTTGAAGGGTTTAAAGCTGCTTATGTTAGTGGTGTATTTTTCTTGATGATTCTTGTTAATCCCACTACAGTCATTTTCTCTTTTTCTTATCCTCTAATCATATTCATCACCTTAACCTCTAATATAAATTATTTTAATTACAGAAAACACAGTAATCCCAAACGTCTCAAATAACCCATCCAAGCCACAATGCCCTAGCATTCCAAAGGCTTAAAATATCCAGAATCAAAAAAGAAAAACAACAACAAAATCCAGTTCACTTAGTCTCTGAATATTTCTTCCAAGCCAATTATATTTTATAATAAGATCAGTCTGTTAAGGGAGCAGAAAGAAAGTTCCTTTAAACTCAGCAATTATGTCCTTGTCTTCTGTAAGATAGTATTTAGTATTTTGGTAGGAATTGTAATCCAGAAAGGTATTTATATTTTGTAATCCAAAAAGGCCCACCAAATTCCCCATTATCTCAAGGTTTAACTCTCCAACAAACTGAAGATCTGCTCCTCTTCTCAAAACAATTCCAGGCTGCCAATGTTTCACTCTTATAAAAGCATTTATAATCCACAAAAGTTCAAGGAGCAGGAGTTTCCAGAGAGTTACTCTCTAACACCCAGAAACCCACAAAATAGTTTTATAGCTGCTCTCTTACCACTTACAAGTACCAATCCAAATTTGTTTGTTGTGTCTTATAATGCTTTTCTGTATTTTTCCACTATTCATTCAGCAGTAAAATATCTTTTCCAGTCAATAGATGTCACTCTAACTCTTTCTCTTCTCACTTATGTAGTAAAAGTTTATAAACTTTTCATCAGATTTTCAAGTTTTTGATTTTTGTCAAAATTTTATTCCAAATAATTTTTTAAATTTAATATCCAGACCAGTTTCCACATGTTAATTAGAGTATAATATCTTTAATTTTCCTATTAAGGTTCGCTCTTTTTTGGATCTGCCTTTTGCTCTGACTCTCACATGCCACTTTTTTCTTTAGGGAGAAAGAAGACTTCTCTTCTATGGAGTCTCAATTTTCAAAGCTTTTTCTTTTTCAGGGAACTAGTCTATATAGTAGAAGTTAGAAAATTCTCACCTGGATCAGATACACTGCTTTCAAGTTGTCAGCACTGTTCCCTCTAAGGTGCACGGCTGCACGGCCACGCACATGGCAAGAAAACACCGCGCAGCCGTTTCTAACTACCGCGCAGTGATTTCTGTCATTTCTATCAGTCGCCCCGTGTTCAGCAAAGCAAACGCAGGGAAGTCCTTTGCAGGTGGCTAGAACTGGCCGCCCGCAAAGGACCTCCCCAGACTTGTTTTGATGAGCAGGGAGCGACTGACAGGGAAGGGAAGGGGGAATAAATAACTCTACAAAGGAATTTTTCTCTCTCCCAGATTTCAGGTGGGGGGGTTGTTGGGGGGGGTCTCCTCCCTAATATTCCCGGCTTTGTGTGCTTAGCCGCCCGCCCACCACCTTGTTTCTGACCAAGTTTCCTCTGCGCACAAGCCGCCCCGCGATGAGAAAAGAGGAAGAGCGAGGCTGGGGGATTTTCTGAATTCTTGGGAAGATTTTCCTCCTCCTCCTCCAACCTCCCCACCCCCGTTTCCGAAAAAAAGATCACGGAAGGAAGATCCTCAACGAGATCCGAGAGGGGGGGGACAAGCGAGGCCAGGCCCCCATCTGCTCCCTTTCTCTTCCTCCCATCCGTCCCCCCACTCCCGCCCTACGATCCAGGATGAAAAAGAGCGCCGAGCAGCAAAAGGCCCCCGGCAGGAAGCAACAGCCGGGCAATCGGGGAGGAAAATATTGGTGAAGTCGGAGAAGATGCTGCTGCAGCAGCAATTGATTTGCGGGGGGGGGGGAGAGGAAGAGGATGAGGAAGAACAGGGGGAAAGATAAAGATTTTGTCTCAATCTGCGTGGGCAGAAAAGAGCGTGTGGGGGGGAGATGCACCGGCGGGACCTTGGCCACCCTCCCCTTTGCCAATGGGCCGCCTGCCGCTGCTTGCAAGGGAGGGGCGTGATGGGGAAAAGCAGATTTCTTTGCGGGACCAGCGATGTGTGTGTGTGTGTGTGTGTTGGACACAGAGCTGCCGAGAGGATTATTAAGGGCTGGAAGAAGACTAATATGCCCCCCCTCACCTACACATGGAGAGACACGTTTTTTCTGTTTTCTCCTTGCCTTTTTTGAGTTCCAGGTTTTTGAGGCCACGTTTTCTCCCCTCAAATTCATAAATTTCAGGGAAATATAAAATAGATTCATAAATCCTCAGTTGCGCCGGACAAAGCTCCCGTCTCAGCACCCCTGCCCGTGGCAGTGGTGCATCTCCCTCCACGCAAAGCACCTGAGCTGGGCCCCGCGTTATCCCTCCCCCTTCCTCCTCCGCCGTGCTTTTGAGGAGCCATGAGGCCGCGGGAGCTAGTAGGAAGGCGGCGGAGGGGGCGGGAGCAGGAAAAAAAGACCTCATGGCTTCTCAAAAGCATGGTGGAGGTGGCAGCAGGGGTAACCCAGAGCCCAGCTGAGGTGCTCCGAGGGGAGGGGGAGGCACCACCACCGCTGCCATGGGCGGGGGTGCCTGCGGGAGCTTTGGCTGCTTCACCTCGGCTGCAGCGCTGGGCAGAAAATGTGTTGGTGATGTTGGAGGAGGAGGAGGCGGTGGCGGCAGCAGTTATTCTAGTGGCAGCGGGGGCTCGTTGGCATCTTCAGCGGCAGCCCTGCCCCCTGTGAAAAAAACCAAAAATGGAGCAGATCCACGCAGATGACGTCACCGCAACATGACTGGAGGAGGAATTCTGGGAGTTGAAGTCCACAAATCTTAAAACTGTCAGGTTTGAAGACCCCTGGGGTTTTTTCCCCTAAAGGGTTATGGGTGCACTGCAAGGATCTTGTAACTTGACAGCTTTAAGACTTGCATGCTTCACTGCCAGAGTTTCTGAGCCAACATGACTGGAGGAGGAATTCTGGGAGTTGAAGTCCACAAGTCTTAAAGCTGTCAGGTCTGAAGACCCCTGGGATTTTTTTCCCTAAAGGGTTAGGGGTGCAAGGATCTTGTAACAACAGCTTTAAGACTTGCATGCTTCAAATGCCAGACTTTCTGAGCCAACATTTTGGTTGCTAAGCAGGAGTGTTGTTAAGTGATACTGATATTATATAACACTTTTAATTAAGCGGGTACCTTGAATAAACATAACTTTGAGTTTCAAATAATACTGATTTTGTTGTTGTCTTAGGTGACATCTGTGAAAAAAATTCAGGTGCTCAGGCATGAAAATATGCTGCTCCAACACTATACTTTTCTGCTCACATTGAAAAAAATTAGAGGGAAGATTGGTTGTCAGTACATGCTTCTTCTCATCCCGGTTGTCATAATTTCAGTCTGGCTGTAATAGCTATAGTCTCTGCTGCCAGTCAGAGGGTTTCTTTAGATCAAGCAAGGAAATCACCGTTCCCTCACAATCAACAAAGAGTCTCTCCTATCTTCACCACCACTCCAAGGTGGCTTTAGCCCCGTATGGTTTCCTGGCAAGCAGATAGTGGCTGAGTTTTATGGAGCCTCTAGCCCATGTTCATACCGCTGTGACACTAATCAGAAGTCTCAACATTTTAATCACATTTTGTTAAATGAATAAACAAGGTCATTAAGTCAATGAAGATCGAGTTTGCTAAGTGCTTCAGTTTATTAAATGACCCCCACAATAGGTGAACTAAGAGACTTGAGAATTTGCAGGGCTGACCAGATGAAACTCCCAGAGGGAACTCCTGCCCATCAGTTGTTCTACATGCAATCTACAATAGTATGTACAAATCCTCAAAGCAGATGTAAACAAAAACAGTTCTGAACAATGCAAAGGAACCTTGTAGTACTAATCTGCTTCCTGTAGATGTTGGCTAGTATTTCTGCAAGCAAATCCAAGGTAAATGAAACAAGCACAGCAATGAAAAAACTTCGTGTGCTAAGTCAGGAGGCTTCCCTGAAGGCTCTGGAGGGTGAAAAACAGCCCTACCGTCAAACCGAAAATCACTTCCAGTTGATCCTAGAGCCGTTTTTCACCCTCCGGAGCCTTCAGGAGGGTTCCCTAAGGGGTTTGGAGGGCAAGAAGTGGTCCTAAGGACAAACCAGAAGTTACAATTCCCAAAATTCCGGGTTCCCGTAGGGCTATTTTTCGCTCTCCGGAGGCTTTGGGGATCCATTGATTCTGGCCAGGAGAGAAGCATCTTTAAGTAAATAAATGCTATACCTTTAGGAATTTAAGATTAAAATCCACACCTTCAATTGAGTCCATCAGCTTATTGGTAATGAAAGTAGTGTTTTCAACATAACATGTTAACATTATGTCTACTTTTACTGTTAGTAGTAGAATGCAGTATTTTAGCTAATTGCATCTTCATTATCTTCAATTGTACTTCACATTCTAAAGAGTGTTGTAGTAGTCTAATAATAATTAGGTCATAAATCTGTTTTTTTCCTTTTCTTTCAATTATTGTGAATAACTCCAGTCACTAAAATGGGGTGAACCTGTGGCTGTTGCAGCTATCAGTATAAATATTTGGGAGTACCAGAATGCCTAAAAGTCTTGTATTGGAGATTCTAAAGCCAGACAATAGTTATAACTAATGTAAGCTGCAGTTGTATTTCTCCTTACCCCAAAATTCATTTAAAAAAAAATAGTTTATTTGTATATTTCAGTGGTGGTGCGGGTTTCAAAATTTTTTGGTGTGGGTTTCAAAAAATTTTTGAACTGGGCTTCCGCTGGGAGGGGCTTGCTGATGGGAGCTGCTCATTACAGCTCCCAAATCCCTGGTTGCGTTATCTGTCGGATGACCAATCCATCAGACGTCTGACAGTTTGTTTACCTTTTTCTTCGGGCAAGAAGATAAGGTGAGCCGTTCTGCTGAGCAAAGTGCCATCCGACCCTCGCAGTTTGTTTCTGGGAGGGGGGGAAGGCCAGCTGAGGGCAGAATTGCCTCCATGCCTGGAATTCCAGCTGCGATTTGCAGTGCGAAGCAAACTCTCTCTTCCTCAGAACAAAATTTGACTTACTGAGTCCAAGGTGAGCAGGACCGGTACACGTGAACCTTTAATTGTTTGTATTAAATCTTAGCTTCATTTTTACAAGAACTCCTTCCGATAACTTAACCACTAAAGAGACAGTTAAAATGGCACTGAGCTGCTTCGTAACACTGTTTATGTTTTGAGTTTTAAAACTTCAAAGGAAAGGAGTGAATTATACGCTGTATAATTGGCCAGCAGAGTTTTATTAATTGGTTGAAGAAGAAACTTGGAATGGCTTCTAAACAAAACCCTACTCAAAAGATGCCCCCCCGGCTCCTAAAGGCTCTGGCACCTCACCTGCACCTGACACAAAACTATAGGTGAGCCATTAACAAAATATTTTTTTCTGAAGGAGCTGGCTGAGGCTTTTAAAACTCAGGCAATTATGATGGAAACAAAACTCAAAGAAGGACTCAAAGAAGAGATATCCGTTGCGCATAAGGATATGTCTGATAAACTTGAGACCTGGGTTCAAAAAATCAGAGATGATATGCTGGGGATTGTTAGTTTATTGACAGAACATGTTTCCGGAATTGAAGACAGACTAGATGATCTTAATGACGCCAACATTAATTTGGTATCGAAAACAGAGGTGGTGCAACAAAAAGTTGAAAATGCTGAAAAAGAAATTATTATGATACAGTATAGACAAATGGAACTTGCACTAAGAGTAAGGGGTTTGCGTGAAAACAAGCAGGAAAACTTGAAACAGATTTTTTCAGAAGCTTTTGATAGCCTGATGGGAAGACCAGGGGGTAACTTTGATTGGCAAATTGATAAAGTTTACCGTGCTAATTCTTGGCTGGCGAAGCAGAAGCAGCTTCCACGGGACATTGTGATATATTTTACTACAAGAGACATGAGGAATATGATATTGCAAGAGTTTTATAAAACCAAGCTTCAAATTGGGGGCCAGGAATTGACTGTTTTGAAAGAGATACCACCTCAAATGCTAAGATCCAGGAAAGACTATGCCTTTTTAGTTGAAGAGCTTAGAAATCGTCAGCTACAGTTCAAATGGGACTCACCATTTGGCCTAGCATTCACTTTCGAGGGGCAAAGATATCGTCTTAATTCAGTATGGAAAGCTCGAGATTTTTACCATAATATTTTGAAGGCTGGACATCTCGCACCATCTGGACCTAGAGAAAGAGAACAAGAAGGACAAGATAGACAGCAAACTACACAATTATCAACAAGGATGGATCATCTTTGGACTTCCTGGGGGCGTGGCCTGTTGCCGAGGAGGGCTCCACCGAGCTCCTCAGAGATCTGGTCTGTATATCTAAATAAGATCATAGATAGCACCCCTTTTTGGCTAAAAAAGGGGCAGGGAGTAGCTCTGTAGGCTAGGGTCTATTCGTAAGCCACAGCCTTTTTCTTTTTTTTGGCTGTGGATAGAGATTAGATCCAGCCGGAGCAGAGCTTTTATCTCCAGCCAGTTCTTCTCAGCTGCCTTTTTTTTTGGCAGCCCCAGACAGGCTAGCCCCCCCCCAGGACAAAACAAAGTTTTTTCAAGCTAGAATTGATACGGGCGGGTCCCACCCCTGTGAGATTTATGCTTTTATTACTATCTTAAATACCAGCACCATTTGTCTTAGAGACTTCTTTGTCTAAATGGACTTCAAAATGGCGATTTCTCTCCGTGGATGATTGATAGTGGATGTACTTAGCCGGTTTTACCTTCCTGCAGACCGCTCCTTAACAAAATAAACTCTTCTTCTTTGGAAATAGAGGGAAGCAAAGCGCTGCTTACTTGTTTATTTATTATGGCACCCAGGTCAAAGAAGCGTCTTGCTACAAATGTGTCTAAAGAATTTAAAGAATTTTTACTGGAACCACAGCCTTTGTCTCCTATGCCCTCTACTGGAGAATTTTTAACACAGGAATATTTCTTTAAAATGTTTAATGCCTTTAAACAAGAAATTAAGGAATTTGTATTGGAACTATATGATGATTTAAAGTCTAAAGTTAATCAAATGAAGGCGAATACGTTTGCAGCCGTGTCTGCCCTGTCAGATTACTCTGCTGAAATAGAGAACAAATTGGAAAGTTTGGAGAAGGCTAATTTTAATTTGACTACCAATATTCAAATTTTACAACAAAAAATTAGAGACAATGAAGAACAGCTCATGATGATAAATTTTAATAGGAAGGCATTTGCAATAAGAGTCAGAGGATTCCGTGAAAAGGAGCAAGAGAATCTGAAACAGACCTTTGCTGAAGCCTTCAGCCATGCGGTGGGAAGCCCGGGACTTAATTTTGACTGGCAGATTCGGAAAATCTATTGCCAGAACTCATTGATAGCGGAACAGCGACAGCTCCCGAGGGACATAATTATACATTTCTCTACAAAAGAATCTAGAAATGCGATTGTGCAAAAGTTTCATAATAACAGTCTCCGAGTTGATGACCAGGACCTGATTGTCTTCAAAGATATTCCTTTCCAGATGCTGAAAGCAAGAAGGGATTACACCTTTTTAACTAAGGAGCTTAGGAGTCAACAGATTCGATACAGATGGGAGGCCCCTGCCGGCATCACGGTTACATTTGAGAATCAAAGATTTCGTCTTAACTCTGTTTCGGAGGCTCAAGATTTCTATTGCAGGATTCTGAAGGCGGGACTTCCTGACTCGCTTGGAAGAGAGGAGAGACAAGCGGAAGGAGAAGGCAAACGGCAGGCCATGTGGTTGCAAGATGGAGGGGGTAGCCCTTCCTCCCTCGGAGAAGCAGAAAAACGGAGATCGAGAATTTAGACATTTCAAAATATTCGCCAAAGTTGAGGACTGAATGGGGGTTTGAGACCTCTCTCCGGTAGAAAAAGCGGACTAATTCTTATTAGAAGGGAAAGCTGGGTGAAACTACTTTGAGCTAGATTTTAAATTAACGTTAGCATAAATTTGATAGTGGTAAACATTAGACAAGCAAGGGATGAGGGTAAAATATATGTGGAACGATTTACGTTGTTTAAGGCTTATTAGAACAGAAAGCCGGTTGGGATTATCTTAAGATAAGTGTAAAAAGAATGCGGAATGATTTATGTTGTTTAAACTTTGTTAGAAGGGATTACTTTAAAACAGAAGGTTAACTGACTCTTGCTGAAAGTATTATTTGAATATGTGGAATGATCCATGCTATTTAACTTTTATTAGAAGGGAAAGTTGGTTGAAATTGCTTTGAGTTAGATTTTAAACAAATGCTAGTATAAATTTGATAGTGGTAAATATCAGACAAGTAAGGGATGAGGGTAAAATGCATGTGGAATGAACTACGTTATTTAAATCCTATCAGAAGAGAAAGTCGGTTGGAATTATCTTAAGATAGAAATTGATTTCTGTGTAAAGTAATATTTGATCTACGCTGCTTAATTTTACTAAGAAGGGGAAGCTTGGCTAGATTATTTTGAATTACTGTTTGAAAAGGAGGTTAAGAAAGATCATTTACGCTGTTTAAATTTTACTAGAAGGGAAAGTTTGATTACTCTTCTGTAAAGTCATATTTGAATATGTGGCATGAACCACGTTGCTTAAATCTTATCGGAAGGGATCATGAGGTTTAGGAAGAGGAACGGGAGAGTCTACAGAAGGTTGGGGTAAATAGCAAAGAAGTAAGAGACGAGAATAAAATATAGATAGAATGATTTATACTATTTAAGCATAGATAAAGATGGGGGGCTGAGATCAACACAAAGAGTGGTTTCCTTTTTTTTTTCTTTTTTTTTCTTTTCTCTTTTCTTTTCTCTCTTCTTTTTTTTTCTGTTTTTCTTTCTTTTGACATATTACTTTTATTTTTTAATCCATATGTATACAAGATATTTTAGACAGAAGGTAGTGCCAGGTGTGGGCCCTGGGAAGTCGGGAGGATTGGGGATGGGGATTTGTGGGGGGGGGTGGGGGGGTGTTAACATAGTCTTAATAAGAACAAGAATGTATTTATATACGGTGGTTCTTTTTTTCTTTTTTTTTTTCCTTGGTTCATTTTACTTTTATCAGATCAAACAACACTCGAATAAAGGCATACACCAAGGAGGGAGGTAGAGGGAAAGAAGAGGGAGGAGTAAGGAAGGAGTAAGGGGAATGTAAGGAAGGTCTCTGGGGAGTAAGGGGAGAAGGAAGGTTTGAGGGGAAAGGGAAGTAGGAGGGGAGTGTTAGAGGGAGAAAGGAAAGTTGGAGGGGGTAGATGGGGTGTATGGAGGATGGAAGGGTTAGGTGGGGTTGTGAATGATGAGTTGTGTTTCCTTTTTATTTCTTTGTTTTATTCCCTTTTTCTTTTTTTCTTTTCTTATAGTAAATACCCTGTATATAAGTGATTGCAAATGGAATGTGAAAAATGAATAAAATATATTTAAAAAAAAAAAAAAAAAGGATGGATCATCTTTCTCTCTTAGAAGCACAAGGAGCCATGAAACAAAGACCAAACCGTGTGATTACCAGACGAATGGATCAACAATTAAAAAAGCAACAATCCCAACAATCACATGCCATCGGTCAAGATGCTACAGTTACCAGCTTAGAAGCAGTGGGAGGAGCCAGGCCAAAGGTTAAACTCCAGGATATCCATGTGGCTCTGAAAAAGCTTCAGGAAACCAAAGTTGACAATTAAGCTTCTAACATGGAACGTCAACGGATTGAATTATCCACAAAAGAGAAAGAAAATATTCCACTATCTTAAACAGTTCAAGAATGATATAATTTGCTTGGAAGAAACTCATTAGATCAACTGATGAAAAATATTTGATTAATACAAGATTTGGTCAACACTTTATAGCTTCTGCTATGGAGAAGAAAAATGGTATAGTTATATACTTAAGAAAAGACATGAAAGCTGAATTAATCGAAGCAGATCCCCACGGAAGATATATTGCAATAGATCTGGTATTAGATAGGCATTTTAGATAAAAATATGGTGGGTTATGCAAAATGTTCTGAAAAAAAGGATAAAGTTTACTCCTCAGTTATTTTTGTTAGGTATAATTACTGACTGTACAGCGGTAGAGATTAACTTGATTTTGCACTTAATAACTGCAGCAAGATTGTTGGTGGTGCAATACTGGAAGAAGGAAGACTTGCCTACAATTCAAGAATGGACATTGAAAGTCACAAATTTAGCCAAGATGGCTAAAATATCTGCATATCTTAAGGACCACTCAAATGAGAGATATAAACAAGACTGGAAAAAATGGATTGATTATATACAAAATAAATACGGGACTAAGAAATTCCAGATAGCTTATGCTTAAGATCAGGAATGATTTAAATTGTTTAAAGTTAGTTTAGCAAGGAGGAGCTAAGTTCAATGTAAAGATGTTATCAATTTCTTATTCTTTTTTCCAATATATTTTAGACTGTTTTTGTTAAAAATCTATACCGTGTATGGGTTCTGGGAAGTCGGGGGGGGGGAAGGTTGTGGGGGGTTGTGAGGGAGGGGGGGGGAGGGATATATATATCAGGTTTGACGAGACGTGTTAGATTTTAATGTAATTTGACCCCACATGTATACTGTTTTTTCTTATATTTTCATTACTATTATTATTACTATTTTTTCTTTAAAACTAGGATATGTTAAGCATATTGACATGTAGCGGAAATACACCAATGGGAGGAGGAGTGGGAAACAGAAGGGAGAAGAAAGATGGGAAGAGAAGGATAGGAGAGAGGGTAAGGGGGGAGGATGAGAAGAAGGAGGAGTGGATTGTAGAGAGAGGAGCAGTAGAAAGGAAGGGGAAGTAGAGTAGGAAAGGATAATGGAGGGAAGATAGAAAGTTGGAGGGTGGTAGAAGAAAGAGGTGTATGGAGAGCAGAAGAGCTATAATGGGTTTCTATTTTTCTGGGCATTGTTGACAAGAGGAACTGATGTAATTATTATTTAATACTATATGATACGGGCTATGTATAGTATACATGTGAGTGTGTGTTATGAAAATGGAAATAAAAAATATTTATAAAAATTTTTTTGAACCTACTCTGTGGGTGTGGCCTCCTTTGTGGGAGTGGCTTGCTGGCCATGTGTTCTCTCTCTCTCTCTCTCTCTCTCTCTCTCTCTCTCTCCTTCCTTTTGTCTCTCTGTCCCTTTTTTCTTTTTTTCTTTCATCTCTCACTTTTTCTTTCTTTTTTCTTCCTTTCTTCCTTTCTTTCTCTTTCTCTCTCTGTGTGAGTCTGTCTGTCTGTCTCTCTCTGTGTGTGTATGTGTGTTTGTGTGGCTCTTTGCCTCTCCCTTCCTCCCTCCCTCCCTCCCTCCCTCCCTCTGTGTCTCTCTATGTGATTCTCTCTGTGTGTCTGTCTGTCTGTCTCTCTCTCTGTATCTCTGTCCTCCCTCCCTCCCTCCCTCCCTCTGTGTCTGTGTCTCCCTCATTCCCTCTATCTCTCTGTCTATCTGTCTCTATCACTCACACACAGACACAGAAACAGACACACACACACATACTGTGGTCACCGTGTTGAGTGTTCCAATGACATTTGAAACACTCAACAACTGGCCTGTATTCATGGTTTTTTGCAGCATTCTGCAGACATGGGGGCAAAATATATGGTTAAAAGTACCTGGCAGCGGCATTCTTTCCTGGGGGGCTCCACAGAACATCCCAAGACCAATGGCTCCGGGATGAGGGATGGAATCTTTGCCATGGGCCAGTAAAGCTTCGTCCATCAGAGGCAGCAGGACCAAAGCCCCTCTCCCAATTGGCCCTCTGAGGGCGAGGGACCCGGCTACCACGCTGCCTCTGGCTTCCTTCCAAGAGTCTCCTCTCTCTGGGGCTGTAATTGTGCAGGATGTGTGCGTGTGCTTATGTTTTCCATGGGGGTGACGGATGGGCTCCGGAATTGCTCTGTGCCTTGGAAAACATACGCGCACGTGGGCAGCGGGCAGCCGGGACAAGGGAGTAAAACCCGCACGACTTGTTCAAGTAGCAAAAGAAGGAACAAGAGAGGAGGCTGTTTGAAAAGCCCCACTTGGAACTACTCTCCTTTTCCTTCTTTTGCTGTCTGTACATGCAGTGCGGGTCGCACTCCCTTGTCTTTCATAGCCAGCTTGTTTCCAATTGGGGTGGAGATCCATGGAGAGGGACGGAAAAAATCAATTTCTTCCCCCCTCCCCCAATTGGAAACGAGCTGGCTGTGAAAGAAAAGGGAGCGCAACCCGCACTGCATGTAGAAACAGCAAAAGAAGGAACAGGAGAGAGTTCCAAGCGGGGCTTTTCAAACAGCCAAACAACTCCCCTGTCCCTTTCTTTTGCTCTTTGAACAACCCGTGCGGGTTGCACTCCCTTTTCTTTCATAGCCAGCTCGTTTCCAATTGGGGGAGGGGGGAAGAAATTGATTTTTTCCGTCCCTCTCCATGGATCCCCACCCCAATTGGAAACGAGCTGGCTATGAAAGACAAGGGAGCACAACCCGCATGGCTTGTTCAAAGAGCAAAAGAAAGGGACAGGAGAGGAGTTCGGCTGTTTGAAAAGCCCCGCTTGAAACTCCTCTCCTGTCCCTTCTTTTGCTGTTTCTACATGCAGTGTGGGTTGTGCTCCTTGTCTTTCATAGCCAGCTCGTTTCCAATTGGGGTGGGGATCCATGGAGAGGGATGGAAAAAATCAATTTCTTCCCCCCTCCCCCAATAGGTGTGAACCTATCAGGGTGGCCACATATGCAAATACAAACGAGATAGCCCAAAATTCATTCTTAAGTACAGCATACATCTCAGCATTCCATTTGGCAGGACAAAGACAATAAGAGTTTGTTTTATATATCAAAATCTCATCAGGTTGCTTTTAAAAAGAAAAATATATCTAAGAAATTGCATTTATTTGTCATGATTAGACATTCTGATCAATCTAATTATATATATTTCTCTCTGATTTGATTGCAAATAGCATGATAAATATTTGTAAAGCTACTTATTTTCTGTAGAGGGGATTTCTGGGAATAATTTACGGTTATTAATATGATATGGTATGCCAAAAATATAAAAATATTATTTTAAAGAAATATATAAGACCCAATCAGTGTTCTATCAAATTAATAAATATTTAGAAGGCATAGTAAAATATTGTCTAATATCAGATGGAGCCCTACACCTCTCAGATATTTTTTTAAAACATTATTGTTGGTTTTATCAATTGCAGCTTCCAGAACATGTGATTCAAAAATAAGTACAGGATCACATATTAATTATATCCGGAGTAACAAAAAATATCATTAAAATCTATATATGAAAATAACATATAAGACAATAAATATTTCTTTTTGGGGACGAATGGCTCAACAGGTAAAGATGCTGAGCTTGTCAGCTAGAAAGCTGACAGCTCCGGTTTGAGAGCTGAGCACTGCATGAAGGAGAGGGTTCCATTAATTGCCTCAGTTCCTGCCAACCTAGCAGTTTGAAGCATTCAAATTTAAATAGATAAATAGGTACCATTTTGGTGGGAAGATAATAGCATTCTGTGCACCTTAGTCTGTAGTCATGTTGGTCACATGACCATGGAACTACCTCCCTCAGAGCGCAGATGAGCACCACCCCCTAGAATCAGATAGAACTGGATGGGGAAAACCTTTAGCTTATATTTCTTTTAATTTTTAAGTATAGAATGCATTACAATCCTAAATTTTCCAGTGTGGGGATACCAGCCCCCCCAAATGATTGATATTCTTTGGCTACTATGAAAAAGATTAAAACATTTTTTTAATATAATATTATTTATAGTTTTTTCTTTAATACCCATGTGTCTAGTGAACAGTATATTGTCTGGGTTGATATACTTCATACACAATGCTATTAATAATTATTATATTATATTACATTACATTATATTATAATATATTATATTATATTGTGTGTATGTGTGTGTGCGTGTGTGTTTTCGTAGATTTTCACGGGTGTAGGTATGCTGGTCTTGTTGTATTCAGATCTTTTCCAGTGTAAGATTAAGATTGTCTTGGCAACGTTTTGGCGAGGTCTCACTCACCATCTTCAGGCTGGTGTTTTTGGCTTCATGTTTGTGTGAGTAAAGCATGGTCAGAGCTGCCGTCTTTCTATAAATCTTGGTGGGGGTGTGTAGAGTACTGACTTTGTTTCAGTAAGTGGATTGATTTTGTAATTATATCTTGATTGGTAGATTGGTGCTGATTGGTGCTGGCTGTGTGTCCATTGTTGTTTTGTGTTGTAACGGCCTGGGTGGTGGGTGAGGCTCGTTTGTCACATTTATTCATGTTGTGGGGGTGTTTCTCTATTTCAATAGCTTCCATAATTATTCTCTTGTTGAAGTGTTCTGTTTTGAAGACTAACATGGTTCCTTCAAAATTAATTTCATGTCCTATAGCTTTAAGGTGTTGGAAAAGGAGGAAGTTTTTTCTTTTTTTCTTACTGCAGTCTCCTGTTCTGCGATTCTCTTGTGTTCAACAAGAGTATAATTATGGAAGCTATCGAAATAGAAAGAATAAATATTGTAGTGATATCCCGAGTCCTGTGCTGCAACCTCCTGGGGGGTTGGCTGCATTGTAACATCCTGAGCCTTTGTGTTATAACCTCCTGAGTTCTGTGATGTAATATCCTGAGCAGATGGTTGAGGTGTAACATCCCGGGTTTTGGTTTGGCTCCTAGTTTGCAGTCTGGCCATGTGTTCATGGCGTGTGTCAGTTTGCTTTGTGTGGGGGTCGGAGCAGGGTGCAGCAGTTGGTGATGCCACCGTGGTTTGGCTTCTGGATGGTGGTTGTATTTGGTCTATGGAATGGGTTTGGGTTTGAGTCTGGTGAGGGTGATTGGTGGTTGCGTCCTGTGTTGTTCTGGGTCTGGTTGCGTCCTGTGTTGTTCTGGGACTCATTTGTTGACTAGGGCTAGTTTACATATGTCTGGTAGATGGGAGGTATCGTCACGTTTATTCATATTGTGGGGTTGGTTCTCTATTTCGATGGCTTCCATAATTATTCTCTTGTTGAAGTGTTCAGTTTTGGAGATTAATTTGGTTCCTTCAAAATCAATTTCATGTCCTTTAAGGTGCTGGAAAAGGGAGGAAAATTTTTCTTCTTTTCTGACTGTGTTCTTGTGTTCTGCGATGCGTGCATTTATTCTCCTATTAGTTTGTCCAATGTATGTGGCTGGGCAGATTTTGCATGGTATTTCATGGACTCCTTGGTTTTCTAGCTAGATCTTATCTTCGGGGGTTTCTTAAGATGTTGGCTATTTTTTGGTCAGTGCCAAAAGCTGTCTTGATATTGTGTTTGTGGAGAATTTTGCTGATTTCCTCTGTGGTGAAGTAAGGGAGGAGGGTGATGCCGTTGTGCTGTTCTGTGTCTAGGTTCTTGCAGGGTGTCTCCTTTTGGATTAGATTGGTAATTGTGTTTCTTTGGAATCCGTTGGAAATTAATACTTGTGAGAGTTTGTAATTTAGTTTTCAGGTGGTCTTTGTCGGCTAGGGGTTTGGTTCTGGAGATGAGGGTCTTGGCTATGGAGTTGATCTGTGCAGGGTGGTGATGGGATTGTGTGTTTAAGTAGCAGTTGGTGTGTGTTTTTTCCCCAGTACATGGTGTGTCCGGGAGTCATTGGTTTTTTTGTAGAGTAGGATGTCCAGAAAGGGAAGTTGGTTGTTAGCTTCTATTTCCATAGTAAATGGTATTTTGGAGTGTAGGCTGTTGAGATGTGTGAGGAAGTTCTCCAGTTTTTCCTTCCCGTGTGGCCAAATTATGAAAGTGTCATCTATATATCTAAGCCAGAGTTTGTGTTTGTGTTCAGATTTATCTAAGGCGTTGGTTTCAAAATGTTCCATGTATAGGTTTGTGATGATGGGCGAGAGAGGTGATCCCATAGGTGCTCCTTCTATCTGTTTGTATCTTTGTCCATTGCAGATGAAGTATGTGTTGGTTAGGCAGTGGTTGGTCAGATCAAGGGTGTGCTTAAGGGTTATATTTGTTTTGGATAGCTACCAAGGCTTCTTTAATAGGCACTTAGGGTAAAGGGTAAAGAGGGATATGACATCGAAGCTCACGAGTAGGTCGCTGGGTTGTAGGTTATGTTTATTTATTGTTTCTATGGAGTGAGTTTTGTACATGTGAGGTGATGGATTCTATGTAGGGTTGAAGTTGTTTGGCAAGAAATTTGGAAAGATTCTGTAGAGGTGAGCGTATGGAGCTGACTATGGGTCTGAGTGGTGTTCCTTCTTTGTGTATCTTGGGGAGGCCATAGAGCTTGGGGCATCTGGATGATTTCTCTCTGGGGATAATTCTTTGCTGGATCTCCACTGATGGGAGAGGCTTTTATTTTGGATTTGGTAGTTTTTTTCCAGGTAGGTGGTGGGGTACCTCTGTGTTTAGAGGTTTGTAAGCGAGGCTTTGGAGTAGGTTGCAGAGGTTGGCTTAGTAGTCAGACGTGTTCATCACCACAGTGGCGTTACCTTTCTCTACTGGGAGAATGATTATATTGTTATCTTTCCTCAAGTTGGTGAGTGCTTTTTGTTCTTCTTTATGTAAATTGCTTCTGGGTGGATTGCTGGAGCAGAGGACGTTGGTGACCAATCAAATCTGATTTTATTGGCTTCATCTGGGTTGATTTTGGTTAGGGCAGCTTCAACTCCGCATATAATGTTTTCAGTGGGAACACGTTTGGGGGCGACTGCAAAGTTGAATCCTTTGGAAAGGACATTGGTTTCTGCTATGGTGGGGGTTCTGTCTGATATGTTGTATACTGTTTGTTTCATGAGTTGCTGTAGAGGGGGGTTGGGCTTCTGTTGTTTTTCATACATCCCCACCAATATTTATAAAGGGACGGCAGTTCCGATCACTCTTTGCTCGCACAGGCACCAGGCCGAAGACAACAGCCTGAAGATGACCAGTGGGACCTCGTCAAAACGTCGCCAAGATACTCTCTTGGAAGCCAAGGTGGCGCAGTGGTTAAATGCAGCACTGCAGGCTACTGCTAGATCAGCAGGTCAGCGGTTCAAATCTCACCGGCTCAGGGTTGACTCAGCCTTCCATCCTTCCGAGGTGGGTAAAATGAGGACCCAGATTGTTGGGGGCAATATGCTGACTCTCTGTAAACCGCTTAGAGAGGCCTGAAAGGCCTATGAAGCGGTATATAAGTCTACTGCTATTGCTATACTGCTATATGCTCTCAATCTTACACGGGAAAAGTCCCAAATACACCAAAACCTGCGCACACACACACACACACACACACACACACACATATATAAATATAAAATATTTCAACTTCTAACATTTGTGTATAAATTGTAATTATAATACATTCTATTATATATCAGTATACATAATACTATTTACCCAATTTCTACTTTCTACCTCTTTTTTCCCCGAACTCTTAATAAAATAGCCACCGTATTAAGAAGTATTCTATATCTATCCATGATCCCTTGCCCTTTTTAAAATTTCCACTCTTATTGGTTTTTTGGTAAATCTTTCATGTTTCTCTCTTGGGATCTACCTCAATACCTACAGTATCTTTTACTGATGAATCTCTAGAGCATCCATCCGCAATTCTTTCATCACTTTTGAGAGATCTTTCTCTTTAGTTTATTCTATATTTTAAACTCTTAATTAAGATTATTCTATGTGTTCCATTTTAAGAATTATTACTGTCTCTTCCATATTTTATCTACTTGTCTCATTTATTCTTTCCTCAGTTCCTTCTGGTTTCTCCTCTAATTTCTGAATTTTCTGTTCATCTTTAATTGTCATTTGTTGGGAGTTTTCTAGTCTCACATCTGTTTTCTGCATCAGTTCCATCATCTCCCTATGAGTCCTTGTCATATCTGCCTGAATACATTACTTGAATAATGAATATTCTCTTACACAAATATATCAAATAACAGTTAATGTGTTGGAAGGAAGGGGAAATGAAGAACGTTGTTGTTAGATGGCATTAAAGGATCTTTGAAAAGAAAAGTGAAAAATTTATAAAAGAAAATAAAAAGTGTATGAAACAGTGTATGAATATAGTGGGCAAATCTATTTACAATGGCAGAAAGATTCTGTTAATGGTTTGGTTAAAAGTAATTTTAGCTATGTTTCCTTTTATTATCAGATGCCTTTAATTTATTTGGATTACTATTATTCTATTTTTGCACTTTGCATAACATTGCTTATCCTGAAAGGAATATGATGGATGTATATGTGTATATGTTGCACATGACATTTTATTTAGTTATATATTTGCCTACAAAGCTTTGATCTCTAGCCAACACATTTGGATAAAGATTAAAGCCAAAGTAGTAGGACCCATATTGCCTGAGTAAGAGAAATGGTGGCACATTTAGAGAGAAAAATCCAAGGCAAAATTACTAACAGTATCCAAATCTGTTCCACTCCACCCCAATTTTTAAATTTCTTAAAGTTACATAAGTATAATTCTATTACATAAGATTATCATTAAGTGGTTAATTCAGTATTAATTTATATGCTTTCAAATATTTATATAACATCATTTTAATGGATTATTAATTTTGCTTAATTATTATAGCCACTATAACTGAAGCACATTCTTTAGTCTGACACACTTGGTCCTTTACAATAAGTCAAGAATGCATCCCAAATGTGCCTGAATTCTGGAAGCAATTTTCTAAGTTAGTAGAGAGGGCTGAAACTAATAAGAAATTGGCTTCTGAACTGACATGCTAGATAATGAGTTGGGTGTCAGATGATGGCATTAAGTACAAGCAGCCTTTTCTGCACTCTATTTGGTTTAATCTCATGGTTCTTATGTCTAATGAACCTTGAAACAATATGCTTCATTTACTGTGCAATTTTATATATGCTTGCTTAGAAGTAATCCATATTTTCAGTAGGATTGACTCTCAGAATTGAAACCATGCAGATATATTCAATGCCTCTTATTGGGTTTTTTCCATCATTCTGCTATCTTACCTTCTCATTATAGACAAAGGGTTTATAAACTCTTATTTGTTGTTATGTGCTATCCAATATAAGCAAATAATTATGATTTAAGTGATTTTTCCTGCAAATATCCCCTTGAAGGAAATATTCTATGTAATATGAATGTAATTTCTAACCTACTGAAATATGAATTAAGATGATTTAAGCAGAGCATTATAATTCAAATCAATATATTCACAAGCACATCACTGTAAATTTTAACAAAGTTTGAGAATATGACAAGAAAACCTAACCTTTTATGCTGAAGCTTGCATAATACTTTGGAGACTAATGACAGCACCTTTGAACAGATTCTAATACTGATATCAGCCTTGGAGCCCTTATATTTATTTCTGGTCCAGCATGTCAAGTGGTACATACAACAGGTTCTTATTTTTTTCATGTGAACTGATTTAGCATCATATTGAATGCTCAGACTGATTGATAAAGGATGGTGAAGCCAGACAATATGGTTTTCTGTGCTGATACCTATACTTTGCAATACTTTCCAATGAAAAAAATATCATAGAGTCCCAAATAGCAAGGAGCAAAATATGTGATCTCATCTCTAGTCTAGTTTATCCTCTTCAATGAATTGAGATATTCCTGGTTGGCTAATATTTTTAAAAAGCTATTATAAATTCATAATGTAACAGATTTGATAATCCAAAGAATATGAAATAACTGAAAAATCCAAATAAATAATAATAGCAATAGCATTTAGACTTATATATCACTTATATACCACTTCATAGTGTTTTACAGCCCTCTCTAAATGGTTTACAAAGTCAACACATTGCACCCAACAATCTGGGTCCCCATTTTACCAACCTCGGAAGGATGGAAGACTGAGTCAACCTTGAGCCAGTAAGGATTGAACTGCTGAATTGCTGGCAATTAGCAGAAGTAGCCTGCAATGCTGCAATCTAACCACTGTGCCACTATGGCTCTTCTTAATCTTAAATATATTGTTGTTTTTTTTAAAGACAAAACATACATAACAATATAAAGTAGATATACAGCCTTTTGTATCGGCATTCATTAGTTATACATTTTTTTAAGAGTAAAACATACAGATACAAATACAATTTTAAACATACAACCCCCCCCCCCCCCCCGCGGTGACAGTCATTCACAGCCCAACTTTTTTCTTTCCTTCCTCATTGTTAGGTCTCTAAGCCACATCTTCTCATTACAAAGTTCAGGGATCTATTACAATACCCATGTTCACTTTTAACTTTCCCCATTTTAAGTCCCTGCTGTTCTCCTTGTCGCCCACATATACCATAAGTTCCAGCTAAGATAATGTTCTGTTTCTCCTTTGTCCCTCAGCCAACCCGTCATTCTGTCCATTTCTGCACATTCATAGATCTTTTTAATTATAGCATCTTCCGACGGTATGGTAGTGGATTTCCAAAATTGTGCATAGGTTATTCTTACGGCCACAATTATATGTAGGCTCAGATGCCATATTGAACTGCCTATGTTTTCTGGTTTAATGCTTAGTAGAAGGTTCTCGGGTCTCCATTCGATGTTTGCCCCGGTAACCTCTTTTAGCCATTTTTTAATCCTTTTCCAATATTTCGTGGCATCAGTACAGGACCACCAAATATGGTAGAATGTGCCATCCTTTCTTCCACATTTCCAACACAATGGAGATAACCCAGGGAACATCTTGGCTAACCTCGTTGGGGGGAAGTGCCACCTATAAACCATCTTGTATATGTTTTCTTTGAATGCTGTAGATATTGTAAGTTTAATGGTCTTACTCCATAGATCCCACCATTTGCCCATTTCAATTTCATAGCCAAAGTTTCTCTTCCATGCTATTAGAAGGCTTTTGTCCATCTCTTCATTAGCATCTTGGCAGGTCAAAAATTGGTAAATCTAAATGTTATTGAAGATTTACCAATATATTGTTTTTTGTAGAGGTTTCTTCCCCCATTCCTAGAAGATAAACAATTCTGGAGTGCAGAAATAGACATTCTTTTTTAAATGCAACAGAGACAGAAAAGAGAATGCATGCTTAATATTTCCTGATCATTCCTCATTCGTATTCTAAAATGACTAAAATTATAGATGATTTTTTCCCTCTGCAAATATCCAGCCATAGCAGGAATATTATATAACTTTGATGGTTGCTTCTGGAATCTTGAAATGTTAATCAGATAATGCATGCATTTCTTTGCCTAAACAGATAGTATTGTTTATGCAAACAAAGATGCCATCTCAACAGCTGGTGCATGCATATTGAAAATTACCCTTCATAATACAGTGATTTATTCAGATTACTTCATGTTTTTTCAACTATTTAAGTTCATTAATGGTTAAACAGCTTAATTAATTAATTTAGCAAATGGATATAATTGCTCATGTCATTGAATGTGAGGCTTGCTTCTAAAGAAGTTTCATAGTTGCATTGTGTAAGTAATGTTATCTGATTTGTAGCTTAAGGAAGAAAACATTTTGGAAGTGACAAAGGTATGATATATTAGCTTTGTCATCCTGATATTTTCTTTCTAGGATGGTGAGCCTGTTAGGCCAGGAGTAGCTATGACCGACCTTGCTACAGGATTATATGCATATGGAGCAATTATGGCTGCACTTCTTCAACGACATAAAACAGGGAAAGGAATGCACTTGGATTGCAATCTGCTTTCATCTCAGGTAAAGATTTACTCAATGATTGAATAATATTAAACATATTTTGAATAGTTTTTGTCACATATTAATTTTTCACCATCTTAAAGATTTTTGTTGAATGAACGTTCAGTTACCAAGCTGCTGAAAAAAGTGGTTTATGCTGCATCCTCACATTTATGACTGTCACTCCCTCTGCACATGAACAAAATATCAAGCTTGGCAACTGGCATTATTTATGATAGTTGCAACATTCTGGGTTCACCATTTGTGACCTTCCCAGGGGACTTCTGATTAAATAAGGTTGATGAGAGAAGCTTAATGACCATGTGACTTATTTAATTAGTGATACACTTTATGATCATGGCAAGAAAAGTTGTAAGATTGAGCACAACTCATTTGATGACTATATTGCTTAGCGGTAGAGGCTTTGGTCTTAGTGATGATCATACATTGAGGATTACCTGATTTCTTCAGTTCAAAGAAGAAGAATGCTGCCACCATAGCAATGAAGACTTTATGGGATTAGCATGTTTAGAATATTACACAAATGATCATAAATAGGAATTTGTGTCCTAATGATTGTAAGTCTGCTCTTCATAATAACAGTATTTGCCCCAAACCAAAAACAAGAAAGATTTTATGTAAATTTACATAAGAGGATAAATGAAATAAATTGGCAAAATATATGTATTTTAGGGGACTTTAACGCAGTAGTAGACAGTAAAATTGATTATAAGGGTACACATAAGAAAAGCACCAGAAGGAAATTACCGACCGCCTATATAAATATGGTGAAGGAATTAGATCTCTATGATGTTTGGCGAACAATGAACGATAAGATTCAACAGTACACGTTTTACTCTCAACCACATAATTCTTGGTCACGTATTGATATGGTTTGGTCAAACCCAGTACTACTTATGGACACAGTAAATATTGAAATATTAACAAACAAGTGGGCCGACCATCATCCAGTTCTATGGCAGTGGAAAGGAAAGACAAAGATAAAATCTAGGTGGACGTTAAATCAGAACATTTTACAAGAGAAACAACTTGTACAATCAATAGAAAAAGAATTGGGTTACTTTTTCCAAGAAAATTGTAAAGAGCAGACATCAACACAAAACGTCTGGGATACGATGAAGGCAGTCGTGGGGGGAACATCAATAGCTTATATAGCAAGAAGAAACAAAATGCATAGGGAAAAATTGAACACATTGAATAAAGAATTGAGAGAGATAGAACTGTTGATTCAGAAAGAGCCAGACAATATTAAATACAGGGAAAAAGGAGATTTAATTAAACATCAAATAAATTTGATTTCTCAAGAAGTAGCCCGAAACATTAAGAGAATGAAGCAGAATTACTTCGAACATGCAAATAAAACTGGGAGATGGTTGGTTCACAAAATAAGAAAAGACAATGCAAAAAAAAAACTATTAAACAACTGAGGGACAAGGAGGGGAATTTGAAACAAGAAATAGGGGAAAAGAAAAAGATTGTACAGAATTACTACAAGAAACTATATGAACCGGATGAAATTAGTGAACAAGACATTAGAAAATACTTAATACTTCTGTTAATAGAACAGAAACTTCCAGCCTTGTCGGAGGAGATGAAAGAGATGCTTGATAAGGAAATCACATGAGGAATTGAAAAAGGCCATTCAAAAACAAAAAAACAATAAAACACCTGGTCCGGATGGGCTTCCGTCGGAAATCTATAAAAAATTCCAAAACACTTTAGAAGACAAACTATTAGAATTATTTAATGAGGTACTACAAAAAGGTAAGGTCCCAAAATCCTGGGGGGAAGCCTTCATCTCCCTAATACCAAAAGAGGAGGTGGATAATAGTAAAATTCAAAACTACAGACCTATATCCTTGCTAAACGTGGACTACAAAATTTTTATATCAATTTTGGCGGAAAGATTAAAAATAATATTAAATCAAAACATTCATTCGGATCAAAACGGTTTTCTCCCTAAAAGATACATTTGGAGTAACACAAGAATAATAATTAACACTCTGGAATTCTATGAAACAAGATCTGAGAAACAATTAGCGTTAATTTTTGTCGATGCGCAGAAAGCATTCAATAATTTAGACTGGAAATTTTTAATTACACAACTAAAAATGATGAAATTTGGTGACAAATTTATTAAGATTATAGAAACCATATACTCACAGCAATTGGCAAATATTATTAATGGAGAACTGACGGAGAGGGTACAGATCGGAAAGGGTGTCAGACAAGGTTGTCCGCTTTCCCCATTATTATTTATTATGTCATTAGAGGTACTCCTGAACCAGATAAGACTAAATCAGGAAATTAGGGGTTTGACCATAAAAAAAGAACAATATAAAACACAGGCCTTTGCGGACGACATGGTCTTTATTGTTGAAGACCCTCTAACCTCAGGACCGAAATTAATGAAAGACATTGAGGACTTTGGGCATGTGGCCGGATTAAAAATAAATAAGGAAAAAAAATGATTATAAAAAACTTCCCCAAAAAACAGATAGAAGAACTAGAAAAAGTAATGGAAATTAAGGTAACCAAAAAAGTCAAATACTTAGGGATTTGGCTATACGTGAAATGTTCTTCCATAAAAGAAGATAATTATAACAAATTATTATGAAACATTCAAAAAGATTTAAAAAATTGGTCGAAGCTACAAATATCATTGATGGGAAGAATCTCAGTAATTAAGATGAATGTCTTGCCAAAAATACTTTATTTATTTCAAACGGCACCGGTTAAATTAGGAGGAAAATTTTACAATGACTTGGATAAAACGGTACGAAACTTTGTGTGGAACGGCAAAAAGCCCAGAATTAAATATAAATATCTCCAAGATAAAAGAGCACAAGGTGGAATGGGTCTACCAGAATGGAAGACATACCACCAAGCAGCAACAACAATGTGGATAAAGGAGTGGGTAACATTAACCAATAAAAGAATTCTAACTATAGAAGGTTACGACTTGCAATGGGGGGGGTGGCACAATTATTTATGGAGTGAGGGAAACAAAGTCCACAACTACTTTAAAAGACATCATCTAAGAGAGGCACTGATAAATGATTGGCTTGAAATTAGAAGGAAATTCTATATCCAATTACCCAAATGGATATCCCCGACGGAAGCCCTGATATACCCAAATCTGATAAACTTCGACAAAAATGTCACTTATAAACAATTGTTAGATAACCAAAATAGATTAAACTCAAGGGAAAACTTGGCTGAAATGAGAATAAATATTGACTGGTGGCCATACTTTCAAATACAAAATAAGTATAAATCAGATCTAGCACAATTTGGCTTCCAGGACAGGGACCAGGAATTGGATAAAATTTTAATAGGACCAGATGAAAAATTAATCTCGAAAATATATAATTGTTTGCTAACTCGAAAAATGGAAACAGAAAGAGTGAAAGAAGTCATGGTAACCTGGGCCCAGAATATTGGCCACACAATTAAGTTAGGTGATTGGGAAAGGGTATGGGAGTGGAACTTGAAATTGACAATGTCGACGGCCTACAAAGAAAATGAATATAAAATGCATCTCTCTCCGACAAGACTGGCAAAAATTTCCACAAAATCATCGGCCAAATGCTGGAAATGTAAAATAACACTGGGCACATACTACCACATGTGGTGGACGTGTCCGGTGGCTAAGACATATTGGAAGCGAATACTAAGGTGGTTAAACGAAATTATGTCAACTAAATTAAACCTCAATCCGGAAATGTTTTTATTAGGGATAATAGATCCAAAAATAATTAAAACCAATCAATATTTACTCGTTCATATCCTGACGTCGGCAAGAATCTCATATGCACAGTGCTGGAAGAAAGAAAATGCCCCCACTAGTACAATGGTTATGAATAAAATTTTAGAAATAGCAGAAATGAATAGACTAACAATGCTGATTAATGAAAAAGAAGACACAGACTTCTATAAAGTCTGGGAGAAACTATACAAATGGTTTGATAAGAAAGATAATGAGAATTAAGATATATAAATGAGATATTTTATTGACTTAAAATGACTTAGGGAACAATTTAAAAGAGATTATGAAGTACAAAGACTAAGTAACAAATGAGATAAGATATATATTAGAGGTGAGAATTCACCTACAAGTAATATCAATAGCCTGCAGTGTTGAAAAAACTTTGACGATCTGATAGGAAAAATCCGTTATGAATGCCTGCATAGAATTAGTAATCTAGCTTCATACTGTTTCTTTTTTTTCCTTTTTTTCTTCCCTTTTTTCTTTTCCCTTTCCTTTACTTACTTACCTTAAGTAGATATGTAGATAGGCAAGGCGAGATGAACTATGTATATATATGTATGAATTTTTGTCATTTGCGTTGTAAACATGTAATGAGTTCTATTTCTTTTTTTTTTTTTTTGTATTTTGTAAACCTTGCCTTTTTTACAATCTTTAAAAAAAAGTATTTAGATATTTTTAGTTGTGGCAAGAAGTTTGAATAGAACTCAAAAAGAGCCATTTTGATTCAGGAAGGTTGAAAATAGAAAGTCAGTGACCTGGGCCTTGTGAAATCTTTGTATAAAAGTTTGGTATATATTCCCCTCCATCCAGCTATGTGTATATTTTTTTTTACTTTTATGATTCATGATAAAAATATGAAAAGAGATGGCTTTTAAGGTTTTTTTGAGTTTTTTTAGTTCAATGCCTTTTCCTCAAGAATCTGGTAGCAAGTGCCTTCATTTATGAATGTTATATACAATTGTGTAACTGTCACTTTTCTTTTACAAATTCCTGTATTTTAAAGATGTTGTATCTAATTTGATATTTTTTCTAAATTTATATAAGAGTAGACAGCATTTTGGCCATAGTATAGATTTATCTTCCAAAATGAAAATTAAAGTAACTTTTTAAAAAAATATCATGATTTGGATTCTAAGTAGAGAAGTTGTAGTGCGATCACCAAAATCTTTGTCAGATTTTAATTTTGTGAAGTTAAAAGTAATCTATAGGGAACATTTTGGATTAAAATGTTGTTAATTCATAAATTATGATTTTAAAAAATGAAGTAAAAGAAGTAAAAATAATGTCTTGCATTCTCATAAAGTAAAGAGAATAGTAAATAGTCAGCAAGAGAATAGTTAAGTAACAAATTAACAGAGTTGGAAAGTACCTTGTAGGTCATTTAGTCCACCCCCACCCAAATAGGAGACCCTATACCATTTCTGACAGATGGCAGTCCAGTCTCTTCTTGAAAGCTTCCAGTGATGAAGCTGCACAACTTCTGAAGGCAAGCTGTTCCATTGGTTGATTGCTCTCAGTGTTAGAAAATGCGTTATAAAATTTCTCCTTATTTCCAGGTTAAATCTCTCCTTGTTCAGTTTGCATCCATTATTCCTTGTCTGGCCTTCAGGTGCTTTGGGAAATAGCTTGACCACTTCCTCACTGTGGCGACCCCTCAAATATTGAAACACTGCTATCATATCTCCCCTGGTCTTTCTCTTCACTAGACTAGCCATGCTCATTCCTGCAATTGTTCATCATGTTTTAGCCTCCAGTCCCCTAATAATCTTGGTTGCTTTTCTCTGCACTCTTTCTAGAGTCTCAACATCTTTTTATAGTGTGGTGATCAAAACTGGATGCAGTATTCTAGGTGTGGTCTTACTTAGGCTTTATAGAGTGATAGTCTCACTTAGTACCGGTAGTCACTACCTAGAAGTAATGTCTTATTTGCAAAAAAATGAAATCAAAATCTATCTTGAACATGGATCCTAAGTTAATGGATGTTGGCATCCAGCATGAACTTGCATACTATGAACTTTTTACCCTTGATACAAAATGTCTTTGAACTTTTTTCTGACTTACATGATTTATAATTGCCAATTCCAGTCTTTTTAGCTTCAACATCTAAACAATAGTTTTAGATGACAGTAAAAAAAGGAAGTGGTTTCTGGATTTGTTTCCAATTATGAAACTGATCTGCATCTTCTGTTGTGGCTAGAAAATATTTCTTGAAAGTTTTTAATATCATCCCTGCCTCTAATTGTAGCCAGTTGAGACCAAACGAACAAGGGATTCAGGTCATTCCAAATTCTGCAAACTGACATTAAGCAAGAAACTTTACTCTTCAGCAATTTTTATTATAGTTTTTTTTCTTTTTCTGCAAAAAAAAAACCATCGATTTTTGCTTTGATCAAGAGATTTACATGAGTAATCTTGGTTTCTTATTCTACTGCTGCTCTGCTGGAAATCTGCTTATGAAACTAAGAACTTCAGTTTTGCTATTTAATATAGAACACTGATGTAAATATACAGACATACACAGACCTTCCTGAATATACATCTGCATTTTGTGTGTCTAAAGAAAATCTTGGACTGAGTATTGTGGTCAGCATTCTTTATATATTCCATGTTTGCTGTAAGATTCTTTTCTGCTTTTGATTATCCAATTTACAGTTTATAGTATCCAACATTTCAAACAAATTGGCACCTCTGATAAAAAATGTATACCATTCTTTATTTGCAAACATTATGGCTGCACTCTTGAAATTAGTGGTATAAATACAATCAAACTGGACTGGTAGCCATTTAGGAGTCTGAAGACCTAGACCGAGCCAAGCCTTTAAACTTGTAAAAAGAAATTATGATTATGTCTTGCTACAGGGCTAGTACATACCCATAAAGAAGCAAAGGCAATTAATTGCCTAAGATAACATAATAATACGTGTGGAGCAGCCAGCAGAGACAGGGGGTTGGTAAGCCTAGCAAACTTCAGTATCCTGATTATGACTATGTGGCAGCAGAGTTCAGAAAAATGCTTTGCTGTCTGTATTTTGTCAAATACTCCTAGAAGTTTAGTATTATGCAAATCCTGTTGTTCTTGCTTCCATTACTTCCAGAAGGAGGGTTGTTTTTACAGATCTGCTCTCTAAAATGTAAGAAATGTTCTGTAACTAATGGAATTTGGGGTTCCATCTTAGAGCATTGTGGGATCCCAAGAGTTCTTCATAGTGCCCGATTTGTAGCCCTATATGTTGAATGAAAAAGTGTATTAGAAATTTTTTTCTACAACTGAATTGAAACCCCACTCCTTTGTATGCATATAAAACATGGATTCATATAGAAAGTGTCTAGGACAGCTTGCTGAACCATCTTGCCATAGCCAACTTTTTATAGCCAAGTTTTATAGTTTTGCTGCAGCCAAGACACTGCAGGATAACTCTCCATGGCCAACTCGCTGCCATGGAGATAAGAGTTATGCTAATATTGAAGAAATGGTGGAATAGAATAATTTTAAAAAGAATGCAAAAGGATATGTAAATAACAAAAATTAAAATATTTTAAAACTATTTTAAATAATTAATTTAAATTGTTGAATTGTCCTGTGCCAAATTGTCCCATGGTGACTTGGCCACAGTGAGTTGTCCTGTGGCAAGTTGGTAGGTTGGCCATGGCAAATTGGCCATGGCAAGTTATCCTATTTCATATAGAAAAGGATGGGGTTTACATCCATAATTGTATGAATCATTTAGATTTTCTGCCATTTGGTAAACAGCATTCTTTTTTATGTGTTGCCTCTGATTGCATTTGTTGAAATGTCCATTTATAGGAAAATCATAGGAAAAACAGTACTATAAACTCTGGATTAGGTTTAGTAAATTTAGCAAGTGGTTCTAGGCAAGTCTGAGAAGTTGAAAAAAAATCTCAGAAGAAAGCAATGGGAAAGAAGTTCTGTGCTATTGTCAAAAAACTGTATAGACAAGTAATAAAGTAAGCAAGAACACATTTGATTGGAAAATAAGTTTTGAAGAGAAAGAAAAATATCAAAATACCTCTCAGATTAGGACAAAAAAGATTTTTTTTTATTTACACGCAGTAATTGTTGACCTCTATGTTCCATTCTACAATTTTCTGGGCCCCTAATTCAAAATGCTGCACCTTTTGGTGTTAAATGGCTTATTTCCATGCAATCCCTTATAAACCAGTATCTGTGCAATGATATGTAAATCTATTTTTTTACATATCCTGTATTTATTTATACACAAGCACAACTTTATTGTCACTTTTAGATTTGGTTGAGTATATTTAAAATGACCAGATTTTTATTTGAGTATAAAAGTAAATGTTTATAAAAGAAAGCTAGTCTTGTGGGATAAAAAAAGGAAAAGTTGCTGAAATATCCTTTTTGAAGCAGTTGCTAAGTGAATTCAAGTTTTCATCAGCAATTAAGTTTTTCAGTTAATGTGAAAACCAAAACAAGTCATGAAATTGCCATCAAAGGCGTTAAGATAGGGTGAAAAGAAAACAGACAACTTTACAAACATTTCTTTTTAAAAGTACTCTTTACTTTGTTAGTTCATTCTTATTGCTATTAATTCAATTCCATTAGTAAGAGGGAAAATATTAAGATATGTTTCTCCAAATTCTAAATTCCAATCTTAAACAAATGTTCATCTTTCTTCACAGTTCCTAGCAGTCCTAAGAACAATGAATATTTTTTATTTTTTATTTCTGTTTGAGAAATTTTAAAGTTTGTTAATAATTCTGACTTTGGTAAAACTGGCATGTGTTACCTTGTGCAGGAGATGGAATGTATAAAAATTTAATAATAAATAAAAAACATAAAAGTTTAATAATAAAATAAAATAATAAACACAAAGCATTCTGACCCTTATTTCCATTTTAGAAGATAATGAACAAACTCATAATACATAATAATATTCCTTGAAACAGCATAGTCACTGAGGAGGCTACTGACTTGCATAATGGTCCCAGATACAGAATACCTGGCCTTGTTCCAAATATACTTCCTAAATTTTGCATGCAAAATTTAAGTAAAAAGGTGATGAATTTGATATGTTGTCTTGCTACTTTCTTGTTTCACACTACAGACACACTTCTATGTTCTCTTCAGTTATTTGAGGAAAAAGTGCTAAGGGAATGTAAGCAGACATAACAACAGACATAATCACACACGTACACACACACATTTTTCTGTGCAAGTGAATGAATTCTAAAATTATATTTTTAGAACATCTGCTTTAATGCCCTCAAATCATTAGTATGGATTTATTTCTTAGAATAGCCAGCTGGCTTTGACAGGGTCGTAAGTGCAAGGACTTAGCACTCCTTCCCTTCTGGATCACGCATGCATAATCTTGTAAGTGGGTTGCCGTCGGCTCCGCCCCAAGTGTCTCAGTTCTGGGGCGGCTGTTAAAAGAGGAGGATGTCCTGGCTCGTCCTCCAGAGTAGTTGGAAACTGCGTGGAAACTTCCACTGGAGGCTCCACCCCCATAGGCAGGCCTTAGCAAAAGGTAAGTCCTGTGACGAGAACGCTTCAGGTGCTGGCCTTGGGGTGTCTACGGAAGGATTGAGGTTGTGCCGGTAGGCAGCATTAGGTGATTCATTGAGCTGAGGCCTGCCATCTCTGGTTCCACTGGTGATGCGGCTCCACAACTGGTTAATGTGGCATTACCATTGCCAGCCATCCTCCAGCAGAACCCTGTAAGAGCAGGGTCCGGTTATGTGGGTGATCTGACCCGATAACTAATGCGACTTGCCGTAAAGTTCTGGGCGTATACCCAGTCCTTGATTACAAATGTCCTGGTGTGACTATCCAAGTTGTGTGGATTGTCAATTGTATAGCTGGGATGTAAAGGTCCAGGGTAGTCCAGAACCATCGTCACATAAGCATTTCAGCGGGGCTTCTATTAGTGACCGAGCAAGGAGTCGAATGTTAGACTAAGAGTAAAGTGGCGTTCGGCTCGGCCATTACCGGCCAGGTGAAAAGGGGTGGTTAGGCCATTGGAAACATGGTGGCCCATTATAGGTGACTAGGGTGTCCAGCAGCCCATGGGTGGCAAATAGTGTTTGCAAAACCTGGATTGTGGTAGATGCCATGAGTGGACGCCATGAGTGCCAGCTCTATCCATTTGATATAGGCATCCACCACTACCAGGATGGACTGTTCCTGGAATGGGCGTGCGAAAACTGAATTCACGATCACAGTCCCCAGGGCATGTCCCACAGGTGCCGCTGGTGGCGTTGGATGGGACAACTAGCAGGGTTGGCATTCGGCTACCCACTCTGTAAGGGCCAAATCTAAATAGGGCACCAGACATAACTTCGGCCCAGGGCCTTCATCTGGATAATGCTGGGTGGCCTTCGTGTAAGCACTCAAGAACCTACTTGTGTAATAGTAGGGGCACTCCTACTCTATTTCCCGACAGGAGGCAGCCTTTCAGCAATGAAAGCTCCTACTGTCTTCTACGGTAAGGCAGGAATTTAGTAGATACCTGGCCCTGTGGCCACCCCCTGTGCATTCAGTCTAAGACTTGCATGCTAAGCCTGTTTTACTGGAGTGTTGCGCAATGTCAGCCGCTGAAAGGTGTGCCTTGAGGTCATCAATCAGGAGGACCATAGAGGCAGGAGCCAGATCCTGTACAGCAGTGGGGAGGGAACAGCGGCTAAGGGCTTCGGTGTTTCCTAATTGTTTGCCTGGCCGATAAATGAGCTGGTGGGTTTAGGCCGCCAGAAATACTGTCCACATGGACATGCGAGGTGACAGTACTGGGGGAGGGGGGTTGCCGATCACCTGAGAGGAGCCCCAAAAGTGGTTTGTGATTGGTGATTAGTTGAAAGGAACGGCCAGTCATGGACTCTCTTGATTCCAGCCACCACCGCGAGTGCCTTTTTATCTATCTGACTGTAATTTCTCTCACCCATAGATAAAGAAGTTCTCAAGAAATATACAGTAGGAGCCTCTGTCCCATTAGGGAGCTTATGCCTTAAAACAGCTCCTATTCTATAGAGGGAGGCATCACAGGCCAACGTCAGCGGCAGCTTGTCACTATACAGGACAAACACTGCCGATGATGTCAGGAGGTCTTTGACAGTCGCAAAAGCCTCAGCTTCATGTCTTCTCCATTTCCAGGTCTCAGAACTGTCTAGTAACCTGTGGAGAGGCTCGGCAATTGAAGCTTTATGCGGCAAAAATACAGCATAAAAATTTGATAGCCTCAGGAATGCCTGGAAGTCCACCTTATTGGCAGGAGCTGGAGCTTCCTTGATGGCCTCAACCTTGGAAAGGGTTGGATGTAACCCCTTGTCATCAATGAGGTAGCCTAGGAATTCGACTCTAGGAATCCCAATTCTGCATTTGCTGTGCTTAAGCTTAAGCCCAGCTCTTTGGAAATGTAACAGGACAGTCCTTTGCTTTTTGATGAGTTCTGATTGACAGCTGGCGGAAATCAGATCATCGAAATAAGGGACAACCCCAGGGAGCCCTTGGAACAGCTGCTTCATGAGGTTCTGAAATATTCCCGGGGCCATGCTTACTCCAAACTGGAGGCGACAGCACCTGAAAGCTCCCCAATGAGTTGCGATAGTTTGCACTTCTGCTGTCATGTCATCAATGGGGAGCTGCTGGTAGGCCTGCACCAGATCCAGCTTTGCAAAATGCTACCTTGTCCCAGGGAGTGGAGAAGGTGTTGCACTATGGGGACAGGATAGGGGTTTTACTGCAAGGCTTTATTAATTGAGCACTTGTAGTTGGCACAGATCCTAATGGATCCATCAGCCTTCATAGGATTAACAATGGGGGTCTCCCATTTGGAATGGTTGACCAGCTCTAGGACACCTTGGGCAATTAATTTACCCAGTTCCACCTCCACTTTAGCTCGCAGGGCGAAGGGCACCCACTGGGCTATTAAGCTTATAGGGGCAACTTGGGGATCCAAATTAAAGGAGATAGGGGTCCCCAAATGACTCCTCAAAGACCTCCATGAACTCCCTGGTCAGCCCGTCGAAGTCGTCTGTGGTAGTTATATGGATACAAGGAATGGAGATGCTGACCAAATCAGTCCAACCCCAGTAAGCTAGGCAAGGGGTTGTTGACGATGATGAATAGTAGGTAGCCATTAAATTGGTCGTATTCAACAAGGAAAGAGCCAGTTCCTGCAATGGGAACATTATTTCCTTGATAGTTGCGTAGCTGGAGAGGCATCTTTTGGAAAGGGATGGTAGCAGAGTGCTCCAAGACACAATGGACTTAAAAGAGCCTGTGTCCACTTCCATCTTGCATAGGGCACCCTCTATGTGAATGGTGAGGTGAATTTATGGCTGCTGATGTTTGTTGTGGCGTTGCTGATTGTCCAGCCAGAGTGGTTGCTGTCAGGATTGATGGCAAAACAGTCGTCTCTGGTCTTCCTGCCTTTTTGTTGAATCTTCGGCCACTGGACTGGTCTAGTGACATATCGTTGGCTGGCAGGGTGGCCCAGCAGATGTTGGCTAAGTGCCCTTTCTTTCCGCACCTTCTACAATCATCCTGATATCATCCTCTTCCTCAGATGAATCATTTTGGACAACCTTGGTTGACAGTGACAGGTATGCTGGGAGGCAGAACCATTGGCTAGAATCTTTGGATTTCCACCATAAACCTGTCGGACATCTCCAAAGCTGGCCATCCATGGCTGACTGTAAATTGAGTTTGGTACAGGTAACAAGTGGTGCTGAAACCTCATGTCTTTAACTCCTCATACTAGCTGATCCAGCAATGCCTCATCTAAATCACAGAACTCACGGTAGAGAGCAGCTGTTCAAAGGGATGCTATATACTGATTTATGGTTTCACTATCCCTCTGGGTCCGCTGCCGGAACGCATGCATGAGGGAGCCGGGATGTAATGGTTTTTCAATTTTTCAAGCAGTGTCTCCCATGGCACGGTGTGCACAGGTTGTGGGAGAACCAAGGCTCGAGCTGTGCCAAACATTTCAGGGCGACAGGAACTCAAAAAATAGCCCCTTTTGCACCCGCTCAAGAACTCCATAAAATCATGGGCTTCTAAAAAACACTTGAATCTTTCCAAATATGCATCCCATGATTTGGTTGCTGGTCTGAATGCCAGGAAAACAGGAATAGAATAGAAGTAAAGCTTCTTCAATGATTCTAAATCTTTTATATGCAGGGGTATAATTCCCATCCCCTTCTGTGCATTGCTCATGTATAGCTTCCATCTTGTGTGATAGCTCAGAATACCTGGTAACAATATCATAGGTCCGGTTACATCCTGGATACCTACCCAAAGATATACCTTCCTCAAAATTTGACCTGATGCATATTTCAGCATCAGCAGTGGTTTCAATTAGTGATAACTGCATCTGCATTTGTGGATATTCACTGTCTGGCTCAGAATTGAAGCATAACTGATGCCATGTGAGAGGAAAACTGGGTAGCACCCAGAAAGGCTCCATTCTTACCTGACAGATATCCAACAGGGCAACCACTACCACTAATGTCACTGTAAACTCCATTGTCCTAATGAACTAGGCTTCCCCCCTCCCTTGTTTAAGGTATATGTAAAACAAAAATGCTTACCCTTAAACATCAAGGGTCTGTACTGGCTGAAAGCTGACAAGGCTTACATTTATTGGACACAACATAGATATCAACCACTCTTTCAATACTTTTCTGAGCAAAAGCAAAAGCACGATAAAGAAATTTATTACCCCCAGCCAAATAAGCAATTTCCACACCCAATGTTCCATAAGTTAATCTAACGCCGGTCTTCAAAAAGCTTGCTTTAACAGGTTAGATGCAATTGGTAACTTAAGGTGCATCCACTGGTCCCTTCACCCTGGAGTAATGAACCCAGCCTTTCTCTTTTGTCTGCGCTGCCGATTCAGTTGTCAACTAATTGGAATGGGCCTTCCCACACCGGCTGCAATTTCTTCTCCTTCAAAGACTTAATCAGGACCCAGTCACTGCTTTTGTAATTATGGACATGGAAATCAAGCGGAGGAGTTTGTGCCAATACTCCCTTTGACCTTAAATGAGAAAAACACTGGGACAGTCTTTGTACATATTTTCTCAGAAAAACATCTTTAAGTTCTATCCTTGGCATTCCCACACTTCTAGTGTAAGGCAATTCAAACTTTATCTCATAAGGAGAAATTTCCATGTCTTTTCTAGGACTGGTCCTTATACATAAAAGAGCTAGAGGTAAACATTTAGTCCAAGGCAAATGGAGCTCTAACATTAATTTATTTAATGTGTTCTTTAGGGTTGAATTCATGCATTCAATTTTTCCAGAGGAACTGGGAGAAAATGGGGCGTTGGTTCTTATCTGATACTCCCCTTCTCTGGGCAGGTGGAGACAGTGGTCATGCATGGTTAACTCAGTCAGTAACCAATAGAACTGCGTCTACCAAAGTGATGTCATCGCCTCTGAGGAGCATGTTCCCGCTTTTCTTGACGAAGGAGATAAGTAGACTGCTGTGCGGTAAACAATCGCTTTCTGTCCTGTGACTACACAACATGTTCCTAGATCCCCTTGCGAAGTAGGCCAGGATCCCAAGGGTCAGGATTACCAGTATCTCCACCTACCCATAAAAGGAGCGTATCAGGTAAGAACCAACGCCCCATTCTCCAAAGTTGGTGAAGACAGTGGTCATGCATGGGAAGTACCAAAGCTGGCGTGTCCCCAGGAGGGTATGAAACTGGCCTAGGAGCTGGAAGAAGGAAGAACCTGTTGCAGGAGTCTGCGTCCTAAGGCCGCATCTGCCGATGCATACCGATCCACCTTGTAATGACATATAAACGAATTAGGAGTAGACCAGGTAGCTGCCTTGCAGATCTCTTCCACTGAGGCCTGCCGTGCCCACGCCGCAGACATAGCCGCACTGCACGTGGAATGAGCCGTAATGTTGGATGGAGGGTGAGATGATGTGTGATGTAAGTTTGAGCAATGGCAGACCTGATCCATCGGCCAACCATGGATGGAGAAGCATTCAGTCCTTTGTTTGGACAAAGGTGGGGTTGATGCGAAGGACCATGCGGTCTGGGTGGAACACACACAAGTCAGCCCTGATGGAAAGAGCCGCTAGCTCTGAAACCCTCTGCACCAATGTTATGGCCACCAGGAAGGCAGTTTTGAGAGTGAGGTGATGCAAGGAGGCCGACCTGAGTGGTTCGAAGGGTGGGTCAGTGAGGAAGTCAAGGACTTTGGTCAGATACCAGGAGGGAAATCGGTGCATGACAGGAGGTCAGAGATTAGAAGCCCCTTTAATGGATGTGAGGGTGCAAGGAGAGGGGTTCATCTCGGTGAAGTGACAGAACTGAGGAGAGAGCTGACCCCTGCCACTATAGGGTGTTCGGGGAGAGTCCCTTATCAAGCCCCTGTTGCAAAAATTCCAAAATTTGGGACACCAAAGCCTTCAGAGGGTCCACCCCTCAAGGCAGGCACCAAGCCACGAAGGTTTGCCACATAGATTCGTAGATTCTATTAGTGGCTGGGTGGTGGGAGGCCTGAATAATATGGATCACTGTCTCAGAGAGGTTATCCGCCCTGAAGACCGCCTGCTCAGTCTCCAAGCAGTTAGGTGGAGCCAGCGCAGGTCAGAATGGTGAATGGAGCCCTGATGAAGGAAGGAATGGTATCATTGGTAGAAGCCACTGAGGTTCCACAGAAAGATTTTGATTTGATTTATTGCATTTCTATGCCGCCCTATTCCCAGAGGGACTCAGGGCGGCTCCAGAGGGACTCTTTTTGGAGTCAAGCTGACTTTCACTAGGGAACAGCTGCTGTTGGTTTTCTGGTATGGCAGAAGAAACCACTGAAGGCAGCGGCTGTGAAGCCATGCCCAAGGGACAATGGAGAAGCAGGAGACCATCTTCCCCAGCAGTTGAGACAGCTGGAGAAGAGGGACCCGCTGTCTCCTTCTCACTTCCTTAGCTAACTCCCTGAGACTGCTCTGGCGGTCTTGAGACAGGAAGACCCTCCACTGAGAGGAATCAATGAGGGCTCCCAAATGCAACAGGCGAGAGGTGGGAACGAAGTGACTTTTCTCCCGATTGACAGAGAAGGACGAATCTGATTGTGGACCTGACCCACGCATCATTGGTGATGTCGTCCGAAAAATCTGCGAAGGCCGCTAGACGCCTTCCTATTGAGAGATCCTCCAGACCGTCACTTCTGCCTCTTAAAGGAATGATTGGAATTGTCGCTGAAAGGCTTTCTGGGCTGGAATCTCTGGTTGTTTCTGCCTGATCTGTTAGAGAAGGAGGGGGCCTGTCTGGGTGGGGCCTGCCATTGTGGACGGGAGTTGGAGGCACTCCCATCCTGACCACGAAAGGGCTGCCTGCGTTAAAAAGGTTGATTCCGACCTTCCTGTTTTTTAAGTGGCTGATTGCAGCACCTTTCACTTATCCTTGGACTCTACCAGAAGGGCCTCTAATGGAGGACCAAAGAGAAGAGAGGAAGAATAGGGAGAGGAGGCAAGTCTCCACTTGGCACGCACTTCTGCCTGCCACTGCTTTAGCCAAAGGAGCTGGCAGGTGAAGATAAAGGATGCTTTGGACGCAAAACGGGCCGCATCCAAGGAGGCATCTGCTGTGTATTCTAGGGCCAATTTAATTTTGTTAATGTTCCTGCGAACCCTAGAAGGAGAGCGTTGGCTGGAAGGCGAGCTTGAAGTTGTCTCAGCCATAAGAGAGCGGAGCGACTAAAGAAGGAAGCAGAACTACCCGCTCTAACAGCCCAAGCTGAAGCCTGTTTGTTCTATCCCCTTCCTCCTCCGCGTTAGGAGAGGAAAGGCCAATTATAGGTAAGTCAATAGAAGGTACCTCCAAAGCCTTGGCAAGGTCTGGAGCGACATTATACAGGTGCTTGTCTGAGTTATTGGGGAGGGGGCCAGTACCTGCTGAAGCCCATTGGTTCTGGACAATGTCTATGAAGAGCCTGGGTGAGGAAATCACCTCCTTTTCTACCGTAGGCTGGATGAAGTGTGGATCAGTGGTGTCATTTTTGTCTGCTTGTCTGCAGCCCTGAGCCATCTTAGGAGAAGGAATGCCTGTGATCTTCTTGGCCTTAAAAAGGAGAGATTGAAAAACAGCAGGTTAAAATAAACTGACAAAGGAGGTGAGTCGGGAGGAAGACCCTCATTTTCCGAGAAATCTGAATCCCTTGCAAGGTGTTCCTCTTCCTTGAAAACTGACGGTTGACTGGAAGTGCCGGGTAGCTCATGTGACGATGAAGCCGAGAGATCGCCATCCCTGCGCCTGGAACTAGAGGAAGAAGAAGACCTGCGAGAAGCAGAACGGTTAGAAGACCTGTGTTTAAGGCCTGTTCCTATAGCATGTTCAATGGCCTCAGAGATCATATCAGCCATGCCTGGTGAGTAAGAACAGCATCGGTGGGGAAGAGGAGAAATATCCTCCTGGTAGAGGGAATCCTCATCAGGGGTAATGCTCCTGCCACAATCTGAATCATCCCCACTGGTGGCCAAATTATCTGTGCCCCTGGCATCCTCAGGCTGAAGAATTGAGGCAGCAGGTGAGAGGTCATCCTCTGAATCCGAAGATAAGTCAGGAGGAGGGCTGGAATGAACAGGCCTCTGGGCCTGAAATATGCGAGGTTCAGTGTGCTTGGTCTTGGCCCTGGCCTTCTTAACAGGGGCCCGAGAGGCCCTGTCATCCTCCTGAGGGGGTGGATCCTCTACGCCCCCCTGACTAGGACTTGGATCTCTGGAAGGGGGCTCAGTGGGGTTATTTTCCAGAGCAGGCTTGCACCTGTGGCCCCGAGATGCAGAGGGTTCGGTGGTGGGGACAGGAACCAAGGAGGCTGGAGGCAATTGAGGCTCAGGATTAGGAGAAGAGGCCATAGCCAGTACTCACAGTTCTTGGAATGCTCAAAATGGCCACCAGATAATTTTTGCACCCAAACAAAATGGCTGCTGAGGCTACAGAGCCTATGGGCCAGCACCACGAGGTAGCAGATGCTGCGAGGTGAGCATGGGCAGTAGAGGCCCTGCAGCAAGGCGGTGGAGCCACGGGTGAAGCCGCGGAAGTCCAGCGGCCATTGGAGCATCGGAGGAATGGTGCGAAGTGCGGCGGCAGTGGCGCCTTTTCCCAGCGGTGGGGCGGGTCTTTGTGGCTTTTAGGGGCTCCCCGCAGCATTTGAAGGCTCCTGGAGGTGAAGGTGGCAGTCAGCGGTGCAGGTGGCAAGGCAGAGCCCGGGGATTTACCAGCTGAGGCAGAAGCACTGAGCAGAGTTTCCCCCCGCTATTGCAACAAGCGCTGTTAATTCAGGAAGCCTCAGAAGCCTGTAGGCAATTCAGAGGCAAGCCTTGAACAAGCCGAGGCAAAGACTCTCCAGCCGCCCAGGGGCTGTTGAGAGTCCTGCCTCCAGGACTCGAGGTGGCGCAGTGGGTAAATGCAGCACTGCAGGCTACTTCAGCTGACTGCAGTTCAGCAGTTTGGCTGTTCAAATCCCACCAGGCTCAAGGTTGACTCAGCCTTCCATCCTTCCGAGGTGGGTAAAATGAGGACCCAGATTGTTGTTGGGGGCAATATGCTGACTCTGTAAACTGCTTAGAGAGGGCTGAAAGTCCTATGAAGCGGTATATAAGCCTAACTATTGCTATTGCTCCAAGATTCAACAGGAGCCTAATCCAGATTCCAATTTAGATGGAAACAATTTTCTTTCTTTGTTTGATTAAAATCCAATTAAATCCAATTAAAGTAATCAATTATTAAGTATTAGTTGAGAAGAAAGCGATTAGCGCAGCCAGTTCCAATCAAACTGAGTCTAAAAAAGTGGGAGCATGCTCCTCAGAGGCGATGACATCACTTTGGTAGACTCAGTTCTATTGGTTACTGAGTGAGTTAACCATGCATGACCACTGTCTCCACCAACTTTGGAGAATGCAATGTGATATTGCCAATCAATTCCCAATTGATCCATTATCTGTTTCATTACATGTAAAATGTATCTCTATCACTGTCAATGGTTTCCACCAACCCATATCTAGGTATTATCTGTTCCAATATGATTTTTACAGTCATCTGTGCATTAGCTCAAGTATAGGGAAAAGCCTCTGGCCATTCGGTCAGATGGTCCATAATCACCAATAAGTACTTTGAAGTATCAATTGCTGGCTTCTTCTAGGCACTGCTTGGAGTGTCCAAGCATGGGTTAACTTCAGCTTGCTGCCCAAGGACTGAGTTCAGATCTTTAGTGTAACCACGCCTCCTGCTCCCTTTGGAGTTCAGTTTGAAAAACCCAATCGCCCTAAAAGGACGCATTGGGGAGTTCCAGTCCTTGGATGGCAAGCTGGACTCTCCATACTAGCATAGTGTAGCCTTTTCTTATTTTCTGTTTCACTGTGTAGACTTAGATAGCCTTAGATTTGCTGTTTTTGCTTTGTAAAGCCTTTACATTAGTTCTTAGCTTCCCTCACGGGCGGACCAAGCAACTTGGAATTAAACAGCCTTCTGCACTCACACGCAGTTGAGGCTGCACCAAGAGCTAGGGGCAAGATAGGACGATCAGGATCCTCACCAAGCTGTCAGAGGACTCTTGTTAGCCCCGGAGGCTCTTCTGAGCTCTCCGGATTGCCAACAGCAGCCCCGGTGTTGTTTCAAAATTGTGGTGGCCACTTTGGACAGTAAAAAAGGCACGCTTTTAAATTCAAGCCATTTTTCCCATAGCTGCAGCCTGGTCCTTTGCAGATCGCCACTGGGAGGGGTGTTAATTGAGGGGCCTTGCTCTGGGTCTCCAGGCTGGTCTCCCCCTCCCCAGGAAGAGCCTAATTAGCAGCTGCAGGGAGTTTGGCTTTCTCAGGCCATTCCCTGCATTTCTCTCAGTAGCGTGATCTGCAGCGCCCTGGGACTTCCAATTTGGCGCCAATTTTCATAACTGCATTTACTGCCTGGGCTCATTGACTCTGCTCTTCAATTCCATTTGGGCCAACTCTCATCCACTCCAAGTGACTTTCCCATATATAGAGGATTGTCTGGAAGTTCAAGCGTGGCCAACAAGAGCGTGGACAAAACCAAAGACCAGGCAGGTCCTCCCGTCAGTAAGTGCAGCAGGCCCAATTCTGCAGCCAAGGGTGTCAGTGTAGCATGCCCCACGAAGGGCAAACAGCCCAAGACCAAAAGTGTGTCCAAGGCATATGAGAGGCTGGCAGAGAGGCGGCAGAGAGCCCTAGAAAAACAATTTCAGAGGGCTCAGGGCACCCAGGAGCTTGACAGAGAACCCCCTCCACCTGCTGAGGTTCCTGCTGTTCCTGCCATTTCAGAGCCTCCTCCAGAGGAAGCTCCATTGGTACTGGAGGAGGAGGACTTTGTTTTTTCCCCAAATCCCACTAGGGCATCCCCCAAGTCTCTAGCCTCATCCCTGGGGGAGGAGTACAGGGATGAACCTTGCTCCCTGCTGGAGGAGGAACTTCTTTTCTTGGGGCATGGGCCCAGAACTTTGCCCCAGGATCAGGATCTCACCCTGACCTGTCACCAGCTATGAGGGAGGTGATTGCAAAGGCTATATCTCAGGAGATCATAGATGGTATCCAGCAACTGGGCCTCTCGTTGCCTCTTCCAAGCCGTATCAGAACCAAGGATCTTCCCACCTCTCAACCTTATCTCCAGGTGATCATGAAGATCCTGCTGGAGGGTGCGGAAGTGCTGCTGGTCGCACTGCACTGGCCGAGGTGATCCTGGTTCGCCGACCTTGTCAATCTGCCAGTGTCCAGGCCCTGTTGCATTCCCCAGGAGCAGATCTCCCTCAGCCAGGGGGGCATTCTTCACCCGGATCCTCAGTGGCTCCAGTTGGCCATTTGGCACTTGAGGGGGGACCTCCTGAGACGGACAATTTCTTGGACAAGAAAGGCGTTATCCGTACCATCCAGGCATCCAGATGCCCTTCCACAGTGCGCATCTATGATGCAACCTGGACAGCTTTCACATCTTGGTGTCAGTCGCGTCACATAGTTGCCACCGCAGCAACTATCTCACAAATCTTTTATTTCCTCCAGGAAGGACTGGACTAAAGTCTTGTCCCCAACACACTGCAGAGGCAGATGGCCACCTTGGCCACCATATTGTCCAGAGATGACACTATACCACTTAGCAGGCATCCCAGGGTACATAGCTTCCTGAAGGGAGCTACCAACCTATGTCCCCTGATGGTCCACCGGTACGTTCTGTAGACCTTGACCTCTGCTCCATTCAAACCGATTCATTCCATCACCTTGTAACACTTATCATTTAAGACTGCCTTTCTAATTGCCATCACTTTGGCCCAACGAATATCTGAACTAGTGGCTTTGTCGGTCAGGGAGGACCTCTGCATTGTGCATCCAGACAGGGTCATCCTCCATCTTGACCCCTCTTTCCTCCCCAAAATTATCACCTTGTTTCACAGGTCGCAGGAAGTGATTCTCCCTGATTTTTGCCCGCATCCCAGGCACCCCAGGGAATGTGTATGGCATAAGTTGGACATATGCCGGGCAGTACGCGTATACCAGAAGAGGACAGATTCCTTCTGCAGGTCTGAATCCTTCTTTGTATCTTTCCAGCACACTTTGATGGGTAGGAAGGTTTCCTCCTTGACTATCGGGCATTGGCTTTGCGCCTGCATAAAGTTGGCCTACGAACATCAGGCCTGACCGGTTCCTTCTCACATAACCGCGCATTCCACAAGGAGCGCCGCCTCATCAGCTGCTTGGGCAATGCAAGCGCTCATTGAGGAAATATGCAGGGCAGTGACTTGGTACTCGCCTTTTGTTTTTAATTTTTTAATTTTATTTTTATTACATAGACAACACATACACACAACAATAAAATAAAAAAACCAAAGAAAACAAAAAAAACCATCATCACATACAGCATGTCGTTTGGTTACAGGTGTTTTAACATCCATATTCTCGAATAATATTTACCATCTCAGATTTTTCATCTAGTATAACTAAATACCTCACTTTCATTGTACAGTATATGTTCAGTTACAATTAGTATTATTTTTCCAGTAAATAATGATTCCCTTACATTTTTGATTGTCTATTTGATAACAGTATACCTTTATATAATCCCATGTGATAGAAAAAAAAATATTTTTTTTTACCAACAATTTATATTTGTATATCACTATTTTCAATTATGCATAATTCCACCAATCAACTGTCAGGTATGCTTATATTCATTATTATCCTTGTACATCATACATTCAAACAGAAATCTCATTCCTTCATTTTTCAACAAAATATTCTAAATAGTCGCTACATATATGTACCAATTTTCAATTATTCCCTTATTAAAATTATTTATCAACAACAAGATATCATTGTAATATGTTCTTAACATTATACATTATATCACCAATCCTCTCTCAACTATACATAAAATCATTATTATCCTTGTCCTTTTTAAAGCAAAAAATTCTAAAGTATTCAATTCATAGATATATTAGTTTTTCATTGTATCATTGTTAATTTATTTCACAGCCTGATTGTGTTATCATTTAACTCCTTCAGTTAAAGCATGAGTAAAACATTTTCCCCCCAGCCACTGATAAAACAAGTCCCATATCTTATAAAATTGCTCGTTCTCTTGTTCTCTAATTTCAAGTGTCAATTTACTCATTTCAGCACAGTCCATTATTTTTCGAATAACTTCTTCATGTTTTGGTATTGTTTCATTTTTCCAGGTTTTTGCAAATATGATTCTGGCTGCTGTTACCACATTTACAATCAGATATTTTAAGTCTTCGTTATAAATTTCTGGTATGATCCCCAATAAAAAGACCTCTGGTTTAAAGTCTATTTGTTTGTGTGTCATTTTCTCCAACCACATGTGGATTTTAGTCCAGTATCTTTTAGCTTCAATGCAAGTCCACCACATGTGGTAATATGAGCCCGGTATCTGATGACATTTCCAACACTTTTCTGATTTATTCTTGGACATTCTTGCAATTCTGGTTGGGGGTAAATGCCACCTGTAAAACATCTTATACAAATTTTCTCTATATGCAGTAGACATTGTCATTTTATAATTTTGAGACCACAGTTTCTGCCATTTCTCTAAATCAATCCCATACCTAAAATTTTCCCCCCAAGCTATCATAGTTTCTTTGACTTGTTCTTCTTGTAATTTAACCTCCAATAAATATTCGTATAGTTTTTTAATTACTTTTTCATCAGTACTTGTTAAAATTTTGTCTAACTCAGTCATTTTATTGTAAAAACCTTTGGATTTTCTATCTTCATTATATCTAGATTGTATCTATACATATGAATACCAGTTCATTTCTATCCCTTCTTGTTTCAACTCTTGGATAGATTTGAGTTCACCCTCTGCATTCAATATTTCAACATATCTAACTGTTAGTTCCTTTTTATATATTATTGGATATGAAAATGCTTCAATTGTTGATATCCAAACTGGATTTTTTAAGTAGTGTAATCTTTTTACCTTTTCCCAGTTTAATAACAACGCCTCCCTTATATAATGTCTTCTAAATAACCATGTGCTTTAGTTTCCTTATACCATAAGAAAGCATGCCAACCCAACAGTAAATCATGACCTTCTACATTCAATAATCTAGAATTTTTTTAATGATATCCACTCCTTAATCCACATCAAATTTGTTGCTTGGTAGTATAGCTCCCAATCAGGTAGGCCCATTCCTCCTCTAATTCTAGCATCTTACAACAATTTAAGTTTTATTCTAGTTTTTTTCCCTTGCCAAATAAACTTCAAAACTATTTTGTTTAAATCTTGAAAAAAGTCCTTACCCAATCTGATTGGGATTGTCTGGAACAGGTATAAAATTCTAGGTAAAATGTTCATTTTAATTGTAGAAATTCTTCCCATCATTGATAGATGCAAATTTTCCCATTTCATCAGATCAGTCGCTATTTGTTGTTTTAATCTAGTATAATTGTCCTCCTTAAGAGTATTGCATCTAGGTGATAAGTATATCCCCAAATATTTAACCTTACTTGTAATTTGAATCTGCAAAGTTTCTGACAACTCTTTTGTGTTGCTGGCATATTCTTTGTCATAATCTTTGTTTTGTCTTTGTTTATTTTCAAGCCTGCAACTTTTCCATATTCCTCTATTCTTTCTAGCAGTTTGGGTGTTGTTTCTAATGGATCTTCAAGAATAAAAACTAGATCATCTGCAAACACTTGTAGCTTATATTCTTCTTTCTTAATTTTCATTCCTCTTATTTCTTCTTCTTCTCTGATCTTTTAGTTTAAGACCTCTAATGTTAAGACAAAGAGTAATGGTGATAATGGGCAACCTTGTCTCGTACCTCTCTTTATTTCAATAGGATCTGTTAATTCTCTATTTACCATTATCTTTGCTGCTTGTTTCTGATATATCATTCGTATGGTTTGAGTAAATTTCTTACCAAAGTTCATCTGCTCCAGTTGTAAAAACATAAATTGCCAATTCACATTGTCAAAAGCCTTCTGCGCATCGAGAAACATCAAAGCCATTTGTTTTTCGGGGTGTGCCTCATAATATTCCAAAGTATTCAAAATCATTCTCATATTGTCTTTAATTTGTCTCTTAGGTAAGAAGCCATTTTGATCTGAGTGGATGAAGCCATTTAAATATTTTTTTAAGTCTCTCTGCTAGTATAGATGCAAATAGCTTATAGTCTGAATTTAATAAAGAAATTGATCTATAATTGTTAATTTGTGTTAGATCGGTCTCTTCCTTGGGTAGCAATGTAATATATGCTTCTGACCATGACTTCGGTATTTTACTCTTAAACATCACTTCATTCATGACTTGTAGGAGTGGGAGAATCAAAAAATTTTCAAATGTTCTGTAAAATTCCACAGGTAGTCCATCCGGTCCTGGGACTTTCCCGTTGTTTTGTTTTTTAAGTGCATCCGTTAGCTCCATCATTGTTATTTTACTTTCTAGCATTGTTCTAATTTCATTTGATATCTGGGGAAGATTGGCATCCTGTAAGTACTTTTTGACTCCTCCCTCCTCCACCTTCTCTTGTTCATAGAGCTTAGCATAGTAGTCTTGTATAATATTTTTTTTCTCAATATTTCCATACTGAATTTGTCCTTGTTCATCTCTTAATTGGAGTATTTTCTTTGTTTCTCTCTCTTTTTTCAGCTTATATGCCAACCACCTGCCTGGTTTATTTGCATTTTCAAAATAGTTCTGTTTAGCACCTCTAATTTTTTGTGCCAGTTCTTCCTTTTCCAGTAGGTCCATTTTATGTTTAATTATGTCCATTTTTATCTTGACATCTTTTTTTTTGTGGCGATCTCTGTAATTCTCTTTCAAGTATTTTATAATCATTATCTAAAGCTTTATGCATTTGTCTTTTCTTTAGGTTTCTCTTCCTTGTATAGTCTATTATCAGACCTCTAGTAACAGCCTTCATTGTGTCCCAAAGATTCTGTATTGATGTATCTTCTTTCCTATTTTCTTTAAAGAAAAGGATTAACTCTTTTTCCATTTTTTGTACAAAGTCTTTTTCTTTCAATATGGTATTATTTAATGTCCATCTGGATCTTGCCCTTTGGTCTTTCCATTTAATTGAAATTGGGTTGTGGTCCGCCCAAGTGCTTGCTCCAATCTCAATTTCTTGTACATTGCAGCTCAACTCTGCTGAAGCCCATATCATATCTATTCTGGAAAATGATGAATGTCTATTTGAATAAAAAGTGTATTGTTCTTTTGTGACATTTCTTTCTCTCCATATATCTTTTAGATTTACTTCATCTAACTTCATCCTAAAGAAGGATTTCGGCAGCAACTTTCTATTTAACTTTTTTGTTTTGTGTGTTTTATAGTCCATATTTTGATGCCATTAAAGTCTCCCATCATACAAATATCAACATAGTCTAAGTCCAAAATTCTTTTATGTAATTTTTTATAGAATTTCTCTTGTTTTTCATTGGGGACATAAATTCCAATTAGGAGTGTTTTTTTAGTATCCATAGTTTCCATCATCAGAATTCTTCCCTCTTTATCTGCATAAATTAGTTTCTCTGGAATATTGCCTTTAATATAGAAGATCACTCCTCTTTTCTTGCAGTTCGCCAGTGTTGAAAACATTTTCCCAAGCTTTGGCTGAATTAGTAGATGTTCATATCTCTTTTGGATATGTACTTCTTGTAGGCAAATTATGTCAAGTTTTAACTTCTCTAATTTATGAAATGTTTTCTTTCTTTTAGTTACCGAATTAAGTCCATTAATGTTAATTGTAATCATTTTTCTTTCTTCCATGTTTATACTTTTTATACAGGGTTTATAGTTCTAGTAGATCTGGGTTCTCGTTTTTCTCTACAGCTTACATCCCCCACCGCACCTTCTTCTTTCTCAATTTCACCTACAGCTCCTTCTATTTTTTCAGTCGCAGTTGTAGGTGATTCAGTAGTTGTGTCACAGAGTCATCTTTCCCAGTTTTCTCAGCCATTTCTCTAAAATATTCTGCATAAAAAGCTTCTGCTTTCTCAGTTATACCTATCCTGTGTCTTTGTCCTTGCCATGTACATAATAGAACTTCCGGTATGAGCCATCTGTAATTAACACCTTTTTTAATCAGAACTTTGGTCAGGAATTGGTATTCTCTTCTCCTCTCTCTCACCTCTCTCGGGATTTGTTTGAGAACTACAATCTCCTTGCCTTTGTATTCTAATTTTCTATCTCTCATTTTCTATAAAATTTATAATTTGGTTGTTTTCTTAGTAAATCTTACATGCACTTCCCTTGGAAGAGCATTTCTCATTGCATATCTTGTATGTACTCGAACGTCTTCGTCTATCATATCTATCATCTTATCTTGGGATATCTCTAATACATCTATCAGGATCTTGGATATTATCTGTACTAAGTTCTCTCCTTTTTCTTCTATGTTTTGAAATCTTAAGAAAAAATCAGACCTATCCATCTCCCATCTTAGTATTCTACTACTCTCTCTTTCAACATTGCTTAGTCTGCTCTCTAGCTTCTCAGTTTTCTTCTCTCCTTCTTGGATTTTATCTTCAATTTTTTGAATCCTGTCTTCATATTTTGTCATCCAGTTATGCATACTTTCAATTTTCCCTTCCATTTTATCAACTTTTTGTACTATGCTTTGGTTTTGTTGTTCCATTATCTCCATTCTTTTTTCCATACTCTCAGACTTCTTTACAAGGGTGTCTAGCTTGTCATCCCTACTGTCAAATCCTGCTTGCATTTTCTGTATCGCTTGCATGATTGTCTCAAAGTTTGCCCCTTTCTCTTTTCTTGCTGAAGCATTGGCTGTATTGTCCTCTGGCCTCTCGCAGGTGAGGGGGCAGAAGTTGTTGTAGAGCCAACAGGGGTTCTTTTCTACTCATGGTTAGCAAGTTTTGGAAGGTGTAAGATTATAAGTACGATGAGGTAGGTAGGTAGGTAGGTAGGTAGGTAGGTAGGTAGGTAGGTAGGTAAGTAAGTAAGTAAGTAAGTAAGTAAGTAAGATCTTTATTACAGTCAAAGACCAGCAATATACATTTGTCTTTACACTATATTAAAAATACTAACATTAAAATATAATTAAAAGTATTTACATTAAAAGTGGATAATAACATTATGGTCCAAAGATTGATAAAGGTATGTCCAGATAATTGGTACAAGATGGTACTATACTGTAACCAATTTTTTTCTTATGGACATTGCAGCAGCACAGAACTTTGCCACTGCATACGTGGTAGCCGGGTTAGTGTCCTGGAGGAGAAAGCCTAGATAAACATTGTCTGCCCTCCCTGGCAATCTCTCTAATAAGGGGAGAATATATGCAGACCTACAAGCTCTGTATAGCTCGCAGTGTAATAGTACATGTGAATTATCTTCCACTTCTCCTTTACCACATAAGTACGATGAGAAAAAGGCATAAGAGACAGAAGAAGGGGGGGAGAGTGGAAATCTGACTTAAGAAAGAGGACGAAAAAAGGAGAGAGAAAAGGGAGAGATAGTGAAAGAATAAGGAAAGAAAGAAAGAAAGAAAGAAAAAAAGACTCTTCAGACAAGTTTGCTCAAAATTTAAGGTGAGCCATCTATTGATGTCCCAATGTCTTAAAAAAAAGTGCATAAATAGCAATAGCAATAGCAGTTAGACTTATATACCACTTCATAGGGCTTTCAGCCCTCTCTAAGCAGTTTACAGAGTCAGCATATCGCCCCCACAGTCTGGTTCCTCATTTCACCCACCTTGGAAGGATGGAAGGCTGAGTCAACCTTGAGCCAGTGAGATTAGAACCGCTGAACTTCAGATAAAAGTCAGCTGAAGTGGCCTGCAGTACTGCACCCTAACCACTGCGCCACCTCGGCTCAAAAGAAGACATAAGGTAAGAAAAGAAACCCCCCCCAAAAGAAAAAAACAAGGATGCTTCAAGCCACAAAAAAAGAAAAAGAATGTAAGTAGTCAAAAAGTCAAAAAGGATAATAATAAAAAAAGAAAAAAGTCAATATCAGTATATCCCCAGCAGAATAATATGAAAGTAATGTTAAAAAAGAAAATGACACCAAGCTAAAACAAATAGTCTTTTCAGACTCCCCCCCCCCAAGATAAAAGTCTTTCCAAGGTCATTCTCAGCCTCCTTTGCTGCTTTGTTATTTAGTCTGAGACAAAATTCCAGATAAGAAAGAGCAGCAGCTGTGTAAATAAAGCCTTCTTTTTTTTAAAGTCAGATAGATTACAGGGAAAATTTTGGTAACAATATTTCAAGTCCGCTAGATGGCAATATTAGCTTATATTAACTTGTTAGCTTCCATTAACTCAGTATTAAAGCTTCCGTAACTTCTTTGTTTACAGAAAATTACTAATTATTGAAACACAACCAAAAAGCTAAAAAAAAAACAGATCTTCAGAGCACTTTAAGTTTAAATTCATGTCCCCACAAGGTCCAAAGTTAAAGATATCAACGGTAAAAAGAAAAACACAGCCGATTTGAATTGCAAGAAAGTCGAGCCCGGTTTCCAAAGATAAAAAGAGAAACAGAAAAAATAAAAAATAATCCTTCAATTGGCAAAACTTATACCCGCCGCTTTTCTCACTAGTCAGCCTTATTTTAAACTAAGTTTCCAAATTTAGAGTGTTCTCTTTCCAATAAAAAAAGATTTTAAAGCCCTCACCAAACGACATGCTCTTATCCAGTCTCTTTAGGGCTGTCAGCAGTTTCAGTAGCCTTGCAGCTAATCTGGAAATCATTGGCAAAGAGGGTTTTTCCTGGGTCCCCAGAGACTTTGTGGGTGTCTCTGGGACCACTGGGTCTCCCCCTACCTTTCACTGTCTCTTCGGGACAGCTTGGGTCCAAAAAGAAACGTCCAGATGATCCAGTTTAGATGGACATTCAGGAGCAGCCTGAAAGTCCGTCTTCACACTGCTAAGACCCTCCTTCTTCTCCCTTGGTCCTCGCCTTCTACATTTATTCGTAACTATAATTGGACTCCTTCGCAGCTGCTGAGGCCTCCTTTGGGAGAAGAGTTTTGCAGCGAGTTCTCGTGGCTCCTGAACAACAGGACCTTTTTTCTTCCCACCCTGGGACTATATAGTTGGGTATGTCCCATGCTTGGACACTCCAAGCAGCGCGTAGGAGAATGACCGTTGGCTTACCTGAATGGTCGTTCTCTAGGCACTATGGGAGTGTCCAACCTCACTACGGGGTAGTCTAGTGGAGTTGAGTTATCACTTCTGAAGACATAGACATAGACCTTACTTCTGTCATGCATTTTCTCCAAAATGTTTCTCATGATTGATTTGTTCACTCTGCAATCCATTGTTTGTAATCTATTTTCCCTCCATCTTTTTAGCCCCCTCTTCAGTCATCTTCTTCTTCATCAGTAAAACGGGGTGAGATATCCCAGTCCAAAGTTAGAATGAGAACAAACACCTCCTCCCTCATTTATGCTGCCTCCTTGGCTGTCTCATCAGCTAGCCTGTTTCCATAACAAGCTTCGAACCCCGCTTCTTGTGAGCTTCCACATGTATTTCCCACCCAGACAGCAGGCTGCATTTGCAATGGGGGAGGTGTTTGTGGAAGGCAGTAGGGGAATGGGGGGATGGTAAAGGAGCTGCTTTCAAGCCATTGGGAAAGATATACAATCCAACTTCTGTGTGTGTGCGCGCCCAGCTTCACTGACTGCAGGCTATATCAAACTACACAAGGGAGGGAGGGAGCGAAGGAGAGAGCGTGAGTGAGGGTCGGGGCCCTTCTCTTCAGCCTTTGCCCAAAGCCCCGCACCGCATCAGGAGGATGAAATTTGAATTCTCCCCCCCCCCCACGTGTACCTTTTCCAGCTGCTTCAGAAAGGGCTTCAATGCCGCTCTTGCCTCGGGTACTCTGAAGAAGCCCCTCCCTCGCTTCCTTCTCTTTGAAAAGCACCTTGCAAACGGGGGCAGGCCAGGGAGCATACTGGTACGAGGGCATGGCCATGCTGCCATGGAACATGTACCCAAAAGTACGGCAAATTTCTGGCCCCGGTACACCCATAGTGATGTGTACTAGCTGGAACCCACCTCTGGATCAGGCACAGAAGAGACTGCCTATAGAAATTTCTTGAATTCCCTTTCCCACTCATATCAAAGAGACCAGAGAGAAAGGGTTTACAAGAGAGTAAGCACACAGTAGGGAATTCACTAGTCCTGTTTATATAGGTTTATTGGAACTGCTGGCATCAGCACATCATTTTTGAAATATCTTTCCTATTGTGTACTAGCTCACTACCTTTCCCTCCTGTGAATGTAAATACAAAGATTTTCCTTTTTGCTAATTATCCCAGTGCCAGAATGAGCATGTCAAAGGATATGGGAGTATGGAAAAAGAAAGCACAATTGTGGTCATGTGTTTTCTCACAGTGACAGTTTGCTCAAGTAGCGCTGTTGATCTCAATTGTAATTGCTAAATGAAAGCTACCAGTGTGAGTCATAGCCTTTGCCTCAAACAGTTTCAATTCTTCTTTTTCATTCATTGCATTGGGCATGAAAAAACTCAATATTTCTATGAGTTCCTCAGTGCTAATTATTTTATGGGGCAGCCCTTGAAGAGCATTCGGCGACTCCAGCTTGTCCAGAATGCAGCCGCACGAGCGATCGTGGGTGCACCTCGGTTCACCCACGTAACACCTATCCTCCGCGAGCTGCACTGGCTGCCTATTGGTCTCCGGATACGCTTCAAGGAGCTAGTCATCACTTATAAAGCCCTTCATGGTATTGGACCTGGGTACTTGAGAGACCGCCTGCTGCCAATTACCTCCACCAGACCGATTAGATCCCACAGATTAGGCCTCCTCCGAATTCCATCCGCCGGCCAGTGTCATCTGGCGACTACCCGGAGGAGAGCCTTCTCTGTGGCTGCTCCGACCCTCTGGAACGAACTCCCCGTGGAGATTCGCACCCTCACCACCCTCCAGGCCTTCCGCAAAGCCCTTAAAACCTGGCTGTTCCGACAGGCCTGGGGCTAAAGAACCGTTGCCCTCGCCTCGAATGGTATGATTGTTGTGTGTTTTTAAATCATGTATTGTTTTGTGTTGTTGTTAATTTGTCTGTATCCCCCCTTCCCTGGTTTGAGTTGTGAGCCGCCCTGAGTCCCCCTTCGGGGGAAAAGGGCAGCATATGAATGAAATAAACATTCAACATTCACATTTATGAATCTATATTATTTTCTCCAATAATCAGTAGCCTTGAGGACCATCGTTATGTATTTGTAGCTTAATCTTGTTCAATTTTGTATCCTGAAAGACTTCACTTATATTTTTATGCTTTTTAGCAAAGACCATTACTTTTGTTCTTTTGGTAATTAATTGCCAACTGTTGTATTTTTCAGTAATCAGCCAATATTCTAAGAAGACTGTTGAAGGCTGAGATTTGTGGGGTAATAAATGCAGTTATGGCTGAATGCACACACACAAACAGACGTTTATGTCTATAATATCAGAATTTGACATTTGTGTATTTCAAATCTTTGCAGGTTGCCTGCCTTACTTATATAGCAAGCAATTTTCTAAACTGCAGAACAGAATCCATACGATGGGGCACTGCACATGCAAGTATTGTACCCTATCAGGTGAGTTAATGGCTTGTTGAAAGCTAAGTCTGTTTTCTTCATTTTGTCTTTATGTTACATTTTGGAATCAGTTTCTTGTCTGAAATTGTCTCTCATCTACATATTGCAGATTGTGCATATATACACAAATTGTAATAGGTTATTAAGAAGAACTTGAATTTGAATTACTGAAATGGTTAATTGTAGTGAGATGAAGTTTATGATCTTTGATATTTTTATGCCTGTATAAAACCACCATATTTTACATCTTATTTAAGTAGTTATTTTCATTCTATAGATTTAACAAATAGAAAAGGTAGGTGTATTCCTTTTTATTAGTTTATAACATAAAATACAAAAATAAATCATTGGAAAAGTAGGGAAGGGAGAAGGGAAAAAGAAAGAAAGAAAAGGCATTGACAGCTGACTCCCTTTGGTGCAGTAGAATAAGAAGTAACACTGAACTTCAATTTTTTACTTTTATAATAAACTAGCCATTTCTGTAACAACAAGTCTATCTAATCAGTAAAATCCAAAATCAAAGTTTCATATTTTTCTGCCTCAAGCACAAAGTTTACAAAGTTTTTTTCTTTTATCAAAGCAGTCAATTTAGCCATCTCTGCTGACTCCAATCAGCTTCTGAAGCCATTTTTCCATTGTGGGGATTGACACGTCCTTCCATTTTTGTGCACAAAGTAATCTTGCTGCTGTCAACATGTATAATCAACATTCCAAAAAAAATGTCTCTTTTTCCATTGAACCCAAGGAAAAGTTTCTGTTTTATTTTTATATTCGCTTTGAGAATCTTCTCTATTAGAATATAAATCCTACTCCAATATTTCTGTGCTTTATCACCTGTCCACCATAAGTAGCAATAGATTTATATACTGCTTTACAGTACTTTATATCCCTCTCTAAGCAGTTTACAGAGTCAGCATATTGCCCCCAACAATTTGGGTCCTGTTTTACTTACCTTGGAAGGATAGAAGGTTGAGCCAACATTGAGCTTGGTGAGATTTGAACTGCCAAATTGTAGCAGTCAGCAGAAGTAGCCTGCACTACTGCACTCTAACCACTAAGCCATTGTGGCTCAAATGATAAAAGTCCCATTCTTTACATCTGCATTTCCAACATTCATTTGAAATACCTTTATATATTTTTGATAACTTATCTGGTATTAAATAGCAGCAATATATCATCTTACAATTTTTAAAAAAATGTAATTTAATATAAATTTTAAACCTTTAGCTCATATATTCTCCCATTGTTCAAGCTTTACAAAGTTCTTTGCCCACTAAAAAGGTAGCTGTACTCCATAAAGGTTTTGAAAGGCTCATCAATGGTTTTCATTGAATCATTTAAAGGTGATGATTGTATATTGTAAGATTTTTTTGTGGCAGGGTTATCAAAAGAATAGCATCTCTTAAAGCACATGTTTAAAAGAGCAAAACCTTTATGTCTAAAATATTAATATTCAAAAATGTATTGTAATTAGTAAACCTTGCTTTTATTTTTTAACAAAATTTTATTTCTATCTATATAACTTCCACAGTCATTGTTTTGCCCGCAATGTTCTTCCCACTCCTGTGAGGAAAGTCATGAAAAAAAAATCTAAATTGCCTCCTGATGATATACAGATGAAAAGTCTGCATTTAATTAAATTGCTTTTAATTGTAATTTCAATTTAATTGTAAACAGGGAATAGACAATTGGGTGTCATCCATAAACTAACAAAGTCCCTTGACATCAACCAGCTGTCTGGAATTGGTTTAACTGAAGTCTCCCAAAAGTTTGGAAGACATCAACTTGGCCTACCCCTGAAACACTTTGACTTTTAATTGTGACATATAAACAATTAGAACTATTATGAAATTCATGATGTATATGCTTAAAAAAAAGACTTACCTGAAGTTTATTCAGCAGATTTATATTCCTGTGACAGCATTTAGAATTTTAAGATTTAAAATTTTAAGAACTTAAACAGGATTATATCTGATTAATATTTGAATGGGGAATATTAGGAAATCCCAAGGAGGTAAACTAGACTTTTGATAGTTAAAAATCATTTCTAGAAGGAGACAGCGGTAAATCACTTTAGTATCATTGTGGAACTATGAAGTTGAACTCGTAGTTTTAAAATGATAATGCTGAATTTTAAGATCACTTGCTAGAATTGGCAGGCAACCCTCTACAAAAATCCTTATTTATTTTTAAACATTTTGCTTCAATCTTCTACTGTAATTAATTCTAAACACAAAATCTGTTGATATAAAATTGAAACAGAATATAGTCTGAAAAGTTTCCCTGCACTATTCATCAGATGTAATTATTAAAAAGGAAGGACATGGAAAGGGGAGGCAACATTTTAAAAACCAGGCAATATTATATTTGTAAATATCTATGACCTCTTCATTTTCAGAACTGTGGAAATAGAAATAAGGACCTATTTTTCTTTGTCTCTTTAACTTGATTAAATACTGCCAAAAGCATTAATTCTCCATCAGGAAATTAATTCTGGTGTAAAATACAGGCACTAAAATGTATTTTTTGACATAAGAGAGCCATAATTGAAGTATAATGAATGATTATGTTCTAGGATGATAGTTGACCAGCCGCTCTAAGGCTGTAAACCGAGATGATGAAATGAGAATGAGTCAGCAAGGTTATTGCCACTTTAAGAAGCTGTCTATATAAAGGAAGCCATGTGAGGGTGTCTCTCTCTGTGTGCTTCCGTGTTATAGTTGACGATTGATTGATTGCCTAGTTTTGCTTAGTAGAAGTGTGTGTGTGTGTGTGTATGCCTTGTAGATAAACCACTGTTTGAAAGACAAAACTTCTGTCTACTGTATTTTGCTCCTGGGTTGTCTCGAAATAGTAGTCACACTGTGCACACTTTGAGAAATTTGCACCTTAATTCAGGAGGTATAGATTGAGTCAATATGCACTAGAATAATTAGGAAAAATAAATTTTCTAATTAAACATCATTATTTCAACAGGTGATTTATTAATGGTTGAGTGGATTTGTGACCAGTCAATGTACAAGAAAGACTTATGTCTTCGGTGTACAGTCACAATGTATTTGAGCTATAATTCCCAAAGATATGATTGATTATCTTTTTGCTTCCTGAAATATGATTCAATGAGAAAACATTTTATTCTTTTTTATAGTCATTTATTTGCAACATTTTGCAATGGTTCAGCATGGCTTAAAATAAATATATAAAAGAAAATTAAACTCTTGTTTTTGCCTGAAATTATAATAAAAATTGCCAAGATATGCATTCAGAAAAGTTTTAAATATGCATTATGAAAGATAAGGATTTTACAATGATACTTCAACTATGTCTGAAAATCATTAAATCATAGAGGACTGAGAAACATTTGGGAATTTTTAAAAACAAATATTGGGAGTTGTAAGAAAATCAATATTTACAACATCTATACATGACAGTACTCAAAAGTTTATAAGAAAACTGACCAATATCATCTCCCTTTGTTTACTTTTTAAAATATGTTTCCAATTAGCAAATGTATTTTTTACTAATTATTCTTAATTTTAATGGATACATTTGTTTTATCCAGAAAATGTTCTTTTAATCCAATTTCATTGAAGTGAAAAGGTTTATTGGAAAACTAAGAGAAACTATGTGCTTTGTTGCCTATGAGTTGCTTTTTGGCCTAGAATTTACAGTGCTATTTTATATGATGTATGTTATTTTAGTAGTATTTATTTCCTAATGTAGCTTTGTGCAGTACTACAGCCTTACTCATTTGATGCAATTATAGCTATTGTGAACTATTCTTTAGAGGAATAGGAAACTAAAATTAATTACATCTAAGCAAAAGTCTCTTGATAACAGATAAGACTGTCACATATTTGGCTATTCTCTAGCATCAGATGGGTTTGTTCTTCCTTTCAATTCACTACCATTCAGCTTTCTTTCTTACTATGACTCCAACACATCTGGAACATTTCTTTCAATTGCAATCATAGTGCCAGTGACTAGACTGATTCTGTAAAGTACCCTAACAATGCCTACTTCATAATAAGTGACCCAATATTGTAATACAAAAAGCAATGATTTATTATCAGCTTCATTATGCATTCTTCATTAGGCATTTCTTATTCGCAGCCATCTTTTTTGCTTTCTTTATCTGCTTTTGAACTTTGCCCGTGTTTCTGTCCTCCCTTCAGCCTGTCATAAATCATAGCAATAGCAATAGCAGTTAGACTTATATACCGCTTCATAGGGTTTTCAGCCCTCTCTAAGCGGTTTACAGAGTCAGCATATTGCCCCCAACAACAATCCGGGTCCTCATTTTACCCACCTCAGAAGGATGGAAGGCTGAGTCAACCCTGAGCCGGTGAGATTTGAACAGCTGAACTGCAGAACTGCAGTCAGCTGAAATAGCCTGCAGTGCTGCATTTAACCACTGTGCCACCTTGGCGCTATTATCCAATAGCTTCATTCATTTCAACCCAGCTACTGTAATCTGAGATCTGGCTCTGACACCGCTCTGCAAGGAATGTCAACACTGAGAGTTGACATCTAGCTCCCCTCACTTTTCGAAGGCAATCTGTGCAAGCAAAAATAATTTGAGTACCAGTAAGGGATTCAAGGCTGCATCCTCCCCCAAGGCTTGTTTGGATTTTTTTCATGGAATTTCTCTGTAAGGCGATCAGTCTGAATATTTCTACTTCTAACCCAAGATGCCTCTGAAAGGAATAGCCCTTCCACTTAATTAAGTACTAGAGTTGCTTTTTGTGCCACCTTGAATCAAGGATCCGTTGCACCTCATAATGGGTTTGGCCCCTTATGACCACAGGGCCTGGGGGCTCCAGGGGCAGTGGTCTCAGAGTAGATCCGACCATGGGTTTTAAGAGGCTACTATGGAATACTGGGTGTATCTTCCCTAACAGTTGGGGCAGTTTCAGTTGCACTGAGACTGGGTTGATGATCTTTATTGTGGGGAATGGTCCCATAAACTTTGGTCCCAGTTTCTTGCTAGGGAGTCTTAACCTCAAATATTTTGTAGAGAGGTAAACCTTCTCTCCCACCAGAAATTGCCATTATGGAGTTCGGTGTTTATCTGCCTGTTTCTTGTAGGATTGTGCTGCTTTAGTTAGTACTTTTTTCACATTCTCCCAGGCTGCTTTTAGCATTGACAACCAGTCAGTCAAGCTGACTGAGGAAGGGGGATCCCTTGAATACTTAGGCATTGGGACAAAGTCCATGCCGCTCACTACTTTGAACTGTGTTAGTCCTGTGCTGCTGTGAACAGCATTATTGTACATAACCTCAGTGAAGGTCAAAAGGTCTGCCCAATTGGACTGCTGATAGATCACATAGCACCTCGGTACTGCTCTGCCATAGCATTCAGTCTCTCATTGGTGCTCCGGTGAAAAGCTGAACTAAGGCTCTGGGATGACCCAATGGACCACAGGAACTCCCTCCAGAACTTAGCCATGAACTGGACCCCACTGTCTGAGATAATTCTTCAAGGTACTCCATGCAGGTGGTAGATATGCTTCAGGAACAGTTTGGCCAGCTTGTGAGCGGAGGGTAGTCCGCTGCAGGGTATGAAGTGCGCCTGATTGGAGAAAAGGTCTATTATAGTCCAAATCACTGTGTTTCCCCCACTTTTCGGCAAATCTACTATAAAGTCCATTGCGATCTCCTCCCATGGCCTCGTTGGCTCTGCTACTGGCTGCAGCAATCCAGGGGGTTTTCCTGGTCGCCTCTTTATTGTGGCACAGATGGTTCAACTTTTCACATAATTATCCACATCTTTTTTATTTTGGGCTACCAAAATTGCCTTCAGGCTAAATGTAATGTCTTTAGGAATCCAAAGTGGCCTGTCGGCTTGGCATTGTGGCTCCTCTGGAGAATTAGTGTGCATAGGGATTCCAGGACATAGAGTTTCATCCCCTTCCATGCAAGGTCATTTTTTTGTCAACATGTGTTGGTTGTTTTGGAACCAAGGGTCTGCTAGCAGTTCAGTTTTGAGTCTCATGATTAGGTCACCTGCTGGTTGGTTGTGCCAGTCATGGTGTTGTCGTTTGGTGGTAACTTGGGCAGCTATTTGAATAGAGGGAATGATGGCATCCACCACCTGCTCCTGTTTGCATTTCTACTGGGGCATGCGGGAGAGGGCATCAGCTAGAAAGTTCCTCTGCCCTGGAATGTGTTTTAGTACGAAGTTGAAGCGGTTGAAATATTGATCCCATTGGACTTATTGGGGGTCCTAAGAGTCTCCAGATTCTTATGGTCAGTCCACACTTCGAACAGTTTCAGATTAGCAGTGCCCATCTCACTGCGAAAGCCTCCTTTTCCCATGCAGCCCATCATCTCTCTGTGTCTGTGAACTTGAGGGAGGTGTAGGCACAGGGTTGTAGGTTTCCTTGGTTGTTTCTTTGGAGTAGCACCGCTCCCACTCCCATGTCGCTGGTATCTGCTTGGATCACGAAGGGTTGCTTGGGGTCAGGATGCTTTAGCACCGGTTCCTTTGCAAACATTTCTTTTAGTGTCTCGAATGCCTTTTGGCAGCTTAGATCTCACTGTAGAGGTTGTCCCGGGCGAGGTTTTGTTTCTGGGCTCCCTGTCTTCAGGAGGTCTGTCAGGAGTTTGGCGATCTTCGTAAAGGAGGGTATGAATTGCCTATAGAAGTTCACAAATCCTAGGAAGCTTTGTAGCTGTCTGTGAGTGCGAGGGGGTTGCCAGCTTAGGATGGCTTGCATTTTGGCTGGGTCCATCTCTATTCCCTCATTAGACACTCGGTAGCCTAGGTAGTCTAGTTGCTCATGGTGGAATTCATATTTTGATATCTTGATGTACAGGTTGACTGCCAGACGTTTTTCCAGTACTTGGCGGACCAGGGGTATGTGGTTGTCCATGGTCTCAGTGTAGATGAGGATGTCAATCAGGTAGATGAGGACCCCCTTGTACAGGTGCTCATGCAGCACCTGGTTTATTAACTGCATGAACACTAATGGGGCTCCCTGTAGTCCGAAAGGCATCACTTTGAATTAGAAGCTCCCTAGGGGGCAATTGAACACTGTTTTCCATTCATCTCCTTCCCTAATCTGTATTCGGTACTATGCCTCTCTGAGGTCTAATTTTGTGAGGACTTTTCGCTTGGCCAAGTGAGATAGTATATCTTTCATGAGGGTGAGCGGGTATAGGTTGTGTATGCACATGGCATTTATCCCTCGAAAGTCCACACATAGTCTCATAGTTCCGTCTTTTTTCTCTTTGAAGAGGACTGGCGCTGCAACCCCTGACTTGGCTGGCTCGATGATCCCTCGTGCTAGGTTTTTGTCTATGTATTTGTGCATTTCTTGCATTTCCCGGGGCATCATGGTGTACAGCTTGGGTTTGGGTAGTTTTGCCCCAGGGATGATTTCGATGGTACAATCTGCCTCATGGCGTGGAGGCAGAATATCACACTCAGCCTCGCTGAATACTTCTGCAAGATCCTGATATTCCCTCGGGATCTGTTCAGCCTCTGGGGTTTCATCACAAGTGGCTCCCAGATGTTCTTATGTGCTCTTTGGGGGGGGGGCGGTTCCCTGCTTGGGTGGCGTTTTCGCTTGCTGATGGAGAAGGGGTTGAGGGCTCTTTTCTATCCAAAGCCTGCAGGTACCCCCTTGCCACTAGATGGTTGGTCCCCACTTGTCTAGCCAGGAGAGTCCCAGTATGACTGCATCTGTCATTTTATGGGCTATTATGAATCAAATTACTTCCCAGTGATCCACTAGCTCTAGTCTCACTGGTTTGGTCAGGTGGGTAGCATAGGCTCCCCCCATTAGGGACCTGTCAAGCTGTTCAAACCGGATTGGATGGGCCAGTCTTTTTGCTCTGATCCTCAGTTTCAAGACTGGTCAGGTTGATCAAGCGTCTAGTGCGGCCTGAGTCTATTAGGGCTTGAAAATTTCCCTGGCTACCTGTCTTTGGGGCTTTGAGGCATATTGGAAAAAGGAAAGGGCAAATTGGTCCTCTCACCATTGGGACATTTTCGCCCTTGTCATCACTGTTGTAGGATTCTGGTGACTGGTCATTGTTGCCTTGGGTTTCTCCTGCTTCATCTGGTTGGGAAGGGACCTCTGCAGCCTGGAAAGCCTGGCATCTGTAGCATTTCAGTGGACTTCGAGGGAGGGCTAGTCTCAGGGCCCGCTGTGGTGCTGTGGTTCCCCATCAGCTGGGTGGTTTCAGGTCAGGTTGGCCTCTCTTGTGTCCAGTTGCTTTTTCATGTCATTGGCGTGCAGCCTGCTGTCAACTTTTATTGCTACTTGGAACCACTCAAAGAGTCGGTTTGGAATGTCATGGTAGGCAGTTACTTGGGCAATCTGCTGGTCCCGACTTGTTCTGAAAAAATATACTAACAGATGCTCTGGTAAAGGGGGTAGCCTTCCAATGACTCTCCTAAATTCGCAGATGTGCTCTTTGATCGGGCAGCCCCTTTGCTTTAGGTCACTGAGTTCATCTTCCACATATGGGTCCTCCTCCACCTCCTCAAATCTGGCCTCTAGCAGTTGTAGGAAGCCATCTACGCCTTGCAGTTGGGGGACTCTCCTCTTGTGGAGGGCTGCTAGCCATTCCCTTGCTTCTCCCTCTAGTCCCTCTGCGATAGTATTCACTATGGCTCTGGGGGCTGAGTAGAGATGTCCATAGCATTCCAGGTGGGCCTCAGCTGAGTCAAGGAATAGGGCTAACTGGTCTGAGTTCCCATCAAACTTTCCTCTGAATCAGGGTGGTTCAATCAGCAGTGCCCTTCCCTACTCCTGTCGGCCTCTGTATGCTTACATTTGATATATCAAAAGATACTCCTCAGTTCTAGTTTGAAGGGAGAGTGGAGATTGTCTGCCCTGGGCAGCCTGCCTGCTATGTGGGAAAGGCACTGGCTTAATCTTCCTTCTAATGGATGGAGAAGTGGGGCTGCATTCCCATGTGCTTCTCGTCACCTCAAGAGGATCCACTGCTCCTCCCCTCTCTTTTGGCATGCATACTGGGCTTTCTTCATGGAGGGTGATCCAGTCAAATTCCTCCCTCCATTGCTCTATGGAATTCCCAGGGGCTCCATTTGGGGCTTTGGGGGCCTGGCTTGATTCCAGTCCAACATCCTCTCCACTCTTCCCAGCTCGCTTAGGGCCTTTCCCTTTTTCTGGGTATAGGGGTGGGGTAGGGGCTCAGCTTTACCTGTTTTTAGGTGTTGATTACTTATCTCCTCTTGCTTCGCTCATCTCAGCTTTGATGTCTGATGGCTGCTCTCCAGCTCTGTACGGATAGCTGGCCTTTTGCCATGGTCTTCTGAGTTACCCCTTGGCACTCCGATATTTAAAAAAAGATGGCTGTCTGTAAAGTACCCTAACGATGCCTGATTCATAATAAGTTACCCAATATTGTAATACAAAAAGCAGTGATTTATTAACAGCTTCATTAGGCATTTTTCATTAGGCATTTCTTATTCGCAGCCATCTTTTTTGCTTTATCTGCTTTTGAACTTTGCCCGTGTTTCTATCCTCCCTTTAGCCTGTCATCTTATTCAATAGCTCCATTCCTTTCAACCCAGCAACTGTAATCTGAGATCCAGATCCGGCGCCACTCTGCATGGAATGTCAACACAGAGAGTTGACATATTTCTTGTTTTGCTTTTTTAGATTATGAGATAATATTTACATTGTGATGCTTTGGAAGCCTGTCAGATATAGTAGGTCCAGAATAGATTAGCTAGATTTTTAGCTAGATTTTGACTGGATTTAAAAGATCATAAAACATAAAACAATACTTGCATTATGGGTATATTGATAGCATTGAATTTACATTGATTCATATCCCACCCTTTATTCAGGAGCATAAGACAGTATATATAGTGGCCCCTTTCCCCACAACAATGCTCTGAGGTAGGTTGGATTGGCCCTTTGTCAGCCCAACCTACTAGAGAGCATTGTTGTGGGGAAAGGGACCGCTATATATTCTCTCTTTTGAGCTTCCAAATTGAGATTAGAATCTGGATTAATACCTTACCTCTACATAGCAGCTATTAATTTATTTCAGTGTATGATCCAAATTATGCTAAAGCCACAAATAATTTATGACCAAAATATCTATAAAACTACTAAATTCCCATTAACCCTCCTGATCTAAGAGTAAGAACATTAGAAATTGCAGCAGACTTCTATCTATACCTTCACAAGCTGTTGCCATTTTGTGGAAATCCTTACTGTCCAGATTGGTTTTTGTCTTTTTTGGGATAAAGAGGAGACCTAGTTGTTCCCACAGTGGCATCTGATTTTTTTGCAATAGATTTTCTGACTGGCTGTCATATTTCTACATTGATTTTTTAAGTGGGTGTTTGTGTTAAACAAATGCATAGTGGGCTATTTTTAGTTTTTAGATTTAGATTTTTTTTTTTTAGATTTTATTTATTATTTATAGGCCGCCCTTTTCCCTGAGGGGACTCAGGGCGGCTTACAATTCATGGGAGGGGGTGTGCAAGACAAAACATAAGACAGTACGTGAATAAAAAAATAAACAATAAAACACAACTTTCATTCAACATTCGGGTGGGGCGGATTAGAATCTTTATCTCCAGGCCTGACGGGATAGCCAGATCTTAAGGGCTGTGCGGAAGGTCTGGACGGTGGTGAGGGTGCGAATCTCCACGGGGAGATCGTTCCAAAGGGTCGGAGCTATTACTGAAAAGGGTCTCCTCCGCGTCTTGATTTTAATGCATTATAAAATATTTTTATTTGTTCATCCATCTCTTTAACTATGCTAATATTTTCTTATCTCTCCTGTAGAAGTGTACATTTCTTGCCCGGCCCACTTTGGATATTTAATTTATGTGTAATACAACTGATATTAAACATATACTCTGGAATATGCCTAAACCTCTCACCAGCACTCTCACTCTGAGGAGAACTGATGACTTCCATTGGAAGATTTCGGTTGCAGTGCTTACCTTGTTTTATCAGGAAATAACTTCACTTTATGTATTTCTATAATAAGCTGTTCAGACCCTTTACAAATTCTTAGCAGAAGATGATGGTTGAAATCTGAAATGCTTTCCTCCTCATCAGCAATGAATTAATTTGATAAGATGCTATATTCTATTTCTGTCATTAAATAGCAAGAATAAATAGTAAAAATAATAAAATTGAACACTGCATAATTGTCCCTATATGGAGAAATGAAAGAATGAAAACATACAGTACATGGTTAAATATTAGAAGACACTTTTTGGACCAAATCAAATATAATTCTGGAACAGATCAAAATTTCTTCTGGTCTGTTTCAACAATAACTAATCAGATTCAAAGAAATTTGGGAGTTTGCCAGGCAGAAAATATCTTTCTTCACTAATCATGTTATCAAAATATAAACTTTGTAGTCATTTGATCTCTGGGAAATAGAGCTAGTTTTCATATCTAAAATGTAAAAGTGAGAATTGACAGCAACAGGATTCTAGCATGTTAAACCTTCAATAACTATGCTAGATACAAATAAATAAATAAATAATACTTCCATACTGCTAAAATGTAAGATAAAGGTAATAAAAGTATTAATTAGAATCCACAGGAAAGAGGTTGAAGATATTTTGTTATTATAACATCACTGAGAAGATCAAGTTCATAATAGTTACTTATGCTTCAATAGTAAAGAATATATGCTTTGGTCTGAGAAAAAATACAATTTTGTTATGAAGGGGGTAAAACTGATGCAGAATAAAGTGAAAGAAACTATTTTCAAATAAAAATCCATTGCTTATTATTAATACCTGAACATCTTTTTAAAGTAATTTTTGTAAAATATAGTGGTATCTCCATTCTGTCTGGAAGCAGTTAATCTACTAAAAATAGTGTAAATTGAAACAGAATTGTTTCAATTAATTGAAACTGAAACATATTACAATAATATAATAGATAACATTGTTTGAATTATACTCAGGTTTAAAGAGACTCTTTTTTCAGCCACTGTGAAAAGAGCTTATTGAAAGATGTTCAAAACTATTTTAAGGTAGCATTGTTATCTTTATTGGAATTATGTCAAACCATAAGTACTGAATCACAGTAGAATGTCTTCCCCTATTTGAACTCAAATAGATTGACAACTTTATCTGTTATCTATGGAATGATAACAATATAGTATGTTTATATATTGACTAGTGCATTTATGGCAGCTATTTTGAAAAGAAACATCTGGATCCTAAATTCTAAATAGGTTTTGGGATTTCCATTTCAAAATCATGAGTTCTGAGACAGTAACATGTCAATAAATAATTTTTCCATTTATTTATTGAGACTTTTAGAACACTAAAACATTATATGAGAGATTGAAATTCATTTATTTGTTTGCATTTATGGGTATTATATAAAAAATTGATGTTGCTATTTATTTTTCTCCAAGGTAAATTCAGCAAAGAGCAGAAAATAACAGAGTAACTCTTTATTCCTACATGACCAGTTAATTTTCTCCCAAAAGATAAATCTTATCCATTATGTCCTATTATTGTTTATGAGAATTTGTTCATTATCTTGGAGTTGTTTGGGGATGAGGGTCAAGGAAAGGACTAATATACCTACAACTCATCTGCTGCATGATAATAGCTGCAGTGCCCTCTTTGTTACATGTGCAAATATGACAGGTTTTTTTCTATTCATTTTTTCATGATGGTATAAATTAAGAGATTGGGTAGACATGGAATTGTGACATAAAGTCTATAGGCATAAGTGAAATCTTCTACCCAAGATACCAGTAATTTTACAGTTTAAAGATTATGCCTAAATTACTATTGTTTCCTCTTAATTATACTTCTTTTTGCAAATATCGTGACTAGAAGTAGATTTTCATGTTATATTTTGAATGCAAAAGAAGAAAATGTTCTTGAATATGTCAATTGATAGTGTGAAATACAGGGCATTCAGAAAGTATTCAGACCAGCTTCTGGTGGGCGGAGTTGTTATTCTTAACAGCTCTGGAATCTTGGCGTCGTTAAACTGTTTAAACAGCAATCCATCAAGCTGTTTTGCAGTTTATTTACCCTCTCTTCGGGCTTAGAAGAGAGAGGTGAGAAGCTATGCATTGGAAGCCCTCTAACTAACCCTCTCAGCCTAAACTCTGGGAGGAAGGGGAGGGCACTGGCAGAAGCATAACAGCTCTGCGCCAGGGCTCTTTCTGCCTTTTGTTGCAGAACGAAGGTTTTCGCTCATCCTCAGCACAAATGATTTACTGTGGACTTCAAGCCGAGCTGAACCAATATCTGTGAACATCTAATTGTATGTATAAATCCTTAGCTCCATTTGCAAAGAATTCCTTCTGCTAATTACTTGCTGAAAGTTCTGTAAAAATGGCTCTGAGCTGTGTAGGAGGGGCGAGATTCGGATAGAACTTTTGCGAAGCCTAGAAGTGATTTATTATCAAACCAAATAGCAATTGCTGTATAATTGGACTGCCTGGACTTTTTAATTGACTAAAGAAGATTAAACTTGAGATGGCTTCTAAGCAAAAATTTCCCCCTCCTCCTCCCCCCGGATCGAAAAGTGCCGGAAATTCCCCAGCGCCTTCTACTAAATTACAGTCATTACTTCCTTCTACTTCTGCAGGGGATCCCTTGACAAGGGAAATTCTGCAGAAAGAATTAATTGATGCGTTAAAAAATCATGCTGTTACAATGGAAGCAAAACTTAAGGAAGAGATAGCTGCGTCTAACAAACAGATGTCTGAAGAACTTATGACATGTAATCAAATGATTAGAGGGGATTTTCTGATGGCTCTGAATTCTCTCTCTGGCTATGTATATGGACTTGAAGAAAAGTTAGAAGATCTTAGTGACTCTAATACGAACCTGGTAATGAAGATGGATGCGGTCCAGCAAAAGGTCAGCGATGCAGAAAATGAAATCATAATGTTACAGTATAGACAAATGGAATTTGCTTTAAGGATAAGGGGCCTCCCTGAAAATACACAAAAGAACCTGAAACAGATTCTCTCTGAAGCCTTCGACCTGATGGTGGGAAGGTCAGGAGGGAATCTTGATTGGCAAATCGAAAAGGTTTAGCGCGTTAACTCCTGGCTGGCAAGACAAAAGCAATTACCAAGAGATATAGTGGTGTATTTTGCCACTAGAGATATGAGGAACATGATATTACAGGAGTCCTACAAAAATAAGCTTCAAATTGGGGGTTGGGAGGTGACTGTCTTGAAGGACATACCACCTAAAATGCTGATATCTAGGAAAGACTATGCCTTTTTAGTTGAAGAGCTTAAAAATCGCCAGATGCAGTTTAGATGGGATGCGCCAGCCGGCATTGCATTTAGCTACCTTGGAAAAAGACATTGCGTCAATACAGTATGGAAGGCCCAAGATTTCTACAGCAACATATTGAAGGCTGGACAACTCCCTCCCTCTAGATTTAGAGAAAGAGAACAAGAAGGATATGATGGAAATCAAACCACTCAAGTATTAACAAGAGGGGATCAACTTGTTCTCTCAGAGGTACAAGAAGCTAAGGAACAAAGACAAGACCGTGTGGTTGGAACAGGAATTAAAAAAGCAACAAACACAAGCCACCATTCAGGAGCCTACGGGCGTTACATCAGAAGCAGTGGGAGGAGCCAGGCCAAAGGTTAAATTCCAAGATGGCTCTTAAAAAGCCTCAGGGGGCTAATGATGGCAACTAAGTTTCTAACTTGGAATGTCAATGGTTTAAATTCTCCACAGAAAAGGAAGACAATTAACCACTATCTTAAACAATTTAAGAATGACACAATTTGTTTGCAAGAAACCCATATTAGATCAACTGATCAAAAATACCTGATTAATACAAGACTTGGACAACACTTCATAGCTTCTGCCACTGAGAAGAAAAATGGTATCGTTATATACTTAAGAAAGGATTTGAAAGCTGAATTAATTGAAGCAGACCCCCATGGAAGATATATTGCAATAGATTTGGTTTTAGAAGGGAAAAAGACACTACAATTGGGAATATATGCCCCCAATCAACAACAAGATAAATTTTACAAAATGCTTCATGCTAAGTTAGTACATTGTGACTTTAGATCATGTATATTACTGGGTGACTGGAATGGCATCATGGATACCAAGAAAGACAAGAAGGCTCTCTGTCAAAATACCCCAAAGCAAGCGAAATTACCTAAGTCCTTTTTTATATGATAGAGGATTTTGAATTGAGAGATATCTGGCGAGAAAGGAATGCAGAAGAATATCCCATTACCTTTTTCTCTGATAGACATCAATCCTTTTCTAGGATCGATTTTATACTAACAACCAATGATTTGCTTTCTAGGATAAAGAAGACGAAGATATGTTCCAGAGCCTTATCAGATCATAATCCAGTCTGGATGGAGTTGGGGGTGGGGATGCAAGTAAGAAGGTCTTGGAGACTGAATGAAAACTTATTTAGATATGAGAAAAACATTAATGAATGTAAAAAGTTGCTAAAAGAATATTTTGTTTTTAATATGAACAAGGGTACATCTATGGAAATGGTATAGGATGCAAGTAAAGCGTACATGAGAGGAGTTCTGATAAATATGAATAGACTACATAGACGCAAACAGGGGGAAAGGAGAATTGAACTTGAGAATGAAATTAGGAAGAGAGAGCAGGAGCTAATCTTAAACGCAGGAGACAAAAAGATTAAAGAAACAATTACATTATTAAAAGAGCAATTTAACATGTTAATGTCAGATCAGGTGGCTACCAATTTGCTATACGCAAAACACAACACTTTCTGTAATGCAAACAAATCCGGTAGGTGGTTAGCATACCTGTTTAGGAAAAAACAGAAGTGTCATAATATATCGAAATTACATTTTAAAGGAAAGTAAGTGTATCAACAGGAAGAGATTCAAAAGGTTTTTCGTGAATTTTTTATAGGATTGTATACAAATGATAAAATTCAAAGCTTAGATATAGATAGATACTTGGATAAAGAAAAAATATCCATAGTTAAAGACGAGCAGAGGGAAAGACTGAATCAACCAATAACCTCGGGGGAAATCCTACAGGCAATTAAACAGCTAAAAGCAGGGAAAGCACCGGGTACAGATGGCTTGACAGAGGTTTATTACAAAAATTTGCAGTTAGAAATGGTAGAACCACTTAAGGAATTATTTAATAAGATCCAAGTGGAAGGGAAGATACCTCCATCTTGGAAGACAGTCTTTATATCTCTGATCCCCAAAGAAGATCAAGACCCTACTCATCCAAAAAATTATAGACCCATATCATTACTTAATATAGATTATAAAATCTTTACTAAAATACTAGCAAACAGGTTAATGTTGGTTATTCAACAATTGATTCATAACGATCAAACAGGTTTTATTCAAAGGAGACATATGAGAACTAACGTAAGATTAATCCTTAACACATTAGAATACCCGGGGAAGAACAATCAAATCCCTGCGGCGCTTATATTTTTAGATGCTGAAAAAGCCTTTGATCGAGTGAATTGGCAATTCCTGCTGAAAACATTGCAAAAAATGCAAATAGGGGACCACTTTTTACAATCAATCAAAGCAATATATCAGGAACAAACAGCCCAAATCATAGTTAATGGAAGCTTAACATATTCATTTAAAATCGAGAGAGGTACAAGGCAGGGGTGTCCCTTGTCCCCACTATTGTTTATTATAACTTTAGAATTATTGTTGAATAAAATACGGGGTTCAGGGGACCTACAGGGAATCAGGATTAGGCACCAAGATTATAGAGTACGGGCCTTTGCGGATGACTTGGTTATAACATTAACACAACCACAGGAATCTGGTAAGGTCTTAATAAATATGATTAATCAATATGGTCAAGTGTCAGGATTTAAAATAAACTTAGGGAAAACAACGATATTAGCTATAAATATGAATACTAAACAAAGGGAAGAACTAGAAGGAACGACAGGATGTGAAATAGTTAAAAAGGTCAAATACTTAGAAGTTTATATTTCAACCTCAAATGGGAAGTTATATAAGCACAATTATGAACCACTGTGGTATAGCATACAGACAGAGATGAAAAAATGGGAGAAATTACAGTTATCTCTTGGGAAGAATAGCAGCAGTGAAAATGAATATTTTACCTAAATTTTTATTTCTTTTTCAAACATTACCAATACTTAAAAATGATGCAAATTTGTTAGAATGGCAGAAGGGTATTAATAAATTTGTATGGGTAGGTAAGAAGCCGAGAGTAAAACTTAAAATAATGCAGGATGTGCATTAGAGGAGGAGGCTTGAAATTACCCAATTTAAAACTATATTATGATGCAATAGTTTTATCTATAATTAGTGATTGGATCAACTTAACAGGTGATAGAATACTCAATATTGAAGGGTATGATTTGATATATGGTTGGCATGTTTATTTGCTATATAACAAAAAGGTAGATAAGAATTTTAAAAGTCATATTTTAAGGAATGCCTTACTGCAGGTTTGGAAAAAATATCAATATAAACTAAATGATAAGTTATCTATGTGGGCTATCCCTAGACATGCAATAGAAAATATGAACATAGTACAAAAACAGGATATAATTACTTATAGGCAGCTTCTTACTGTAGAGGGAGGGAGCGGAGTTTACTAAGTTGGAGGAGGGGTGTTGGATTTTAAGGTATTATGATTGTACATGTATACTGCTATTTTTTCTTTTTTATGTATATTGAAATGGAATTATAAATACCATCAACACAAAAGGGAGTTTGCTCAGAAGCTGAAATACACCAAGTGAATTAGAGGAAGAGTGGGAAGCAGAGGAGAGAAGAAAGATAGGAAGAGAGGGACAGGAGAGAGGGTGAGGGGGGAAGATGAGGTGTATAAGGAGGAGTGGTAAGGGGAGAGAGGGGAAGGAGAAAGGAAGGGGAAGTAGAGTAGAAAATGATGGAGGGAAGAAAGGATGTAGAAAGGGGGAGGAGAGAGGGGGAAGAAAGTGTCGGATAAGGTATAAATATGGTGTATGAGCAGAAGAGCCAATAACTGGTTTTTTTTCCCCTTTGGTAGTTGATGGTAAGATGAATTGATGTAATTACTTAATAATACAACATGATATTGACTATGTAATAGTATACATGTGGTTATATGCTATGAAAAAGGAAAATAAAAAATTTTCTATGCAAAAAAAGGAAAGTATTCAGACCACCCTTCACAGTGGCCTCCATAATATTCTTAAATGGAAGAAATCTGCACAACCAGGACTCTTCAAAGAGCTGGTTGCCTGGTCAAATGGAGCAATTGGAGGAGAATGGCCTTAGTAAGAGAGGTGATCAATGTTCCCTCTAATTTTTTTTCAGTGTGTGCAGAAAAGTAAAAGTGGCACATTTTCATGCCTGAGCACCTGATTTTTTTTCACAGATGTTTCACAGAGCAATTGATTTATAGGATCCGAATTGGAATGGAGAAAAATGATTTTGTGCATGTGTGAGTGTGTGTGTGTGTGTTTGAGTGAGTGAGTGATCTGGTAAGGGAACTGTGCCTATTTAGAAAAGAAGATAAATTATTGCAAACATGATCAGTCGAAGATAAGTATGGGGACAGGTTGGGTGGTAGAGAGAAAGTGATAAAAGAGTGGGAGGGAGAGAGGAAGAAAAAAGAGGGAAGAAAGACAGAGAAGGAGAGAGAAAGTGACAGAAGAGTAGGAAAGAAGGAGGGAGAAAGAGACAAAGAGAAAGAGAGTGAGAGAGACAGAGACAAAGAGGAGAGAGAAGGGAGAAGGAGAGAGAAAGTAAAAGAAGAATGGAAAAGAAGGAGAAAGAGAAGAGTGACAAAGAGAAAGAGGATGAGACAGACAGAGAGAGAAGAGAGGAAGAGGAAAGAGTAAGAGAGAACATCTCATTTCAACCCTGAGGTGCAAATATTATCTTTGATTGGTAATTTTATTTGTCCATTTACTATCCAATACTTTCATTTCTCCTTAAGTTCATCAGGAATTCCCTTCTTTTTATTGAATTTATCACAATACCCTGAAAACAGCTTTTTCAGCAGAGCTTTACATCTATTTAAAATACATAGTAATTTAGCTCAGGTTTTCAGAACATTAGTGTACTATTTATAAGTCACTAAGTGCAAAAAAACAGAATTCAGAAAGTTGGCTTCCCTTTTTGTAATTGCCTATTGCCTGCTTAATTTTCTACCTACATTTTTGATAACTAATATTCACTGTTGACCCAAGAAGCCCATCATAGAAAGAAACCCTCCCTATGAACTTTGTTGGGTTTCCATGGAATGAAGTTTGATCTTTTTCTCAACCATACAGTAGCATATTCTTTCTAAGGAGGACATAATCAAGATAGTTCATAATTGCCTATCAATCTAACAGTATGATGATTGACAATCTCTTTATATTTCAACTCTAACTCTTTCCGTCTTAAAGGTTTGGTGAGGAAAAATCCAAAAATTCTTTCAAAGAGGAAAAAAATGCTTGCACAATTGCACCTATGGAGACATGTATATATACACAACACAGAGAGAAACAAACTTAACAAAGTGCTAAGTCTGTCCACTAACTAACTAACTAACTAACTAACTAACTAACTAACTAACTAACTAACTAACTAACTCTCTCTTGCTCTCTCGCTCTCTCGTTCTCGTATCTCTCCTTCCTTCAGCCCAACACTCTCGCTGGCATCTTGGACAGACGAGAGGGACTGCAGAGGGTCTCCTTGAATCTAGGGCAGTGAGTCATTCGATGGGAAAGTTGCCTCTTGGAAGGAATGACCTGGCTTGACTCCTGCTTTCAATCTGCTACCGAACGACGAGAAGCGAAGAGACAGGAGAGATGAAGCGGGAGCCAAGCTGGGTCATTCCTTCCAAGAGGCAACTTTCCCATCGAATGACTTGCTGCCCTAGACTCGAGGAGACCCTCTGCAGTCCCTCTAGTGTGGCCAGGATGCCAGTGAGAGTGTTGGGCTGAAGGAAGGAGGAATACACACTGTCTCTCTGTCTTCTCTCTCTCTCTCCCCCTCTCCCTCTCTTTCTCTCTCTGGCAAATGGCAAATCTGAGCAGCCGCTGCTGGGAGCCCGTCCCATGCCTTCTCCCCACCCCCATACCCCTTCTCTCAGCTACTTTCTGTCTTGTGGACCTAGAACTGATTGCTGTCTCCAGACTGGCTCTCCTCTCCTATTATCATGAAAGGTGTCTCACAAAAACCACTGCGTGGCAGTTGGAAACTGCTTCAGGGTGTTTTGTTGTTGCTGCCATGTGCGCAGCTGTGCAGCCACGCAGCTTAGAGGGAACATTGGAGGTGATGGTCACTCTGACTGAGCACCAGAAATTCTATGTGGAGGTGGAACAGAGTTCCAGAAGGACAACTATCACTGCAGCCCTCCACCTATATGGACTTTATGACAGAGTGGCTAGACAGAAGACTTTCCTCAATGCAAAACACATAAAAGTCTGCTTGGAGTTTGCAAAAAAAGCACCTGAAGGACTCACAGACAGTTGGGATGGAGCCAAGTATATGAATATCCTCAATGAAAACCTGTTCCGCCTGGTGCACCAATTGCGTCCCTACCTGAACCGGGAGGATCTTACAACAGTCACTCATGCCCTCGTGACCTCAAGACTGGACTACTGCAATGCGCTCTACATGGGACAGCCCTTGAAGAGTGTTCGGAGACTCCAGCTGGTCCAGAATGCAGCCGCGCGAGCGATTGTGGGTGCAACCCGGTACACCCACGTTAAACCTATCCTCCGCGAGCTGCACTGGCTACTTATTGGTCTCCAGATATGCTTCAGGGTGCTAGTTATTACTTCTAAAGCCCTACATGGTATTGGACCTGGGTACTTGAGAGACCGCCTTCTGCCGATTACCTCCCACAGACCCATTCGATCCCACAGATTAGGCCTCCTCCGTATTCCATCTGCCAGCCAATGTCAGCTGGCGACTACTCGGAGGAGGGCCTTCTCTGTGGCTGCCCTGGGCCTTTGGAACGAGCTCCAAAGGGCCGGGAACGATTCGGACCCTCTCCACCCTTCAGGCCTTCCGGACGGCCGTGAAGACCTTCCCAGAAAGCCTGGGGTTGACTTCCCCCCCCTACTTGAATTTGCTGTGTCTGTTGTGCTTTTAAACTGTTTGTATTGTTTGTTTGTCTTTGTCTCACTTTTTGTAATTTCCCCTCCCTTGACTTTGTTCAGCCGCCCTGAGTCCCTTTGGGGAATAGGGCGGCCTACAAATTGAATAAAATCCAAAATCCAAATCCAAATGTTCCGTGATGGTCAGATCTCAGACTCTGTTAAAGATTCATTTCCAACATGACAATGATCCTAAGTAAACAGCCAAGATAACAGAGAAGTGGTTTAGGGACAACTCTGTGAATGTCCAAGAGTGGCCCAGCCAGAGCCCTGACCTGCACATCTATTGAACATCTCGGGAGAACTGAAAATGGCTATCCATTGACAGTTGCCATCCAACCTGATTGAGAGGATTCGCAAGGAAGAATGGCTGAAAAACTTCCAATCCAGATTTGCAAAGCTTGGTGTGTCATACCCAAAAGACTCAAGGCTTTAATTGCTGCTAAAGAGGCTTCAACGAAGTATGGAGTGAAGGATCTGAATATATGTCAATGTGATGTTTGAGTTTTTTCTTTTTAATACATTTACAGACATTTCTAAAATTCTCTTTTCACTTTATCATTATGGAGTACTGAATGTAGATTAAGGAGAAAAAATGAATTTCAACAACTGTAGAATCAGGCTGCAGCATAACAAAATTGACAATAGTGAAGGGCGTCTGAATAGTTTCTGAAAGCATTGTATATAAAACTGATACAAAATTGCAAACAGATACAAAGAAAACACAATTTCATAATAAATCATTACCTTTCATTAAATGCCAATCTGATCTACGTATTTTCTTTGAGGCAGCCTTTGGAAGGAAGAGTACTGTTGAAGGCAAAAGAGAATTTACCAGGTGAAGTAAAGGAGACAGTTATCTCAAAGAGACTGCCATTTCTGGCTTCATATTTTCCTTTTCATTGAATTGTTTTCTCAGTCGATTCTCTCACTTCTGGCTGTGGCAATCTTACTTTCAGATACTGGATAAACTCCGACTGGTAGCACCTAGCAAGATAATCTTTTGTGCTGTTGCTGCCACCCTGTGTAATATTCTACTTTACAGGTGAGGCAGTGCCCCATTCTCCTGGCCTGCTGAAAAAACGTTTTGCAAACCCAAAGGACCATGCACTTGTGAGGCTGTTGGGATAGCCCTCCATTTTCCTTTTAAATTAATTTTTAGTGGGGTTAGATTATTCTTGTTTCCTTTGAAACATTTTAATTTCAAATTTTAATTCCAATATTTTAATTTTGTATACAGTTTTTATATTTTGATGTTTTATTGTATACATCTCAGAGTCCCTTCTTGACAGAGATGGTTCAGAAATGTGATAAATAAATAAAATTAAAATATTCCATCATAGAAAATGAGTAGCAGAAAAAGGTTTCATGCAAGTTCTGATACTTTAGAAGGCAAGCAAATTTATGAATAGTTGTTGAAATTAAAAATTTAAATTTGGATAGTAAATAATCTGAGAACAAGAGTCTATACTTGTATTTATTTAAAATATATTGCCTTACCCTAATTTAGAATATTTAAATAACAACAACAACAACAACAACAAAAACAGAAAAATGATGTTTGAATGATTATGTAAACCAAAGTACATAAAAATTGCGGTAGGATGTGAAAATGGAGAACATTATAAAAACAAGAGAAACAAAGGCAGAATGTAAGGAAAAACAGATGGATGACAGATTAAATGGATGGAAAACCAAAGCTTTGCATGGACAGCACTTGAAAAACATTGAAGGAAAATGTGATAACAACTTGACACGAGCATGGCTTAAGAGATGAACTAACAAGAAAGAAAGAGAAGGTTTAATACTGGCTGCTCAAGAACAAGCACTACAAATTAATGCCATGAAAGCAAAGATACAAAAATTCACTGACAATCCAAACTGCTGACTTTGCAATGACAAAATTGAAACTGTTTCACACTTTAATATCTGAGTGCAGCAAAATTGTGCACTCTGATTACAAAGCTAGATAAGTTGCTACATTAATCCACTGGTCATTATGTAAAAAAAATATGATTTACCTGTATCCAGAAAGTCATGGGAACATAAAGTGGAAAAAGTTATCAAAAATGCGAAGGTGAAGATCTTGTGGGACTTTCGTATACAAATGGATAGTCATTTGGAGCACAACACGCCAGATATCACGGTTGTAGAGGGCTGAAGTGTACAGTTTATTAATATTGCTGTTCCTGGAGATGCCAGAGTCAAAGAAAAAGAACTAGAAAAAATAATGAAATATCGCGATCTGGCCATCAAAACTACACGGCTATGGATGAAGCATGTAACAGTGATACCCATTGTCATCGGGGCACTTGGCATCATGTCCATGAATTTTACAAGATACATCAACAAATTGCAGCTTCCTGCAATAACACCAGCAGAACTGCAAAAAACTGTGCTACTTGGAACATCTTATATTTTAAGAAGATACTTGGTTGATACCTAGGACGCTGGCAGCAAACCGTATCAACTATTAGCAACAGTCACTGGCATTTGTAATGCATTTTTGAATGTTCAGTTGGCTGAGTTTCATGTTTAATGAATAAAGGATATAATAATAATATCATCATCAGGCAATTCCTGCATTTAGCCTTGCTATCTAACAAAGCATGATACAGATGAAACTGGAATGAGAAGGGAAAGGAAAAAGTATAAGGCAAACATCTCTGTAGTTGCTAAGAGTGTACATCTCTTTGATGGCACTCTATCAATCTTCTCTGTATTGCCATATGAAATGTTCAGAGAAGCAATAATGTCAGAACACCCTCCCCAAATCCCCCCCTCCACTGCTTCCACTCCCTTTTTTTTTGGTCTTTTCTCCTCTCAGGGAGCAGTTTGACCTGATTGGCCTGTGTAAGAAGGAAAGTTGTGTTGGAGACAGTAATAGTGAAGAAAGATTGTAGACCCATAAAATCTATTGTCATCACTAATTATGGATTGAGGAAGCACCTTACCTGTTCAGAGTGAAGTGAATAGGAGAAACTTTGCTTTATTTAATTTCAATTTTCAATGTAATTTCAATTGCATACTATTTATAAATAGTATGCAATTGTGAATAGAAACATTTCTGATAGATTGGTATGTCATGAAGCAATGTGCCCACTGGATGTCACTCTTGTAATCTAGTAATGTTAACACCATTTAAAAATCAACTATTCAAAATTTATTTATCCTAAAAAAGAACGCAAATACAGCTTGATTTTCTAAACAATACACAAATATATATTTAGAGATTTGAAATTATACATTTTCAACAAATGCACCTTTTCCCTATTTTATTATTATCATTACTAGGATGTTGAATGACTATACTTTTGTAAGTGAACAATAGCAGTTTTAGTAGTGTGAAATTTTATAGGGTGACTTAAGCATTTGAGTTTAAAGATTTCATTTTTTGTGCTTACAAGAAATCAGTGGAAGATGGATGTAGAATGAACTTAGAATGACTATTTCAGTAATTTCTTAAATAGAAGCTTTATTAACTAAAAGTCAAATGTACTGCTTGTTTAATTAAAACCTCATTAATAACCAAATGGAATGAAATTTTCTGAAGCATAAGGCACTGTATTTTGATCCCAACATTGTGCTTGACTATACATTATGCTAAATCACCCCACAAATAGATAAATTCTGGAAATTGGAAACTTTATTGGGTTTTTAGTCTGAAGTAAAGCAGTAATTTAGAAATGTTGGTGATAACTACCACTTCTTATGTTGATTCTCCAGATTGGAGTCTGGAAAGCCAATGTAAAAAAATGAATGCAAGCCCACTGAACCTAATATAAAGGAAGAGCTAAGGATAGGTACTTTTGACAGCCCTCTGGGCAACTGAAGCTTTTCTCACAAAATAACTGGATTTTCTTTTTTAATTACCTGTCAAAATTATGAGGGAATTTATGAGGGAATACTTGTAATGCTGCAGATATTTCTTTCCTAGAGCACAAAGAAAAATATCTACTGTGAACACCACACAGCATCAGTGTAGGCATCTGACCAGAAAATGCTCAGTTTCGTTCAGTTGCCCCGATTCTACAATTCACAAATTGAGAGATTACAGGTTGGAAAATGGAGTTTTATTGTAGGAGGATGTGAAGAAACAGATGATTTGGGATTACTAATACAGATTCTTAGAAGATCTATATACCCTATTATGTTCACAGGTTTATTTAAGTGCTTTAGTAGGCAATGGTTGTGAGGTCTTACCTAGAATGGCTCTCAAAATAGAATGCGTTACAATATCAATTTTCTGATGATATTGGAATAAATGGCATCTTTAGAAAAAAAGTAGGAAGGAATAAGTTTTACTGAAAAGATCATTTCTGATTAGGCTCTTACAATTGACATTCTAAACTAAGCAGATGGTATTTTAAACAAATAACATCAATATTCTTTGAACATCATTGGTTGCTAGTGAGCTTCTGAATACATTTCAAGGTACTAATTGTGATACTTAAAGCCCTTCATGGATTGTGTTATTTGAGGAATTGCCTTCTCCCCAGTTGTTTCTACTTGTTTAATTCAGTCACTCAGGATATGCATGATTTGGGTTCCATTGGCCAAAGAATGCCTGTTGGCAAAATCTAGAAAACATACCTTTTCTGCTGTAGTATCCACCTTATGCAATATTTTCTCTCCAGAGATCAGAATGATCTGAACTCTACTGCAGTGTTTTTCAACCTTTTTGTGCCAAGGCACACTTTTTTCATGAAAAAAATCACGAGGCACATCACCATTAGAAAATGTTAAAAAAAATTAACTCTGTGCCTATATTGACTATATATAAAGTAATTTTCCCACGGCACACCTTACACTATGTCACGGCACACTAGTGTGCCGCGGCACAGTGGTTGAAAAACACTGCTCTACTGTATCTTTAAGATCTTAAAGAGCCGATTCTGAATAGATGCAGAAACATGCTTCTTAGTTGTATCAGCGATTTAGGTTATTGTTTCTTGGCTGTGAGTATTTTTTATGTTTGTCATTGTGTTTATTTTAGTTTTGTTCACTGCCCACTTACTGAGATAAACAGCCATATAAATTGAATGGATGTATGACTGGATGGCTCAGTTAATCATAAACAATTCTCCCTTGAGTCATAATTCATAAACAACACATTCTCCTTTGAGTCAAGTTTGATTGTTGATAAAATCATGAGCCATTCATGTATTTTCTTGTGAAGGCAAGGTCCTCTTCCAAGATATCTTTGAATTCCCAGACTAGCCTGCTGGTCCTGGCATTTGGTGGCCATCTCCTGTCCTAGTACAATCCTGTTCTGACCCTGTTTTGAGCTCACTTAAAATCATGCTGAAGTGCTTCAAGTTGAATTTAGGATGTTTAATTCTGTATATACCCTCAATTGATTTTTATCTTTGTAAATTGAAACTGAGAGATAGTTTAAATGTCCTAAAGTTAAGTGTATTTTGTCCAATATAAATTGAGCTAGTGTGCAGTTCTAGCATGCAAACCAGTGCAATGGTTTAAGTATTGGACTAGGATTGGGGAGATCCAAGTTCAAACTCACCATCAGCCAAACTCACCATATGTAAGGATTGCCTCTCCTCCTAGCTTAAGTAAGTGAAACGAAACTCTTGAAATGAAGAATTTCAAAAGGAAACTTTTACTACTGTAAATAGAAGTGAAAACAATAAGTTCAAAGCAATGTCTGAATCTCCTTAGGCAAGGCAAGTAGAATTAAAGCAGTAGAGACCCCTCCCATTAGTCAGAATGCAGATTTTAGCCAATACACAACTGTGAAGGTGGTTCCTTTACCAGCTGCCCTGAGAACCAGATAAGCATAATGTCAGTGTTCCAAATAACATCCAAAATTAAATCAGAGTCCAAAGCAAAGTATTGTTCAAAGTTTCAATTTATTAAGAGAGTCATGTTGGCACATCTGTGAAAAACTGAATCTGAAAGCTTCCCAGTTTTCCCCACCCAGTTGAAAGTTCATGATCTTGCCCCCATACCTACAGGTTCATCACATGGTCCAATCTTCCACTGCCATGCTGGCAATTCCACCCATCCAATTCTGGTCAGGTGCAAAGGTGTAGAGACAAAGGATGACCTTGGATTCTAGAAAGGAATTTTATTTTGATAACATCACATTCTACTCCTTACTATTCTCCCTCCCAATTCCCCACTAATAAAACAGCATAGTAAAATAATAGAGAGTGTGGCAGGCCAAAGATCCAGAAAGGAATATGACTGTAGGCCTGACAGGCAGTCTCTCCTCAAAAGCGATACGGTTCCTGAAAGAGATTAATGTAGGGGTTAACATAACAGAATTAACCACCTCTCCCCCCCCCCCCAGGGGATCCCTTTGGCTTATCAGGGAACTTATCATGGAATTGTTTTATTAACTTAGCTGCTTTTAGGTTCCAGCTTTTCACCCAAGTGGCTTCAGACAAAGGGTACTCCTTCCAATGCACTAAATACTGTAAGCGACCCCTATACAGCCTAGAGTCTAAGATTTTTTTCACCTCATAATGTGTTTCCCCTTCTATCACTACAGGAGGAGGGGGAGCTTGGGTGGACGGTCTTATGCTGGACCCAATTACTGGCTTCAACAAGCTACAATGAAATACTCGGTAAATTTTCCCTAGAATTCTGGGTAGACTGAGTTGAACTGTAACTGGGTTAATTATCTTCACTATTGGGAATGGACCTAGAAATTTTGGGCCAAATTTCTTGCTAGGCATTCTTAATCTTATGTATTTGGTAGATATGAAAACTTTGTTCCCCACACGAAAGGGGGGGTTAGAGTGAGTGGTGTTTATCAGCTTGCTTCTTGTAGGTTTCTGCCACTTCTGCTACAGCTTTCTTCGTATTTTCTCATCCTTTCTTTACCGTGTCCATCTATTCAGTCAGAGACATGGAGGAGGGAGGTTCTCTAGGCAGCTCAGGTATGAGAACAAATTCCATGCCACTGGTAATCGGGAAAGGAGTTAATCCAGTGCTGCTGTGGATCGCATTGTTGTATGCCACTTCGATGAAGGGTAGCAAGTCTGACCAGTTGTCTTGCTGATAGTCCACATAATACCAGATGTATTGTTCTACCACCGCATTGGCCCTCTTCACTGCACTGTTCGTGCTGGGATGAAATGCTGAGCTCAGTCCTTGTGTGGACCCAATGGATCTCAGCAACTCTCTCCAGAACCTGGCGGAGAACTGAACTCCGCAGTCTGAAATGATCCTCTTGTGCAGGTGATAAATGTGTTGCACAAACATTTTAGCTAATTTCTTTGTGGATGGCACCCCTGAGCAAGCAATGAAATATACCTGCTAGGAAAACAAATTAATAACTGTCCAGATTACTCTATTCCTGCTGCTGTCTGAGAGCTTGATGATGAAGTCAATTGCGATCTCTTCCCATGGTCGGCTAGGACTGGCCACTCATTGTAGTAGTCCAGGGGGCTTCCCCGCCCATGTTTTCATCATTGCGCAAGTAGCACAACTTTTTACGTAATCTTTCACTTCTGATTTCATCTTTGGCCACAAAAATTGATAACTGGTGAGGTGGAGCATTTTTAGGAATCTAAAGTGGCCTCCTAGTTTCACATCATGGCTTCGCTATACAACTTCAACCCACGGGGACATACAGTTGGGATCCCTTCCAGGCTAAGCCATCTTTCATCGTCAGGATGTCCTTGCTGTTGTTGAGCCATGGGTCTGCTGGCAGCGCCACTTTCATTGCTGTCGTCAGCTTATCCTGGCTTCGGGTGGTGACTTGGGCCGTCTTTTGGCATGAAGAAGAAAGGATGGGGTGAACAACTTCTTCCTTCTTATTGTCGTACTGCGGTTTTCTTGACAAAGCATCTGCCAACAAGTTCTTCCCTGCAGGGATGTGTTTCAGTTCAAATTGGAACCTTTGGAAGTATTGTGCCCAACAAACTTGTTTTGGGGATAGTCTTCGATGGGCTTTCAGAGCTTCGAGATTTTTATGATCAGTCCAGACCTCAAATGGCATATCCCTGCTTCCAGGAAATGTCTCCAAGTGAGCAGGGACCCCCTGATTGCCAACGCCTCTTTATCCCAAATGGCCCACCTCTTTTCAGTAGTGCTGAGTTTTTTGGAGATGTAAGCGCAAGGCAAGAGGTGGCCTTCTGTATTCTTTTGAAGTAGCAATGCCGCTATCGCTACATCACTGACATCCATCTGGATTATGAATTGTCACTCTGGGTTGGGGTGTTGCAGTATGGGCTCCTGGGCAAAGAGCCATTTTAATTTCTCAAAGACTTTTTGACAGTCCATTGTCCATGGTTTGCTTTTGGCTTTGTTGGGGAAGGCCCCGTTTTTAATAGCTCAGTCAATGGGAGGGCAATCTCCGTGAAAGCTGGAATGAACTGTAATACTTGCCTGTAGAAATTTACAAATCCAAGAAAGCTCTGTAGTTGTCTGCGTAGTATCATAGTATTTTAACAAGGTTTGTTAGGGTATTGGGAGTGAATTTTTTTCAGTAAGGTAGTGGGGCCAACATGGTGTTTAGCAACCCATTCATTTTGGGATGAGGGTAGATGCTTCCAAGCAAGTATTATGTTTTCTCCCTGTGAATCCTAGAGTCAAGAATTTCCTTGATTTCAAAGTGTTGTTCACCTTCTATCATGATGGGAACAGGTGGTGTAGGTGTAGGTGATCTGAGTGATGAGATTATCTCTCATTTCAGTAAACTGATGTGAAATACTAGGTGGACTTGTCTGAGTGTCTTTGGAAGAAGTAGTTCTACTATTACTGGATTGATGACCCTAGTGATAGGGAATGGTCCAATGAAATTTGGCCCTAATTTCTTTGATGGCTGTAATGAATGCCCTCAGTTCTTCCAGCTCCCTCAGGGACATGCTATACATCTTGGATTTAGGGAGTTTGGCACCGGGTAGGATTTTTATTGCACAGTCAGTGGAGCGGTGGGGAGTAGGGGGCTCGACAGATACTTTTTTGCTAGAAACCTCAGCCAAGTCTTTGTATTCTTTGGGTATGCTCTGGGTTGGCATGGTGTAAGCAGACATTGCTGTTTCTTGGTGCTCTGCCCTCTCAGTTTCTTTATGTGGATTCTCAGCAAAAGTCACGTCCATCTGAACTTTTATGGTGCCTTGCTTTAGGGTTCCATTTTTCAGCCATGCAAGACCAAAGACTACTCACCATTCCATGCCAGGTGCCAATATAAATGTAAGTATTTCTTCGTGGTTTCTGATGTCTATCTGTAGAGGCTCAGTGGCAAAAGAAGCTGGTTCTCCCCCCTGCTATTGACACATCTAGTTGGCAAAAAGCGATGGGGCTTTTCAGCTTCCTTACATTAATCCTCAACTTTCCTACCAGGGTTGAGCTGATCAAACAGTGGGTGCACCCTGAGTCCATTAAAGCGAAGATTTTTATCTCCCTCTCCTGGTTGGGGATAAACAGTCTTAGGGGGAGGGTAAGAGGTTTAATTGGTTTGCTTACCAGTGGTTCCATCCCTGCTTCACAACTTTAATGCAGTCACCTGCTTTGCGATCTGTGAGAGGGTCCTCAAAACATCATCGCAGGGCTGTCATGAAACAGTTGAAGTCCTGCAGTTCTGGCACATCAGCATTATATAGGTCATCATCCATCTTGCAGCAGCTCCTTCCAGGGCTAGGGTAACAACTCACACTCAGGATCCTTGGGTATAGGTGAGCACATGATCTTGCATGTAGGTGAGCATGTGTGCCACAAAGAATCCCAATTGTTGTGGATTCCCATCAAACTTCACCCCAAGGGAAGGAGTTTTTCTTTCCAGTTGTGGGGTTTGGAGTTGTTTGGCAATGGGCCCCTGTCTGTGCTCTAACCAGGGGGGAGGTTTTGCTGGGTTTCCTGCTGCTGCTGCTTTGCCATCTCTTTGATCAGCGGGGCCCAGATGGGGGGTAGCCCCCCTGGCAGATGCCATCTGGACCTGGGGTATTATTTATTTTTTTTGCTTTTGAATAGCCAACTTTATATCCGTCATCGTGATTTAATCATTCAGCATTTCTTTCATTTTTCTGGTATTATAGGGAGATTTCTGTCCGTTAAATATTGCATAATATCTTCTTCCTCTACTCTCTCCTGTCTATAGAGAGTTCCAAAGAAGTTTTGGGCTATTCCCTCTTCTTCCATCCAATGGTGGATATTCCCTTGTTCATCCTGTATTGCATTATTAACCTTTTTTCTTTATCCCTTTTCAATTTATAGGTCAGCTATCTCACTGGCTTGTGAGATAGGTGGCATGTTCAAAATAGACCAGTTTCATTGCTCTGAATTTTTGGTCCATTTTTTCCTGGAAGATCAAATTTAATTTATGTTTAACCAAGTCTTTTTTCTCTCTGGTTTTCTCCTTTGGGGATTCTTGCATCTTCAGTTCTAATTCTTCAAGTTTCTCCTGTAGCTCTAATTGTAGCTTCCTTTTTTCTTTATTTCTTCTTACCCCATATGCTATTGTTAGGCCTCTTATATAGACTTTGTCCCAAAGGTTCTGTAGATTCGTGTCTTCATTTAATTTTTTCTTTTGAAATAAGTCCAGTTCTTTTTCCATCCATTGTGTGTACTTTTTCTCTTTTAACACCCTCTGATACATGGTCCACCTCCCTCTCGTTTTCAGCCTTCCTTTCCATTTCAATATTAACGGATTATGATCTGCCCATGTATTTGGTGCTATCTCTGCCTCTTTTTTTATATTAATTCTTGCTTTTTTTCCTTGTCATATATATTTCCGTATTATTTTGTTCAAACTGTCAAAGTACTTTTTCTTAAGTTTTATCAGTATTGTTTGAAATAGAAACAAATTCTTGGTAGTATGTTCATCTTAATTACCATTATTCTTCCCATTAAAGATAACTGTAAATTTCTCAATTTCTCCATGTCTTATTCAATTTGCTTCCTCAATTTATAATATTTAACTTCCTTTATCATTACACATCTTGGCATCAAATGTATCCCCAAATATTTCACTTTTTTCACTATCTGTATTTCTTATTTCCCTCAATATTTCCCTTTTATGTTTTTCACTAAAATTTTTGTTTTATCTTTAATTTTCAATCCTGCTACCTCTCCATATTTCTCTATTTGTTCCAATAGTTTTGGGCCCGTTTCTACCCTTATCTTCCATAATGAACACTAAGTCATTCACAAAGGCTTGTAATTTATATTCTTCTTCTTTAATTCTCATTCCTTTTATTTCTTTATTCTGTCTTTCTATTCAAAATCTCTGATGTCAATATGAATAATAATGGGGATAATGGGCATTCTTGTCTAGTTCCCTTCCTGATGGCCACTTTTTCTGTCATATCACCATTTATCATCAATTTTACTGATTGATCCTTATAAATAGTTTTACCATATTTACAAACTATTCCCCAAAATCCATCATTTGCAAGTGCATTATCATATTTTCCCAATTCACATTATCAAAAGTGCATCCTTCTGTGCATCCAAAAATAACAATGCCATTTGCTTTTCTGGGTGTTCTTCATAGTGTTCTAACATATTTAGTATAATCCACATATTGTCCCTAATCTGCCTCTTAGGTAGAAAACTATTTTGATCAGGATATATAAGTTCACTCAACAACCTCTTTAGTCTTTCCACCATTATTGATACAAAAATTTTATAATCCGCATTTAGTAAGGAAATTGGTCTATAGTTCTTTATTTGCTGTAAGTATATCTCTTCTTTTGGTATCAAAGTTATATACGCCTCTGTCCATGAGTCCGGTATCCTCACTTTTATTAGCAGCTCATTAAATACTTCCAGCAATACATTTCTTAATACATCTTTTAACATCTTATATAGTTCTGCTGGAAGACAATCTCGTACTAGTGTTTTCCCCTTCTTTTGCCTTTTAATTCTCTCCATTACTTCCATCATGGTTATTCTTTCTTTAGCACTTTTTAAAATTTTTCTGGAATCTTAGGTGTTTCAGTGTTTTCTAAGTATTGTCTTATCCTTTCCCCTGCGACTACCTCATGTTGATATAGTTTTTTTATAATAATTCTCAACAATTTTTTTCTTTCCTTCATTTTGGTGACATAGATTTCCTTCTTGGTCTACTAGTTGCTCTATTACCTTCTTTTCTTTCTCCTTTTTCATCCTGTACACCAACCATCTTTCTAGTTTATTTGCATTTTCAAAGAAATTTTGTCTTGTTGATTTTATTTTATTTGCCACATCTTCATTTTCCATTAAATTTAGTTTGTGTTTTTGCAAGTCCATGAGAATTTTAATCTTTTTGTTTTGTGGTTTTTTCTGTAATTCTATCTCTAACCTCTTATACTCCTCCTCCAATCTTTTTTGTATTTGTCTGTTCTGTTTATTCCTTTTCCCTAAATAAGTCATTGCCAGTCCTCTAATGTATGCTTTGCTAGTGCCACACATGTTCTGAAGTGATGTATCCTCTTTTAATTTTCCTTTTTTAAAAAAGGTCAATTCTTTTTCCATATACTGTTGAAAGTTCTTATTATTTAATAATGTCTGATTTAAAGTCCATTTTGTTTTTTTCTCTGTCCCTTCCATATCATTGTTATTGGGTTATGATCTGCCCACATACTCATTTCTATATCAATTTTTATGTGTTTTAGCTGTTAATTCTATGGACATCCACTACATATCTATTCTTGACCATGACATGTGCCTGTTTGAGTAGAATATATATTGCTTTTCTTTTGGGTATCTTCTCCACATGTCATGCAGACTTAATTCATCTATCATAGTGAAGAATGTTTTGAGGAGAGTCTTTATCAATTTCTTACTAGTTTTTATAGTTTTGCAGTTTTATAGTCTAACTCATTACTTACAATAGCATTAAAATCTATTATACATATATCTTCATATTCTATCTATTTTCCTATAAAATTATTCTTGATTCTCGTTTGGCATATATATCACCACCAGCAGGATTTTTTAAAGTTCATTATCATTTCCACCATTAGTATTCTCCCCTTCTCATCCTCAAATACTTGCTTGTATTGTATTGCCTTTTTAATATATAATGCTACCCCTCTTTTACTTCGACAGGCTAATGCTATATATATATAAATTTCTAAATTTTAAAAGTCTCATGTTGTTTTCTGATGTGAACCTCTTATAGGCATATAATATCTAGCTTTAGTTTCTCTAATTTATTGAAAGTCTTCTCCTTTGTATCATCGAATTTAAGCTGTTTATATTTATTGAAATCATTTTTATCTCTTCTTCCATGTCTTATTTATTTGTAGGCTTGGTTGATCTAGTTCCTCTTATCTCCCTTTGTTCTTTCACTTCTTTTGCTCTTGCGCCTTCTCTTAGGGCTCTTTTTCTTGTTCTTTGGTTGTTTCTTTTAGTTTTTTCTCCTTCTCCTCCTGATATTCGACACTTCTTTCCTCTCTCATTCTCCCTTCTTCTTGGAGACCTATGTACTATTCATAAAATTACTCTGCCTTCTCTATTGAATCCAATCTTTGTCTTTGTTCCTGCCAATTCACCAGTATCCCTTCTGGTACTAGCCATCTAAAATTCACTCTTTTTAAATCAAACATCTGGTCAAGAATTGATATTGTTTTCTAAAGTCTCTCACTTTCCTTGGCACTTGCTTAAACACCGCTTAAATTTCTCTAGATTTATATTTTATTGTATTGTTTCTTGCTGTCTGCAAAATCTCTGTTCCTAATTTTTTCTTAGTAAATCTTACATATACCTCTCTGGGGAGATTATTTCTCATTGAATATCTTGTATGTGATCTAAATATTTCATCAAACTAATTTAGAATTTTTTCTTTACTCTCTTCCATTACCTCCGCTAGAATCTCTGCCAATTTTTTCGGCTAAGTTCTCTCCCCTTCTTCAGTGTTTTGAAATCTTAGGTAATAATCATCCCTATCGATTTCCCAGGCTATATTAATCTTTTCCTGATTCTTGTCAGTTAGTGTAAGTCTATAATCCATCTCCTCTACTTTTTTCTCTGTTATTTCCACTTTCTCTTCCACCTTCTGCAATTGTTGCTCACTTTTCCCCATCATTTCTTTGACTTCTTTAAGCTCTTCTTCTACTTTCCCCATTCTTTCATCTACTTTGCTTATTCTTTCCTTCAGATCTTAGTTAAAATTGCCAATTAAAACTATAATACAAATTGTAAATCCTCAAACCAGCCCAAATTACACATTCAACCCCCAAAATTTCAAATTTCACTTCAAACTCCAATTCCAATTCTGAATCTTCAGGTTCTTGTTACCCTAATCCAAATTGGTGTCTAAATTCCCTAAAAAAATCAAGACAAAGGCTCCCAAAACCAAATTGCTAAAATATAAAAAGTTAAAAAAGAAAGAAAAAAGAAAAGCAAAGAATAATAACATGAAAAAATAAGTGTTACCAAACACTTGGGAAAAAAGAAAAAACAAAGCTGAGAAAAAAACGGGAAAAAATTAAATAGTTCAAAAAGAGTATACCCAGAGTCAGATACCCAGTATTCCAAATAGAGAAAACCCAAAAAGCCAAGCTTGTCCACAAAGGAAAAAAAAGAAAAAAGTAGAAATAAATGCACATCTGATCTTATTTTTTTTAATGAACAGATTTTCTCAGCACTCTATTTGGCAAGTCTGTAAACATTACTCAAGGTCATTCCCTTTCTTATCTTCTTGTTTCTCTTTCTGTATTTAATATATAGTGCCACTAAATGGCACTGCAATCTGCTCCCATTAGTCACACACGTATTCCATTGACAAAAATCAGCAGTTCCAAAAGCAAATCTCAGAGTGTCAAAATTAAAAACACAACCATATAAAAATCCCAAGAAAAATAACTCTGTCCAATCTGCTTTCTAATATCTTCAAATCAATTCACAAATTCATTTAATATTTCCTTTAATTTGGGGCCATCACCCTGTTCGCCGCTATTGCCAGAAGTGGAGAGACAGACAAACAAAAGTCGGCTGCCTCCTCTCTTCTTTTTCCAGTCTGGTGTTCTTTTATTCTTTTAAAGTTTTCCAGTCAGGGAATCCCAAAGAGAAAGGAAACAGTTTAGTTCAAGACAAACTTACAGACTCATCCAGATGATCCACCTTGCTTTCTTTCTGCTCTCCATGTGACCGCCCCCAGATTCTTGAAAGCAGACAACGGCTGTATTCCCAACCATCAGTTGGGGGCTATTGCTGGTGCTTCAGGGAATTTGCGACTTCCCCATTCAGACATGCATGCACCCCTATTCCTCACTATCCCTATGAAACAGATCCGAACCACCTGTGAATCCCCTAAATGGTTGAGATATCAACGTTTCTCCAGAGCCTTTCTGTCATGACACTGATGACGCTGGCCATGCCCTCCGGGTTTCATAAGAGTTCTTAAAATCGGGAGAAGAGAGCTGACGTCACGAAGGCATGACGTGCGATCTTTGTGCTCCGTGATCGCAGTCACATTTTTGCTGCTGGATGGTCCATTTGGACCTAAACCGTCCTGCAGAGACCGTGATTGAGAAGGACACCTCCTGCTGATCTCAGGGACACCGCAAAGTCACTGAAAGATCCAGGAATAGCCTTTTTTTCTGGCAACAGAAACATAGCTAATGAAGCTGCTGAAGCTCCGGAACTGGAAGAAAGCAGAAAGAGAAAGTGTGTCGAATTGGTGAGACTACCCAAGAAAAAAAATTAAATTAAGTTAAGATTGAAGACAAAAGACTCTAGGTGGTGAGATTGATCTGCATTGAACTTAGTGTGTTATCCAGTCTCTTATTTCTTTTTTTTCCACGGATGGAACTTTTGCAGGGGCTTCCTATTTTTTAAACTGAATGGATTAATTCTTTCTTCTTCTTTTTTAACTTTTGCTTATACCTATAGATTAAAATTCTCTTTCTTTTTTTATAATGCTTGATTGGATTGTTTTTGATCTCCATTTAAGGGTTTTTTTTCCTTTCTTAAGCTTGGAATATAAAGAAAATAAGAAGGATTATAAAGAGGGTTGTAACAACAGGAGGAAAAGCAGTTACACTGCCACTTAGAGGTTGGAGGCTGGATACATTGTTTTTTCTTCTTTCTCTTTGGTCACTTGAGATTCAAGGTTCTTTCAGCTCGTTTACTGACAGTGATAGTAGGAAGAGCACAAGTTGTTTATACAGGAAGTTCTATCACTAGCTTTGGAGGGAAGACAATATTTTGACTTGAAAGATAATAAATGAACTTGTTTGAAGTTTATTAAAATAGCCTTGAACCCTATAGTGGCAGTATCTGTAAAACTGAAAAAAAATGGCCCAGCAGGAAAAAGAAACTGTAACATTGCAAATGATTATGTTTGAAATTCAAAATCTATTAGTTGTTACAGAGAGAATTGAAGTGATTGGAGAATATGGAATACAAAACAGAAAAATCTAATGGAGAAACTGAGGATGTTTACCAAATGAAGAAAGTGGAGGACAGAGTTTAAAAGATGGAAGAAAAAATGAGCAAAGAGATAAGAAAACTGTGGCTACTGATAACAAAGTGAGCGTGGTTGGTAATGGCAAAAGCGGAATATGGAAAGGGAAGATGGATGGATTGGAACACTACCCCTGACTTCAAAGCACAGACGAAGAAAAGAGAGAAAAATTGACGGAGATAAGGAGAGAAATCTTGATAGAAGCACTAGTGATAACCAAAGATAAGCTGATGGAAAGAGCAAATGTAAATAAATAATGATCAATAATGATAACAATACATATAGATATATTAGTTTGATAATATGAAATTTTATATAAATAATATTTTGAGATTATGAGAAGAGGTTTAAAAGCTTTATCTAGAAAATGTTATAAAGATGTATTGTGATTGGATGATTTTAGGATGATTTAATGGAATGTTATCATATAATCCTATTCTAGATTTTGAATATTATATATAAAAGGACGTAAAAACAATTATAATCTAATTAAGGTTGACATATAATAATTGTGATATACATGAATATAGGTGAATTTAAAACATGTGGTTTGATATGAAAAGCAGGTGGTGACTATGGAAGAGATGCATGGAGATACTGCAACCAACTGACACACTTTCTACAATTTGTAATGGAAGATGGTTTTTATTTTATTTTTATATTTGTCTTTGTTCAAAAATAAATAAAAATTGTTTTAAAAAGAGTTCTTAAAATCATTTTAGGTTGTTTATTTTTTGTTTAGTTATCAATTCTGTTACACATCAAAGTTTAGAAGCAGATTTTATATATCTATGTGTATATATATATCTATGTGTTTATATATATGAGTCATGTTATGAATAATATTTGATAAAGGAATTAAGAAGAAAGAATTGTACTTTTCCATAACCGTACTTTCAGTAAGATATTAACGACTGATATATTCACGTGAGCAGTTTTAAATACTCTGCCACTTTTTCTGCTAGCTTTAACTCTAATGAATTATTAGATCACATATTCAGTCGGATATTACTATCTTTGCCTTCATTTGCCACATTCATTCTAAAACTTAAAAACATTTTAGTTTCTTTATTTTAAAACATTTTAAAACATTTTTGTTTTCTTACATACTATTTACACTATTGTTACTATTTTGCCATGCTGTTGTTTTAATCAGTCTGTGGAATCTTCTTGCAGCAGCTACCTAGGTCCATAATGTCGAAACTATGGCATGCGTGCCAAAGAGCCATACTTGCCAGCACACGAGCATCAGCTCCAGCTCACATGTGTGCACTAGACAGCTGATTTTCGGTCTTCCAGAGAGCTGGGGAAGGCCATTTTCCTACTCCCCAGGCTTCAGGAAAGCCTCTGGAGTCTGGGGAGGGTGAAAAATGGGCCCAAGGGGGCCAACTGGTAGTTTGGAAATAAACTTCTGGTAGGCCCGTTGGGTCTTTTTTCGCCCTCCCAGGCTCCGGAGGCTTTCCTGAAGCCTGGGGAGGCTGAAAATGCCCCTCCCTGGAGGCCATCCAGAATCCAGAAATTGATTGTTTCTGAACTTCTGGTTGGTCTGTTGGGCCTCTCCAGGCTTTCCTGAAGCTTGGAGAGGGTGAAAACAGCCCCCCCCAGAGGAAATACCAAGCTCAGCTTGGAGGTGAGCAGTGCGGCACGCATGGGAGGGGGTGTATGTGCATGCACGTGTGGGGGGCACGCATTGCATTATGGGTGCCGGCATGCACGTGTGCTATCGCATTTTTCGCACCCAACAATAAAATGGTTCACCATCACTGACCTGGGTGGTCCAGTCTTCCAATGTTTCTTCAGCT